>NC_073745.1:26105475-26412975 GCF_029784135.1 Toxorhynchites rutilus septentrionalis
CTCACTCCCGACATTCTTCCAAAATGGAAGGTAAAAGTGACGAACCAGCCAGAAGCGTTGAAAGTCACTATAATACAGAAAAAAAAAAAAAAAAAACTATTTTAAATTGCAATGCCCTTTTTCGAATCGGCATGCCTAGAATCAGTTCTTAATATATAAAAATTCAATGAAAATCATTGAATTATAATATTTGAATGCTTAAACCCCGTAGTCCCGGCCCTTATTCAACAATAATAATATATATACTGGACCAATTTAAATTTTTAGTTCACAGTTCTAACTGTGATGTATTTTCTCTCTGTGAAACATGGCTTTGTTCAGCCGACGAGCTGAATTTTCACGATTTCAACATTATTCGCCTAGATCGTAACGACTCGTTTGGTGGCGTACTATTGGGGATCAAAAAACGTCACTCTTTCTATAGAGTCACTATCCTATCGATTACAGGCATTGTTGTCGCTTGCCAGATACAAATCAATGGCAAAGAACTCTGCATTGCTTCGATATATATTCCTCCCAGGACTACTGTAGGCCGCCATCAGTTCTTTGATATTATCGAGGCATTGCCGGAGCCGCGGTTAATCTTAGGTGACTTCAACTCCCATGGAACAGCATGGGGGTCACTCTACGATGACAACCGTGCCACGTTGATTTATGATCTGTGCGACAACTTCAACATGACAGTTTTAAATACAGGGGAAGCAACTAGGATAGCCAACCCTCCTGCACGGGTAAGCATGCTAGACATATCTCTCTGCTCTTCTTCATTATCCCTGGATTGCACATGGAAGGTAATCCAAGATCCCCACGGTAGTGATCACCTACCAATAATTTTATCGATCGCCAATGAATCAAAATCTAGTGAGTCAGTCGATATTGCGTATGACCTCACGAAGAATATTGACTGGAGAAAATTTGCAGAATTAATATCTGAAGCAATCATTTCGATGCATGAACTTCCTCCCCTTGAAGAGTATAATTTTATATCAAGTTTGATTTACGATAGCGCACTTCAAGCTCAAAAGAAACGTGTACCGGCTACCACTTTCCGACGTCGTCCTCCATCACTTTGGTGGGACAAGGAGTGTTCAAAGGTCTACCTTGAAAAATCATCCGCTTTCAAAAAATTCAGGAAAACTGGATCAGTGGAATGGTTTCGAAAGTACCAAGCTCTAGAAGCCAAACTAAAAGGTCTGATTAAAGCAAAAAAGCGTGGATATTGGCGGAAATTCGTCAATGGTTTGTCAAGGGAGACCGCTATGAGTACTCTTTGGAATACGGCTAGGAGAATGCGTGGCTGGAACCATACCAATGAAAGTGAGGAATACTCTGACCGTTGGATTTTCAAATTTGCAAGGAAGGTTTGTCCCGATTCTGTTCCTGCACAAAGCGTCGTACGCGATATTCCGCTCCAATGCGATTATGAGAATTTTTCGATGGTGGAATTCTCAATTGCCCTCCTCTCATGTAACAATTCAGCTCCGGGGTCGGACAAGATTAAATTCAACTTGTTGAAGAATCTTCCCGACTTGGCAAAACAGCGTTTGCTGAACTTGTTCATCAAGTTTCTGGAGCTGAATATTGTCCCGCATGACTGGAGACAAGTGAGAGTGATAGCCATACGGAAACCCAACAAGCCGACTTGCGATCACAACTCGTATAGGCCGATTGCAATGTTATCCTGTATTCGCAAATTGTTAGAGAAAATGATTCTACTTCGTTTGGACAAGTGGGTCGAAACGAACAATTTGCTGTCAAATACGCAGTTTGGCTTCCGCCGAGGTAAAGGGACGAATGATTGTCTCGCGCTGCTATCTTCTGAAATCCAAATCGCATTTGCTCGCAAAGAACAAATGGCTTCCGTTTTTCTCGATATCAAAGGGGCATTTGATTCAGTTTCCATGGAAATTCTCTCAGAGAAGCTTCATAATCGTGGACTTTCACCAATTCTGAATAATTTCCTGTACAATTTACTGTCAGAAAAGCACATGAATTTCTCTCATGGCAACTCAAAATCTTCTCGTTACAGTTTTATGGGCCTACCGCAAGGCTCCTGCCTAAGCCCCCTCTTGTACAGTTTTTACGTCAATGATATGGATGATTGTCTCACTAGAGACTGCACGCTGAGACAACTTGCAGACGATGGAGTTATTTCCATCACGGGTACTAATCCCGTCGCTCTGCAAAAGTCGTTGCAAGATACCCTGAACAATCTGTTCACGTGGGCCCTCAAGCTGGGTATCGAATTCTCTACGGAGAAAACTGAAATGGTCGTTTTTTCTAGGAAGCACGAACCCGCCCAATTCCAGCTTTACCTATCCGGCAAAACGATCCAACACTCTATGTTTTTCAAATACCTGGGTGTATATTTTGATTCTAAATGTACCTGGGGGAGACACATTGCGTATTTGAAACAGAAATGCCAGCAAAGAATCAATTTTCTCCAAACAATAACCGGAACATGGTGGGGCGCCCATCCAGGAGACCTCATTCAGTTGTACAAAACAACGATATTGTCAGTGTTAGAATATGGCAGTTTTTGCTTCCGATCAGCTGCCAGGATTCATATTCTCAAGCTGGAGAGGATACAATATCGTTGCTTGCGTATAGCCATGGGGTGTTTGCATTCGACACATACGATGAGTCTCGAAGTTTTGGCAGGAGTACCCCCGCTTACTCTTCGGTTCACAGAATTATCCTACAGATTTCTCATCCGTTGCAAGATCATGAATCCATTGGTGATTGATAACTTCGAAAATCTACTCCAACTGACTCCTCAGTCAAGTTTTATGTCTTTATACCATGAGTACCTTACACACGACGTGCACCCTTCACCAGGCATCTCCAACCAAGTTTGCTTCCCATACTTCTGCAATTCCTCTGTCATTTTTGATCTGTCCATGCGACAAAAAATCCATGGAATACCAGATCACCTACGCTCCAATGTTATTCCGTCGATATTTTCGGAAAAATATGGGAAAGTTGGATCTGATAAAATGTTCTTTACTGACGGTTCATACATAAACGGGTCCACTGGCTTCGGCATCTTCAATGAAAATTCCAGTGCCTCTTTCAAACTCAAAGATCCTTGTTCCGTGTATGTCGCAGAAATGGGTGCGATATACTATGCTCTAGGGATCATTGAAACACTGCCCATCGACCATTATTTTATTTTTTCAGACAGTCTCAGCTCAATAGAGGCAATCCGCTCAATGAAAGTTGATAAACGCTCATCTTATTTCCTAACAAGAATAAGACATCTATTGAGTGTTTTGGTCGAAAAATTATTCAAGATTACCTTAGCATGGGTTCCCTCTCATTGCTCGATTCCGGGGAATGAGAAAGCGGACTCGCTAGCTAAGGTGGGCGCTTCAGAAGGCACACTTTTTGAAAGGCAAATTGCCTATAATGAATTTTTTCACATTCCTCGTCAGGACACACTCGTTAGTTGGCAGCGCATGTGGAGTGAAGATGAGTTCGGTCGTTGGTTACACACGATTATCCCTAAGGTCTCGACGAGTGCATGGTTCAAGGGATTGAATGTAGGTCGTGATTTCATTCGCGTGATATCTCGGCTTATGTCCAATCACTACAACCTAAACGCGCATCTCTATCGCATTGGGCTCGCAGCAAACAATCTTTGTGATTGTGGCGATGGCTACCACGACATCGAGCATATTGTCTGGTCGTGTATCCGGTTCCATGCTGCTCGCTCTCAGCTCTCTAGAGCACTGAGAGCAAAAGGCAGACAATCGGATATCCCCGTCCGGGATATCTTAGGTAGCCGTGATCCTGATCTTCTGCTTCATCTATACCTGTTCCTCAGGAACGCCGATGTCAACGTTTAATGATGTTTCCTTCGTTGTGTCCCCGTTTCATATCCCTCCTATCCGATCGATAAACTTTTACTTAGTCGCGGCAATACATACACACACTCTTTACAGATGCACGGGCCAAAGGTTGTGCAGTCCACTGATCATTCAACAAGAGCCAAAGGTTGTACCGCTCATAACAACTCTACCCGAACTGATGATTGCGCCGGCTAGTGACCATTCTATCCTGGATTCCTCGAGTCGAGAAAGACGCACCACGCTAGATATGGGGTACAGACTAGGGAGCGTTGCTGATTAATGGTCAGCTGCATCCCAATAGGAAGTATCCCGTGTCGGGCACACGTACAGAGCATTGGAGACAGCAACATCCGAATTACGAAAACACTTGTAATACTAACCTCGAGCCAACCGCGAGTAATCGGTTACATATTACTAACATAGTTGTAAGACAAAAATTGTCAAAATATTGGACTCCCGGCCCCGTCAGGCTAACGCCACATGTGCCTTAATAAAAAATATATTTTGGAAAAAAAAAATATATATACTATTTTTCTCAGCTAGTCGCGAATAATTTTGACTGAGATCATGGAACTAGGAGATATGTCGGGGCATAAAAAATGCAACCAAAATCGAGACAAAAACCCAACGATCCGTCCCTCTCCGTCAATTATTCTTTTCTACAAATCCTGCCGGTCGTTTCCGTCGGACGTATGCTGACGGGCCGTTGAGTTGCCGGTGTATGTGAATGTTTCCATAAGAATTGCATGGTAGAATAACTGACGTAACGTGACGTAACGGGACGTGGACGTGACGTGGATGTTGTAGGTGAATCGCACTCAAAAGGATCATCCCGGCCGATTGTCCTTGACCAAATATTTGCTTAATGATTTGAGTAAGCCTAACAAGTTGGTGAGTCGTCGAGAGGCCACGCTTGAACCTAAACTGTGCACTTGGAATAAGGTTAGAAAATCAGGTCGAGGAACAGGCCAAAACGAATGTTCAAAAAAATGGCAACTAAATTTACTAAATTTACTTATCGTGTTTTATGTCAAATATATTTGATCAGTACACGTTGATCAAATTTTACCTGTCGAAAAGTGTCGAATATTGGTCTCGGTCAAACAGTGTGTGAGCACCTTTAGTGGTACCAAATTCAGGAATCCGATCGGGTTTTAGATTAGTATGCAACATTACAACATTACGTAATTAGAATACGAGATATATTACATCGCCATATTGCTCTCCAATACAATGAAGCTAATTTGAAACAAAAAATTATAGGAGGTTGTGTCCTAGACACGACCACATTGTTGACGTAGAACTACGCTGTTATTTTGTGCAAGTCCTCCGCTTTACGCTCTTCTCAACAGAAGCTCTTTCTATTGATATTACCGGTCTCGTTTAGATTAGCTGTCATCCTTGGTGGAGATAGTTTTGTTACTGTCATGCGAAACCAAATCACACATAAAATTCCTGTACAATTTTTTTCTTGGTCAGCCTATGATAGCCTAGTTTGATGATTCCCCACCCAATTGTGTAGTTCAGAACCTTAATGTAATGGCGACAGTTTGATATAATGATTGCAATGTCAGGGACATCAGCAAGTAAGTAAGTTGATCGCGTCCACAGCTCAATCCAAAACGAAGACATACGATGACGCAAAACAAGGAAGAATAAGCGATGTTCATTGCTTCGTATCTAGAATGATACTGAAAGTTGTCCTTCACTTCACTTTTTGTTTTGAAGAGGCTTTAAACTATTCAGTTCATTCGCCTTTAAAGCTTGCCTCAACAAGATCCAATATTTATACTTTAGGAAAATATTCCCCTTCGTTCTTAGTCTTCTATTCTTTGTTCACTGAGATTTTAAATCATTCCCCTTCTTTGATCGCCAATAAGTTGCTCGTAATTGACGGCATGGATAGGGAAGCTCACAAATGGAAAATGTATGGTAAAATGGAAATGCTTCTAGTTTCCATCAATTTAAACGGTTTACACATCAGGGAATTGTAATACATAGCATAAAAAACAAATCTTAGGAAATTTCCGATTCGTTTGGAATGTAAATCGTCAAAATCCGTTCGCGGCAAAAATAGTTATTAACGTTAACTTTATTTCATGAAAACGTGACCTGTTTTCTGATTTGGCACCCTTAATGAAAGACGTAGTTCTAAGTCAAAACTGTAAACTGTCACCGCTGATGATCTCAAAATGATTGTTTGCCAATCACTACATGAAAAAAGCGGGGAGTAATATACCTGGTATTCTATTTACGTTGATGTTGCATTCTGTCTTCCGATCGAATCAAATCCAATCGGTTATTCAAATTTGGCAACCTTGCCCAACAATTCGACATTGATGTCAATGAGCTTCGTGGTGCTCTTTTGTTAACAAAAATGGTAATAAAGTTTCGGGTGGAATAAAAACGATTTAAAAATAAAAATGATGAATGAAAATTGTTTTTTTTGTATCAAACTTGTGTTCTATATGATAGAGTAACGTATTTTCAGCTAACTATGAAAAAATTGAATAAAAATCAGTACAAGAACATGTGAATTTTATATTATAATGATAACATTGAGCGAATACTTACTAAGGAATTTAACGAAATAAGTTGGGTAAAGGTCAGAACAACGTTTTCTGAGTATTAAAATAACATCAAGCAAAAATTTTCATTCAAATTTAAATAATTTGAAACTGCCTTCTGACCTGCTAAAGCGTAAATAGCTTCACGATTACGGGGAATCATTTTGACGTTTGTTCTGCGTCAAAGCAATGTTGCCACATTGGCATATGTCGATTGAGTCTGAATCTTGAACGGATTGCAGAATGCAAAAGCCGATCTCAATTGAATTACGAAATCCGAACAGAGTATCAAATTCCTTCGCGTCAGTATATGAGTGATTATCGTGAAATATCTTCTGTGCTCATGATTTTCGAGCCACCCTGAAACTTCGTGCAATTGTATAGATTCGACATCTATATAAAGAATTTCGGATTGGATCAAAATAAAGCACCATCGATTGATTTAAGACTCCACGAGTTTGACTCGAGCTTTATTACGTTTTAGTACATTTTTGTCTTTCCTTTTCTGTTGTTTTTAAAACGTTAAAATGCTTTGCAACTAATCTTCCAGCCTAGGTTAAAAAGGTTACCGATCATAATTCCAAACACGAATCACACTCTTATGCGACGGACACAAATAAATAGACTTTCCGGTGAGACTAAAAGAAAAATGATTACGATTACTTTTGAAGGGGTTAACTTCTTCGCTCGGCTCCCATGACGACCATCAATTCCTACGATGCTTCTGAAGCGTGTTAGTTCTCGAGCCGCCGGAGTGTACCGCAGTATGTCCTTCCCGTGGTCTTCTTGGCAGCGAGTAAGTCTGCTGCCCACCACCACCACGCTGGGTTCCATGTGAAATCTTTGCATTCTCAAACGATGAGCTTTTATCGGAGTCCAGATCATCCTTCGATCCGGTATGGCTACGACGCGTCTTCTGTTTGGTCCGATTCAGTGTCGACTGACTGTGGGAGCGGTTGTTCAGAGGGCGCGGCAGGGTGGTCGCAACCGACTTCATCGCCTGCTGCTGATCGTTGTGGTAATTGATCTCGTAACCCTCGCTGACATGCTTCGGCTTCCAGGGTGCCAGCACCGAGATCGACCGGGAGACGGTTCGCGTCATTGGTTGGAGTTTTTTCGAGCTGTTCAGCGACTCGCGGGAGTACGCCATCCGGCGGGCGTTCGATATCTGGGGGTGCGGGATATCGCCCACTGGAAAATACACAAACATTTAAATATAGATTTTAATATTGGAGGTCATTCTTCAAGTTACCAGTTGTGGCGTGCAGGAATACTACGCTGCGTTGGCTTTGTTGACTAGATTCACCCTCGGTCCCTGAGCTGTCATGAATTCGATCTGTCTCTCTAAAACCAGTTTTGAACGTTAGCCGCTGTCTACAGAAGCCCAAGCTCAAACTTACCTGTTCAAACTCCCTGCCCGTTGAAATGATCGCGCCGGTTTCTGCGGGCCCGATGGAGGTTTCTTGCTGTGCTGTTCGGTTCGACTTCGACTAGATCGTTCATGGCGATCGGAGTCGACAAGATCCACACTGTTCTCCCGAGAGCGGCTGTAGCTTTTGCGGTTGGTCGATCGATCGGGTGTGTAGTCTCGACCGACGCTGTAGTGTCGATTCGGAGGATAGACTGGTGATGGCGTACGTCTGCGATAGCTAGTCGAATGGTCGGATGTGGACTGATCTCTTCTCTGATTTATGAGATAAACAGAATACTGTATAGATTGGATGGTAAATTACGATCATATGTACCTTAGAATCAATATGACGATCGTCGTCCTCTAGGTTCTCCATCGAAGACGACCGGTAACGGGTTTCCTGGAATTTCGGTGTTGTTTCCAAGTCGTACGCACTCTGGTATCTCTTGTCCGATTTCGAAAGAGAGGATTTGGAGCTGTGAACCGAATGTCATGATCAAAATGTGCACATCGTCACATCACACAGTGCAAACTCTTACCGACTAGATCTGCTGGGTGGCTTATCAACGAATTCGCTATCGGTGTCTCCGAAGAAACGCAGGCTCTTCTGCTGTTTCGCGCCGCTGGACGGTCTAACGTCACTCGAGAGTTGTGATTTCGAGTCCGACTTCTTCCTTGACAACCTGTCGAACGATTTGAACCATTCCGGTCGGGATGTTTTGCCGGTCTCACCATTCTTTGCGCCCTTGAAGGATAACGATCGTTTCGTCGTCGAAGGACTGGACTTGGGAGTCGAGAGACGACGGCGAGTTGCAATGTCGGGAACCTACGAAACAACGGTCGAATAAACATTGAATATAGATAAGCAAAACTTCAATCAACCTTCAAATGGTTCTTCTCATCGTAGCGCGATCGCTCATCGCTGCGAATGCTACTGTGCCTCGAATCCTTCTTTTCCGTCTCCCCCATTTTTACCAGTCTTTTTTTCGTGGAGCTCATAAACTGTTTCACCTGCAAGAAGTTCCCATTTGAGAATATACGCAAAATTGAGAAAACACTGTTGAAAATCACCTTTGCCAATCCACCAGTCTTCTTCTGCTGCTTCAAAGACGATTTCAGCTCCTTCGGATGTCCACGATCGGCGGAGTATTCATCCAACCGGGGATCGAAGCGGCTTCCATCGTCGATGCTTCGTTCCCGATAGGAATACGTTTTCCGTGGCTTCCGAAGGCAGGCATTTGTGTGTGTGCGTTCATTCCGCAGGAAGCTTTCGCAAGTTAGAATATTCTGCGTTAACGTATACTTCTTCCTGTAAAAAATCCAGAACTTATAAGACACCGTTGATGATCTGGAACTACAAATTCACCTCTTCGAGAACTCCCCGTTGAATGAATCCTTTCGAAAATCGTTCTCAATCCCCGAATCACCCTTATCCACCACCTGTCTCGAGTGACCACTATCCAGCGGCAAACGTTGGGTGAAGTTCTGCACTTCTGTCCGCTCGGCAGATCCCTCACGATCGTAGGTGGTCCGCGTCATCCGTACATCCTCCACATTTTTATTCGGATACTTGAACCGTTCCACGTATTCCTCGGTGTAGGGTTTCCCATCGCGATTTATCACCGTCTTCGTCACAAATGTCTCCACGTATCGATTCTTCGCGTTGTTCCGCTCGATTAGATCCTCCCGAACTGGTGGCGGAGGCGGCGAAACGGTTCGTCTACGCACCGGCGAATCACTCGCCAAGCGGTCAGCGCTTCTTCGGGCCAGGCTGCTGGTGTGATGGTAACTGTCGTAGCGTGAATTGCTGGATCCCGTGGCAAGCTCCCGCTCGGGTGAGACCTTATCCAGCAGCTCCCTCGACCCGATACGGTTCCGAATCCTTGACTCCAGAATCTCTCGCCGCTGGCTGAGTTCGTGGAACTCGGGAAAGTACTCTTTCCCATCGGCTTGTCCCCGATAGTTGGTGCTGTAGCTGTGGCTAACATAAGGTCGCTCCGGTGGGGCATACTTCACAACCGGCGTGATGTGGTCCTCGTCAGAGTTGGTGGAGAAATCGTTGGTGCTGGTGGTAGTCGTGGTTTTGTAATAACTCGACGAGAAGCGTTTGCTGTGGTCACCGAGTCCGAGTCCCTCGTCCTCATCACTGTTGTACGGTTTGAATCTGGTCCGGGGAAAATTATCCGTCTCGTCCAGTGTGTACTTTGGAAGTGGTGGAGTCGGTCTTTTCATGTGTAGGTAATCCTTGCCAGTCGCCATTCTTTCGTCGAATCCGAGGGGACTAGATTTCTTAATGTCTTCGTCACTGGTGTTGGTTGAGAACTCGTTCCGGATGGTGTGTTTATTTTTCCCCTCATCACTGCACACAACCTGGGCGTAGACTATGGGGTGCTCGCCAGGCCGGGTGTAAGAGAAGCCGTCACGTATGATCTGCGGTGGCGGCGGTGAAGTATGACGTTCGCTGGATAACCGTTTCACAATGTTCTCGACCGTTACCCCTTTCGTGAGGCTTGGCTTCTCTGGCGGCAGCTGGGAACAATGCAGCCCTTCCTGGGACTTTGAATTCTGTCGTAGTAGCTGGATCGTTTCCATTACTGGCCTGGACGTGGATCGAATCGGGAAGAGGTCCGATTCTTGACCGGTAGGCTGGTCCGGAGTATGATCCCGCTGAGTGAATGCAGTTAACGGGTCGGAGTTTTTCGTGTATTCCACTGGGGAAGCTTCGATAATCGGAGTTAGTGGATCATGTTTAAGTTCAAGGGTGTTTCGTCGAGGCGTCTTACGCCTCACCTGGCGTGACTGACCGATGTCACTGTTGCTGCGGTTGATCGTAATCCGGGGTTTCTCATCGATCGGACGCTTCACCGGACCTGCCTCGTCATGTTTGCTCTTGCTGAACAGGTTCAGAAGACTTTTCTGGGGTTTCTTCGAGGATACGTCGCTGGTGCTGCGACTTACCGTCGCTTTCCCACGAGATTTTCGTGACGGAAGGGAGTTGAACTTATCGTCACCTCCGCTGTTGCGTCTGGAGCGGGCACGATCGATCCGGTCCGCGTGCGCAAGCACAAGTTCAGCTTCCTTGCGAAGTGCCTTTGAGGATAGGTTCGGTGGTTCCTTGCGCACTTTCGGAGTGCTGGTAGGAAACGTTCGCGGTTCGGAACGAGACCCTGAAAAACAGTCAATAATTATATGAGAAAATCTGCTTTGCTTCGAATCGTACATAGTGAGTGGAGAAAGTGAAAAGCGTCGTGTAATTTGTGAACATTAGTTATTGAATTAAATAAACGAGTTGATGTGCATTCACCGGGACATAAGAGCGAAGACACCTGCCGTTCAGAACATATTAATCACCCTATTAGTATGGACAATATAATTCTAGGAAATCAAAGCAAATCGTGCAAACCCGGACCCGGACCTGCTGTTGAACCGGTAACCCATTACTTAAGATGCGAAGAACAAGCGCAGGGGCACTCGCAGTACCCTCCATTCACACTCTTCAACCGCACAATAGATGACGCTGCATTCGGGCTGCCGGGAAGCCACTTGTCCGTAATTTACGAGCTACGTGCCCATGAAGCCGCCATGTTTCGACAAGGTGTAGCCGCAGCCGCAGCATTTCAACGCACTTCTGGCAACCCCTACAAGCGCCCTACCGCTAGACGGCCAGTTATGGGTTATTATTTATGCATCCACCAAGTGCTTTCTTTCGCCGGGGCGTTCGCTGTTCCTTCAGCTGCTTCTGGCCGATCGACCGACAGACCGACCTAAAGTAGCACTTGTTTGTTTTTCTTTTCTCCCTCAAACACAAGGAACCAATTGCAGCTGCAGCATCCGCTCGCCTAAGTGCAATCGAAGAAGAAAGGTGGTGTTTATGTTCGTCGCAAAGTGTGCCCCCCGTGGGAGGGCTGCTGCTCGATTGGAACGGCATCCACCGCATCGGGGTTGAG
This sequence comes from Toxorhynchites rutilus septentrionalis, assembly GCF_029784135.1. Taxonomy (NCBI): domain Eukaryota; kingdom Metazoa; phylum Arthropoda; class Insecta; order Diptera; family Culicidae; genus Toxorhynchites; species Toxorhynchites rutilus. The sequence goes on from NC_073745.1 coordinate 26,117,252, forward strand.
CGGTTATTGAAACAGCATAAGTGGCTGTGGCATATATCAGAGACCAATGCTCGCTGGCTTGCGCTGGTCTCTCCATCATCAACTATGTACCACGCTAAACAGAGCATGGTTTCCAACACCAGTGTGGCCGCCGCCGCAGGAGGGGGCGAGATCGTTTGGACCTTCGACACCTTCCGGGCAGCATTTAGTGGCAGAGAGTGCAATTTTGCCGACGACGTTAATAAATTGGATTAAACAGGGATAAATCATGCAACATTGTGGCGAGTGTGGCAAAGCTGGGCATTATTTTATTGCATTGCTCCAATTTAGGTGCTTTTACGTAAAAAAAAAGCTATTCATTGCGACCCTTCTGTTATTGTGTTTCCCCCAAAATCGTCAGAACCAGTAATTTGCGTCAATTAGCAACTCCGTTTAGCTCCGCTGGTCGGTGTGATCAAACGACATGTTCAACTAATTGGTGCATGAGAATAGTGTCTAGTCGTGTTTAGTCAACAACTAAAGATAGTTCTGCTGAAAGATTTGCCCTTTCCACTAGCAAACATCAAACATATTTGGGATATTGCTTCGCCAAGTTGAATTTTCATTTGCATTATTTTGAATTGGAAAATGAATAAACTCGAACGGGAGGCGCGGAGGTAAGACGAACAGTGGGGTGAATATGGTCGAGGTTCTGTCAAAACGAACCAAGCGCCATTTTTGACGTAGGACTACGTCTAACCGGAAGATATAGGGGGTGAAATGGAAATCTAGGCACTGAACAAGTAGGAAAAAATGCAAGATTTGGAACTCTTATAACTCGAGCATTTCTCAATAGATCGCAAAGGTTTTTGCATCAACTGATAGGAAATATATCTACGCGTCTATCATAACGAATAACATTTCATTTTACTTGAGATAAATAATTGAATAATTGTAAAATATCAAGCATTGTCCAAATGCACTATGTGCCCATTTTTGAATGGTCCATTTTGTGCTCCTCAAATCGTACCGACCAAAACGGGCAACCAGAGCAGCAGCGAAATAAATGAAGCACGATTGGAAAGGAAAAAGAAAAAAATGAACGAAACATTGGTCGCAGTCTCACACATGCGTAATTCTCGAGCCAGCCAGTCAGCTTAAAAATCCCCGCTCCGCTGCTGTAACGATCATTCTTTGTGTGGACACCGACTGGACAACATCGTTGCTGGACGGGCTGGACGGCGAGGGATCGAGTGCCTTTCTCAAGGCAAGAGGGCGGAGGTGGTAGCGCTGGAGTAGAGTAGAATAGAGTTTTCGAAGGGCCTTTCTCAAGGCTAGAGACGAATGAACTGCAAAAGTTTAAAGTCTCTATAATACAATACCTTCATTCCTTCCTTCCGTAACGATCATTCTCATCCAAACCGTACACCACATCAGTTCGCATCACAACACATCAACAAACCAACCCAAGCAGCCATGTCTGGACATGGCAAAGGAGGAAAAGTGCAGGGAAAGGCAAAATCCCGCTCGAATCGTGTTGGTCTGCAATTTCCCGTAGGTGTTTTCGACAATTGCTCCGCAAGGGTAGCTAGGCCGAGCGCGTTAGTACCAGTGCACCAGTCCACCTAGTCGGCGTTATATAGTTTCGGCCGCCGAAGTGGCAAAGCTGCTCGCGACGATAAGAAAACCCGCATTCAGAACAGACCACATTCGGTTCGGTGAACATCAAGACAACAACAGGCAATTGCAGCGAGTGGCGAGTGGCAAACGCAATTGCAAAACGGCAGCAGGTAGCCGAAGAAAAAAGCTTGTTCTTTATACAAACTGCTTTGGTGGCAAATCCAGAACAAGGCGGCATCAAGGGCGTTCGAAATGGTTTTTTTCAAAACCACGAGTGTTTGATTACAGGTTAAAATCGCCTTCACTGAGTGGTGCTTCGGCACGTCGCATTAAATATAATTTACTGTACAATATGTCACAAGCTGGATGGGAAGAAATTTTCCAATTGTGAAAGCTGTGGCGAGTGGCAAACGCAATCGTTAAACAGGAAGGTTTAGCCGAACAATATGGGGATATCGAGTGATAACAAAACAATAAACTCTTTAGATTAAAGATAATTTTGTGATCCTGAAAAGGACCCCTTTTAGCCTGCATGTGGATCCAACAAGCGAACAAATCGTAATGAATGTATTTTTGTTTGTTTGTTTCTTTGTTTTTAAGAGGCTTTAAACTTTGCAGTTCATTCGCCTCCAATGTATTTTTTTGCCATCGCTGCCTTTTAACGCTCATTCGTTCGTCTCGTTGGACTCGCCCCTTTGGCTGAGTCTGCCGATTTGTCTCTACCCTGTGAGCGTGTACCGCTAAAGTACAAAACGCGCGGATCCGCTGAAAAATATATCATTCTCTTCCAAACCGTAAATCAGGGTGGTTGTATGGCTTCGTTTCATATCACATCGCATCAACGGATTGGTGCCGGAGCACCAGTAGTATACCTAATAGCGGTTATGGAATTTCGGCCGGCGGAGTGCTCGAGTTGGCTTGCAAAGCTGCTCACGACAATAGGAAAACCCGCCTACAGAACAGAGCACATTTGGTTCGGTGGCAACAACTAGTTTCAGCGAGTGGCAAACGCAATCGCAAAACGGCAGCAGGTAGAAGAAGGAAAAAGTTTGTTTATACAAACTGTTTTGGTGGCAAAACCAGTCACCGTAAAACACGGCGCTTTTCAGGGCCACTAAACCTTTCAAAGAAGAGTTATTAAAAGTTTTTAACAACACCAATGCATTCTAAAGTGACATAATATGACATATAATATAAACTGATTTATTTTTGTTTATGCTTGTTCTTGAACTTTTTTAAATTGATCATTCAGTTTTCACAAACCCATGCATGGTTCCCGAATTGAAAGTGGCTCCAAATTACACCACATTGAATGCAGGATGGCATTAACGAATTTTCTCGGTAGCGAGGACTGCTTTTCTTGGTTGATAACTGATGTTGAAAATTGACTGATGTTACATCTGCATTGTATAGAAAAATAACTAAGGAGCAACATGATGAGCTATGTATTTCCTGCTGCTCTGTTCTTTTTTTAAAGGACTTTAATCCGAAGGTCATCCGTCCGTGTATTTACTGTTGGTTTTTCAGAACGCTTATAGCTCGTTTATTTCTCGACAGATCGTAGAGTTCGTCTCCAAAACCTCAGTTCTTTTTCATTTTTATTTACTTTGTTTGCGAAGACTACAAATCTTACAATTCATTCGTCTCCGAAACCACAGTTTAAGGTACGGTAATGTGCTCAATAGTGAAATATATGATAGTGAACGAGCTGATGACCACCTATGCATTCCCTATCACAGCCATCATTTTGATTGTACGATATGTGCATACGCCGAAAGATGCCCGGCGTTGAACATTTAATAAGTACAAAGCTTTCAGAAAAAAATCAAGAATCAAGTTTGTAAAAAAACGCAAAAAAAACACAACACCAAAGGTTCTTTTCAGAACCCCAACATGTTCATAAAGAGTAAACAGTAAACTAATCCATTTTTCAGGTAGATAGGTAGGTATTCACGTAGGAGAAGAAAATAAAACAATATATGTAAAAAATATATTTAGCAAAAGCTGTCCCCTTTGTATAGTCCTACGTCACTCCGGTTATGTCCCCGACATTACCCACTCGTCTTTTTTTTCCAAATTTAGTTTCTTACACCACTGGATGGATCGTGTCATTCGGACAGTTGACAACGACTCCAAAACTTAAATTCGGTGTAACAGGTTGAGAAAAACACGAAATTGCATTCAACCAGAGTGAACCAGAAACCAACAACACGGCATCGGAGGATAGTGATCGTTTTCTTCAAAAAGACAGTTTTTCCTATTTATCCGAGTCTTTAACAGATTTTTTCTGTTTCTGACAGCTCTTGGAAACAACTGTCGTGGGGAGCCAATATGGACAGATACAAAGTGTTACAAGCATTCGACCATTTCCCAGTATCCGTGGTGTTAAGATACATATCCCGATCGACAAATCAGTCCAGCCAGTGGACTTCCATTCGCTACTCTAGAGCCTGTTGAAGACAAATTGAAAAAGTTAAGGGCCATTTATACGTTGCTAGTAGCTGATTTGACAATGAGCAGCTACTGAGCCGGTGTACTCGCTTGACAATCGGTTGACTTGCCTTGTCGGTCCACACAGTGTGAGTTGCTGGCTTTTAACTAGATACAACAGTACCAGGGATGCCAGATGATTTTTCGAATGTCCATCAAATTATCAGAAACAGCAATCAGGTCCAAATTTGACAGATAATTGGTCCGAAATCGACTTCTCTATTGGCAGTTTTCGTCTCAGGGTTTCAGTTGCATTTATTATTACACAGTTTATCACAGTTATATGTACATTTCATATTGTAGTGCTAAGTTTAGTGAAAACATAAAAAGAAAAGATATAGAAAAATAGTCAAATAACATGAAGTATGAAATTTTCATTCAAATTTTAACTGCCTTCGAACATACTAATCTGGTAGAGAAATTAAAAATGCTCTTTATATTCTTTATATTCCTCACAATCACGGATGTCGCCATTCCGCGTTGACGGCATTGAGCTTCGTATTACGAAATGGGGGAGTAGGCATGACAATATGGGTTTGCAGAAGAAATGAACACACTTTTCAAATAATATATGAATGAATGAAAATTATATTTGCAAATCAAATTAATACTCTATGGAAATGAAAATCATTTTTGCCTGCAAGTAGTGAAAAAATATACAAAAATTGTGTCTAAAGGTAATTTTATATTATTATTATAAGTTTTGGTGAGAATATCTGAAAATTTATAGAAAATAGTTTGAATTAGGGTCAGAAAAACGTACTTCTAGCGGGTTAATAACGACTAGAAAAAATTTCATACAAATATTAGCAATTCAAAACTTCCTCAGGGCCGTCTAATCTAATAGAGAATAGTTGCCCTCATACAATCCAATGTCGTAACCAGATAACGACAACATTCCGCCGTCAACGCGATTTAATATAAATATTCTATCTTCGATTAGGAATGCCAGGTATCTTTCTCAAATATTCTCGCACGGCATATGGAGATATCTTCTGATGTCTACACTTATGGAAATAACAACGGTTTCGTTTAGAAACCATTTGTTTTTCTAATAATTTGCAAGTATGTATCTTCGCATATTTTTAAATATCTTCAAAATGAAGATATTTCTTTACATTTGGCATCCCTGATTCGAACGCTATATGCTGTTTTTGACATTTTGAGGGACGCGAGTGTGAGTAAAATAAAAAAAATTGAAGTAGCTCGCACGCAGGATAACAGGATGATGCGTTCACACGGTGTGAGTAGCTATACTGCAGTAACTGACTAGGCCGACTCGTACGTTTACTCGCACCGTATAAACCAGGCCTTATTCGCTGAAGATATTATCGAGAGGTATCCGAGCCGAGCTCATGAGTTTCACCAATGGTCTTGGTAATCAAAAACAGTGGCGAGATAAACAAAGCAGTTCTTCGTGATACGCATCCACTGCCGCATCGCATCGCATCCACTCCACAATAGAGGGTGTTCGTTGGAAGCTCAATGGGGCAGTCTATTTTTCCAGGCTCGACATCAAGGATTCTTTCCACCAATTAGAATTGTATGATGAAAGCAAACCGTTGACTACTTATATCACGCATAAAGGCCTTCGCTACGAGAGATTTCTTCTCGGAATATCTTGTACACCCGAGATCTTTCAGAAAATCATTGAACAGATTCTATCGGATTGTGACCAGTAAGCAAGAACATGATGAAGCACAAATAATTCGAACAAAACCACGCCACATTGGTCTCAAAAGAATGGCCTCGTAGAAGGTTAGAACCATTTTTTGCTGAAGCGGCTAAGAATCAGTCAGGCCCTGAATCGTGACTAGAAGAGTGACCTCCTCACTTATTTGTCGATGAATTATCCAACTCCACATAGCACAACTGGGAAAACTCGGGCTGAACTGATTTTCGGAGGAAACATACGCATCAAATTGCCATCCTTGGGGGATTTAAGTACTGGAGTACCACCAAGCATAGAGACCGTGATTTGCATGAATAAGAAAAGGGTAAAGATGCAGAGAATATTCGTCGCAGATCAAAGGCATCGAACCTTAGTGCAGGAAATCAGGTGTACATGAAAAACGTCCTTCCTGGAAACAAGCTTATGCCCACATTTAATCCTACGGTTATGACAGTTACTGGGAAGCCGGGCTCTCGGGTAACAGTCCAGAATAGCGAAACGGGAAAGTCATACGACAGTTAGCCGAAAGACATTCACTCGAATTCCACTCACCCGAATGTAACAAATACCCGAATGCGAACTTTTAAGTTTTTCACTTCCAAAATATTATTAGAATCAACTCATTTAGATGTTTCACTACTATATCCTACACTCAATTTTCTCATCTTTCAAAGATGAGAAAAGAAGTAGTTCATCTGAGTGTGGAATCTATGCTAATAGCATATGTCAGAAATATAGAGAATTGGCGAACGACTCACACGTGTTATTTTTATTTTAAATTTGAAACACAACAAATAACAAAAAAACATTTTGGGCGGGACGAAGTTTTCCTGGTCAGCTAGCCTACATATACAAGGCGGACTCGATTATATATAGTCTTCGATTCCTTTTCACTGTATATAATCGAGTAAAAGAAAAATCGATTTATCATTTCTTCCCGATATTGTTGCCCACTACACCTACATACACCAAGATAAAAATATGTACGTAAAATATTCTAATACCTGAAAGTTGTAGCTTCAAAATGATGCACATCCCATCGATATGCGTTGATTTTTCACGAAGTTACAGCATGCCAAAAATCACTTAAAATTTCCGACTTCGCAATCTGTTCCTCTAATTTTTTTGTCGAGTGTAGAAAAGAAGAATTTAATTTTTGATTCATCCCTTTATAGTCAGAGGAAACCTTCCTCACATGAAAAAAATAAATTTATCCAGAATGTTTAAGGAGGTGATAGACGATCATATTTGATGAAAAAAATCCTTCTACCCATATATTCGAACTTCAACAATGACAGAGCTATAGAACTTTTTTTTTGTTCCGGTCACTGTTGTCTCAAACTGACTCAACATTAAAAAGAACGCCACAGAAGACAATTCTGTTGGTTCCATTTGAAAGATGGGAAAATTTAGTACAGGATATAGTAGTGGAACAACTAAATTAGAAAATTAGGATTTCATGTAATTAGGATTTAAGTGACGTTCTGGAAGTGAAAAAGTTTTTTTTTTTTATATCTCATTTATTTATTTATTAGGCTCATTAGCATTTTAACTGTAACAGAGCCGGGTTTTAATCGTGTACATGGTAAATCACACAGTAGTAGCCATTTAGGCGTAAGGGTATTCTATCTGTTCTTCCATTGTTCAGCAGACCGGACAGCGAAGACAGTTGATATTGATCATTGTTGAGTTATTTATAGAACAGCAGCCCGATGTGTCTTGCAGAGCAGAGCATTGTATGGATGAATCGATCTTATTTCGACCGTGGATCGATTTCCATCGCTGATGATGGTTGCGTGGACGTAGTTATTCTATAACAACACAAAGATGGTCAATTGAGGGCCCTGAGTTTGAACTCACGATCGATCGCTTGGTAAGCGAACGCGTAACCAAGTGGCTACGAAGACCCCCCAAGTGAAAAAGTTGACAGTTAGTAATTTTTAATGTGTTATTATTAATTTTATCCTAAAAGTTCATATTAAACTTGTTTCTATCAATCAAATCAAGGTTTTCTAACCATGCTACATTTTATTCTTTGACATCCAGCTTCTATCTTTCTTAATTTCGCTGCAATTCACAATTCCTGGTGAAAGTTCAAGCAAAATCTGCAAAAATAACGATTTTTATCCCACTGTACACATAATAGCCACTTAAATTTCACCTTATATAATCGAGTCCAAAATTGTATATAATCGAGTCTGTATATAATCGAGTCCGACCTGTATATATAAAAATTGACTGTTTGTTTGTACTGTTTGTCTTTCTGTCTTTGTATAGAGGGTTTTTTGGGGCAGGGGAAGATTCTTATGATAATTCGAGACCCCTCAACACAAATTTCTGCATAGCTCGAGAACTAAACATGCAAATTGAACCAAACAAGGTATGTGAAGGTTTTAGGGGGCAAGAAATATTTCTATGGTGGTTTGACACTCCTCCCCCTCTTTTAGGAGAAAATATAAAAAATCGTTAAATTATTTGACTATGAAGTCGGAGTTGGAGTCGGAAAAAAATTAGCAACACTCGGATTTCCATTCAAATGAACCTATAAAATCAAAATATTCAGCTCAATCAACAAAATTTTATTTCATGATAAGGAAACTTTGATAATAATTTTGTTTAATACCATCATGGTTAATAATGCGAACTAAATGGGAATAATACTTAGCAAAAACACCGTAGAACAGCAAAATTATCCACCTTAATGATACACCCAATCATGGGCCGTCAAATTCTCGAATATTTTGGTGACTGTCAATAGGAGTACCGGTATGTTCCTTGGTTTTGACGTAGAACAACGCCTTTAGGAAGGGTGCCAAATTAGAAAACGGGTCACGTATTTATGAAATAAAGTTAACGTTAATAAATATTTTCACTGTGAACGAATTCTCATGATTTGCATCCCAATCGAATCGGAAATTCTCTATGATTTGTTTGATATGTTATACATTACAATTCGCTAATTACTAAAAGGTTTAAATTCATGAAAACTGAATGTTTGCATCAATTGATAGGCAATATTTCTATGCGTCTATCACAATTAATAAAATGTTATTTTTCATGAGATGAACAATTGAACAACTGTAAAATGTCAAGCGTTATCTAAACGCCCTAACTGCCAATTTTTGATTGGCCCGATTTACCGCTTTCCCAACACAGACTTCAAAATCGATGTTCCTGTGGAAATCCGCTTTGCAAATATGCATGGAAGTCGGGGGTATTTTTGTTCCCACCGAGGTGTGTTTCCCTAACACGGACTTCAAAATCAATGTGCCTGGGGGAATCCGCTGTGTCAAAACATGCAAGTCGGGGGTATTTTTGTTCCCACCGAGCTGTGTTTCCCTAACACGGACTTCAAAATTAATGTGCCTGAGGGAATCCGCTTTGCAATTGGGGTATTTTTTGGTGTTGAGTACTTTTGTACTCGCTTGTCGTTGTGTATACCGCCGGAATATGGTCCCTTAAACGTATTTTTATACTGAGAAGTCTGGGAAAATAGTCATTTCAGATACTAGAGGTGAAAGAACTTTCGCGGTTCGAGAACTACGTAAACATGAGATGTGCAATAATTTCAGAGAGAATTGTACTATACAATGCTCGTTTGTCAATTATTACGTTCACATATTTTGGTAGTCGTAGGCATCATATCAAATGTAAAAGAAGGTTCATCAAATTTGCTTGTGACGAAGAACATAATCTATTACAAAAAAAAATCGATGCATTTTAAAATAATATTCGAAGTGGTAAATAAGTGAATTGCATAATATAATTGCGTAGTTCTACGTCGAAAATGCGGTCGTGTCCTAGATACAACCCCTTACATTTTTTTTTTTAAATAAATGCTTTATTCTGCAAAAATGGTTACAAATTTAATATTCAAAGTATTGCCCATCGCTAGTCACAATTTTTCCCCATCTCTCTGGCAATTCACGGATCCCTTTGCGGAAATAATCGGCCGGTTTGTCAGCTAACCACGCATATGATGAAACCACTAACTGTGGATAATGGAAACCCGACGTGCCCCACGTTTTTTTTCAGTCTCATCAATACCCTAGATTAATGAAGGAATGGGTGCGATAACTGCTACTTGCCTAATTATTTTTAAGCTTTTAGTACATTATCTGTATTATTATTATGTTTAATCACAATGAAACCGTTTAACTTAAAAAAAAATTGTTTTAATATTTTTTAAATTTCAAGTTCTTAGTACATTATTTGTTTAAAAAAAACTTTAATTTGAAATATCTAAAATACGTATTTTTAATTTTTTTTTTCATTTTTTCATAAAAAATAGAAGTCAAGCAGAAAATTTAAAAAATATGTCCTAAATGGTAAAACTATTTATGACGAACTATGTGGAACATCGAACTTTATGAATTTTCGAAACTTCGAATTTTTGTATGTTAACAATCATTTTTAGCCACAAATTAAGAATCCTGATGTGATTTAAAACATAAAGCTCATTATTAATCTCTTTCTAAATGCAGCGATTCTAGAGATATTAAAAAAAAATCTTAAATATGCCTCTTTAATATGTTTGTCGCGTTATACCGTCATGTTTTCAGGAAATTTTATGAATTTGCCCATAATTTGAAAAAAATATATGTTTAGGAGTTACGTTAAAAAACATTTGAAGACATGTGGGTCAACACAAAACGTAGCGATATTAAAAAAAAAAAATTAATCTTAATACAAACTTTTAAACTATTATTCGTGCTACAAAATTGAAACATGAACAGTTTTTAAAGCAGAATTGAAATCCCAAAAACACAAATTCACCTTGTTGATTCAACCGAACGTTATGGGATTAGCTAAATTTAACATGAATTGCTATTTAATTCCATAATTTATCGTACAAATTATAGTTACAACGAGCTCAACAATTGAATGTTGTGTATTAATCCATTGGTGTTCGTGGTGTCAATCTTTCCGTTCATTAAGGAGTTGTACCCTATCGCTCTGTAAATATATGTCCTTTAAGACTATGGGAACTCTATGAGTGTACACAACGCTAATAACCTGAAGAGCATCATAGATATGTACTGTTCTTCATCATGTGGAAATCCAAAATTTGCAGTAGATAGTTATGTTTACCTCAAGTCTTCAAACAACAATATTTCTTGAGTTTTTATGTGCTTGTTTAACCCCTTAGCCTACGATTTCCAATTTTCAAAAGAGCGAATCAAATGCAAACGCTTCAATGGCCTAAGGCATTTGATAGGGCTCTGTTAAAAAATGTGCAATTGAAAACGAAAATAAAAACAGAATTTTTTTTAAATTTGATCATTTTTATTGTTCAAATCAGCTGACTCAACGTCTCATTCACATAAATGTGACTCAAAAAATCGCAAGAATAAAACCAAAACGACTTCCTCGCTTGGGCACAGCACCATCCATCCATCCATCCCACCCACATCTAAAACTGGTCACTTCCGCTCGCAAAGCGGCTAGTTTTGCGGAACTAAGCGAACGATTCCTCGAGACACCGCCAAGATCATCCTACTTACATAAGATCAAGATCACGCTCTCCGCTGGAAACCGGCCGCCCACGGGAGAACTGTACAGCGCGCGCGCGAGCCTATTTCAAGGCACATTTGTGTTACACCCCAAGGTGGCGCGCGGCGCCATTCTTTCCCGGGTTCACGGAAGGAAACCTCCGCAGGTTGGAGTCATTTCTAAGGGCTTGCTGCACGCAGTGCCGGTGAAGCCTACTGGGTTGCTGTATTAGAACTCTTTCCTGTCGATGACATGCACTATTTGTTAAGCGATATTCTTCAACGCCAGCGGAATGGCCGAGGAACGGATAAAGGCATAAAAAACAAAATAAATAGAAACACAACGAGGCGAGGAATTTTCATAGCGCTAAATTCTTGTTATGTAAATTCGAACCGTCTGCGTGGGTTTTCACGGGGAAGAAGAAAGGTCGCTGAGCGACAATGAGGTTACCTCTGTGGGGAAGAGCCATTGGAAACAAGGCCCCAGCTTATCTGACACAGTTCCACGCATTCTAGTCTGTGTACATTTGGCGTGAATGACGTAAGGCGGCGCTGTTAATTGTCAAGTGTCATTAGGTCTAACAAATTGTGCTAAAATGCAGGGAGACATTTCCGCACTCACTGTGTCTGGCCAAGTAACAGGATTTATCTACTGGATTGCACTGTCGGGACTTACGGTGGCCATGATAGTGCACACTGAGTCACATGCTTCCTGCCCACCACTGTCGAGTTGTTCGAGTTTTCAATTATTTGAGCATGAGACATTAATAAGGATTAGTAGCACTGCTCAGTGGAACAGAATTAACTTCGGATAGAACTATTAGTGATTGTTTGTGTGTTGGAAGCCATTGTGTGCAAGCACTGAAAAAGCTTCCAAAATTAGTCGGTTAGAGTGCATTACAAATGAATGTGTCAAGGCTAACGATCGAAGCGTGTTTAGGGTAAAATTTAGACAAACCAATTCTTTTGACATGCACGTCCCGATTGAATGAGACGCTACGCGATCCGTTACCGGATGAACCAATGTTGTTGCAGTCGTCGATGTTGTTGGGGTTGTGGCTTTTACCAATATTCTGCACGGTTGCTTTCGAAGTGTTTCCAACTAGTCTGACCGGGTTGGCAACATCCGTCATTCTGATCCCAGTCGAGTTTCTAAAGCTAAAGCTACTAACACTACTGCTACTAGTACTACTCGAAAGATCCGCATGCTCCCACTCATAGCAGTTTCAGTTGCACATTCCAACAAGGGCTTCCGGTTCAATTCCTTACACAGCACAGCATTCCGCAGTACCACTAGCTCTATGACCGAGTCGAAAACACTTAGGCACTAAACGAACCAAACTAACAGTCAATAGTTTGCGTATAGTATTTTTTTTGCTTAGAACTTGATGGAAAGAGAAATGAAAGAACACTTTAGTAGCGATTGGCGAAGCATGCATATTGAATTCAGTCTTACAGCATTCGCGTGCATATCAATTATTTGTGATTTCTAATTTGGAACAGAGCAGTTACAGATCGCATTTCTAGATAGGGTGAGAGGGTGAACATTTATGTTATTTATTTCCACTGATGGCTTAATGGCAAGAAATGAGAATGAGATATTTATAGGCCAGGGTTGATGTATGAATACTTAATGGGGAATTCAGACCATCCGTGGTTAGCTTCTTGTCCGGTGACTCCTATCACTGGGATACGAGTAACCATAGTGAAGATCGGGTAACCAACGCCGGTGGGATCTTGGTCGCATGCTGACAGGGAAGAGGGCCTATCTGAGCGTCTGTTCATCATGGAGCTAGAGCTTGGGTGGCTGCGTATTTGCTCTCCGAGATTGACCTGCACCAGTGAGATTGCACAAAGAACACACCGGATGACGTTTGGGAGTAGCAAATCATTCTCATTGTTCAAGTTTCGATGATTCGAGCTTTAGATAGTCGATAACGACACCGGCCACGGCCACCAGGTTAGGGAAGGAATGTTAGTATGATATTTACTACCAGAACGCTCGCCTGTATAACGTGGCTCCCAAGCGATTATCATGGAAGGAAAAATTGTTAGTGAGATTGGGTAAGAAGAATCAGGATTCACTGTGGTGAGTGATGTAATTCATCCTTTTTTTCCTGACCTGATACGGTCACTGAGAAAACATTTTTGAAAACTCTCAAACCATACATCTTTATTCATCACTCTTGTTATATTCGTTTCAAAATTTTTGAGCAACCTGAACTTTTCTAATATTCCTCGAATAGAAGATGTCACGATAGATATTACTTGCGTCATGTTTTATTAGTAGTAATTAGTTGATATTTCTTATGCCATATAACAAGCCTTGAATGTACGCAATCTCTAAATACGCACAATTCGGAAGAAGTTTCTTTGGGGAAAAATCCTCCGTTCAGAACGGGAATTGAACTCAAACCCCGACATGATAATGCATGACGCTAACCACTAGGTCAGAAGCATTGGTGACGATAAAAAAGAATTCTACGTGCAGCAAGAGCGTGAATACGATCGCTGCCCAAAACACGACATAAAAAATCGTCATCGGTGGTTTCAACGCTCAGGTTGGGCAAGAGAAGGAATTCAGACCGGTAATTGGCAAGCTCAGCGCCCATCCGCGAAGCAACGAACTTATCTAAGACTTATTAACCTCGCTGCCTTCAAGAACATGGCCATACATAGCACCTTCTTCCAGCACATCCTCCAATACCGTTACACCCAGAGAACACAAATTGATCACGTTTTGATCGATGGTCGGACTTTTTCAGATTTGAACGACGTCAGAACCTATCGTGGCACTAACATCGATTTAAACTAGGATTGGGTGATCTTGGATCGATTTTCAGAAAATCGATCTTTTCCATTTCGATTTCCGATTTTTTGGATCGATTCTTTGTACCCGGACAAATCGTAAAGATCGATCTTTTTCTTCCGATCTATTCGATCTTAGAGTTTTTTTTTCTATGTACATCGATTTGAATCTCACCAGCTGACAAATTTTATGAACAATATATCAACATTTGGATAGCTTTCGAGGATGTCAAATTAGTGATTTGGATTGAGCTATCTAAGGTCGATATTTGGAAGATCGGTCTTTTTCTTCCCGATTTACGATTTTTCGGATTGATTCTTCCTACTCCAAATAAAATTGCGAAAATCGATCTTTTCTTTGCTATTTTTCCAATCTTTTTGACCGTAGCAAATTTTTTGTAAATTTGTTTTTTTTTGTGATTCTTACCTAAATCCACAAATTTCATAAACATTGGATCCTTTTCAAGGTTGTCAAATTAGTGGGCGTAAATTCAGGAGAAGCAGTTTTGTAAGTTTGGTCAGTTTACAAAACAAGTGGTTACAAGTAATATTCACAGCATCACATTCACTAGGAGGACAATGAAAATTGTGATTGAATGGGACGGAGACATCAGGTCCAGCTGAAGCGTTCTTTTCTAGAACAGGGACTACTAGCATGATTTCGACTAAATACCAGGCGTATGATAGGATTGAATTCAACGGGATTATTGTCAGCAGAGTTCTGGATAAACATCAGTTGTTGAATTTCTGATAATAATTTCAATTAATTTATTTGATTAAATAATTATATAACTGTTCGAGATGAATGCTGTGGAAAATATTAGGTGTATCGGTAAGTTTCTTCGGTTTTACAACAGATGGCGTAACTTGATTACTATTCCAGTGAATCAAATTTCCAGACATTCGTTGGAAAGCTACTGTCATTGCGCGTCTTTTTCAGTGTATGTCAAAAAGTTGAAGCGCAAACAACATAGTTTTTTGCCACTTCGAATATGTCGAATTTCGTACACACGAGAGTTTTTTGCGGGGAGTGTTAATTCATTGCTTAAATTTGAAGACAAAAGCTGCGGAAAGTCATCGCATTTTGGCGGAAACTTATGGTGACTATGCTCCAACTGAGCGAACGTGTCAGACGTGGTTTGCACGGTTTAAAAGTGATAATTTTGACTCGGAAGATGAAGAATGTGAAGGCTTTACTCGATCAAGATCCGTCACAAACGCAACAGGAACTTGCAGATACACTTGGAGTAGCTCAGCAAACCATATCCGATCGTTTAAAAGCAATGGGAATGATCCGAATGATAGGACATTGGTTGCCGTTTGAATTGAAGCCACGAGACATTGAACGCCGTTTTTTCACGTGTGAAGAACTACTCCAACGGCATAAAAGAAAGAGGTTTCTGCATCAAATCGTTACTGGCGATGAAAAAAAGGGGCCATTACGACAATCCTAAACGTCGGGCAACATATGGATATCCCGGCCATGTATTAACTTCGACGGCCGCGCGGAATATTCACGGCCAGAAAGATTCGATGTCTATTTGGTGGGACCAGCTGGGTGTGGTGTACTATGAACTGCTAAAACCGAATGAAACCATTACGGGGGACCTCTACCGACGACAATTGATGTGTTTGAGCCGTGCACTGAAGGAAAATCGGCCACAATACGAGCAAAGACACGATAAAGTTATTTTGCAGGACGACAATGCTCGGACGCATGTCGCGAAACCGGTCAAAACATACTTGGAAACGTTGAAATGAGAGATCCTATCCCACCCGCCGTATTCTCCAGACATTGCGCTGTCCGATTACTACCTTTTTCGATCGATGCAACATGACCTGGTTGACCAGCACTTCTCCAATGTTGATGAAGTCAAAAATTGAATCGATTCGTGGTTAGCCGACGAACTGGCCGATTATTTCCGCAAAGGGATCCGTGAATTGCCAGAAAGATGGGAAAAAGTTGTGACTAGCGATGGGCAATACTTTGAATATTAAATTTGTAACCATTTTTGCAGAATAAAGCATTAATTTAAAAAAAAACGAAGAAAATTACCGGTACTCCAATTACATTTTTTCTAGGATTTCCAGAGTTTCTTTCTGAAACTGAAATGCCTTTGATGCTTGAATAGAAATGTGAAATGTTTATTTCATGTTATAGAAAAAGACAATACTTATATAAAACAAGTAAATAAAAAAGTAAATATTCACATTGGCATTCGATTTTTCAAAGATCGATTCAGCAAAGATCGATTCTTTGGTACCGATTTGATCAGTGAATCGACCCTGTGCCGTTTAGAAAATCGATCCATCAAGATCGATCTTTTTCTAAAGATCGCCCAATCCTAATTCAGACCACTACCTAGTGAATACTTTCTAAACTGTCAGACGTCAATAACATAGGATCAGCGCTCACCACGGTACCACCTACGATGACTGCTGGAGTCATACGTTGATGCAACATATTCACAGCGTCTTGAATCTGCGTTACCTGGGGTAGACGAACTGAGTAGTCCCCTTCGGTTAATGCTGGAACACTCTAAAATCAATAATTAGCAGCACATCAGAAAACATCATCGAGTAAGAACAACGTGATGAGTGTAAAACACTTTTGAGCGAGAACCTCCTACGAAGGGAAAAGTTAAGGAGGCCATTGATCCGTTAGAGGACCACGAAGCAACTGGTAAGGAAGGTCTCGCATCGGAGAACTTCAATGGAGGCCCAGCGAAACTTATACAATGTAACTTAAACAATCGATTGATGGACAGGATCAGGGTCACAGAACTGCTCCCGAAGAAGTGGAAATAAGGGGTAATCTACCCAATCTACACAAAAAGACAACAAAAACAGCTGACAATACTGATTCAGGCAACGATAGACGGTGTGTGACACAACAGGGCTATGGGCTCTCCTGTCTGCTCTCCAACGTGGCGCAGGAAGGTGTTATGCAGAAAGCGGGCTTCAACATGCGAGACATGATTTTCAACCAATCCAGTCAGTGCTTCGCCGATGACGAACCTGGATTTGTCATATCCGAAACTATGAGATCATTTTTCTGTTTCTATCATTTTACCCAGAGTCGTTTCCTTTCAATTTGGAAAGCGAATGCCCTCATTGGCAACTGAAACTGCTCGGATGGGTTATAATCGTTATCAATGAGATACATATGAGGTGGAGCAGTAGGTAAAGTATACATGAATATGGTGCCGTCATTATTTGCGTTCAATATGGAATGTATATGGAAGAGACAAAGCAATGTTTAAATTTATCTATATATATAAAAATGGAGTGATGTCTGTCTGTCTGTCTGATTCTTATAGACTCGGAAACTACTGAACCGATCGACATGAAAATTAGTAGGTAGGGGTTTTTGGGGCCGGGGAAGGTTTTCGTGATATTTTGAGACCCCTCCCCCCTCTCTAAGGGGGGGCTGCCATACAAATGAAACACAAATTTCTGCATTACTCGGAAATTAATCAAGCAAATGAAACCAAATTTGGCATGTGAAGGTTTTAGGATACAATAAATGTTTCTATGGTGATAAGATACTCCTTCCCCCTCTCTTAGAGGGGGCTGCCGTACAAATGAAACACAAATTTTTGCATTACCCAAGAATTAATCAAGCAAATTAAACCAAATTAGGCATATGGAAACTTTAGGGTGCAATGAATGTTTCTATGGTGGTTAGATACCCCTCCCCCCTCTCTTAGGGGTGGCTGCCACACAAATAAAACACAAATTTCTGCATTACTCGAGAATTAATCAAGTAAATGGGCAGGACGAAGTTTGCCGGGTTAGCTAGTATCCCAATAAATACATTACGAAAATGTACAACCTAATGTTTCCAGCGCTTCATCTATTACCAAAAAAAACACATTCAGGTTAAAATATGTTTAAAATAAAATTCCCTGACCTGAACTCGTCGACGCCCTTAGGCATCTTGAACATTATTCTCAGATATGCTCTCGAAGGATTTTATCCTAACATCGAGACGACGCTACGAATTTAACTGACTTCCAGCTACAATGGCATCGTGTGAACGCAGTTTCCACAAGCTTAAATTGATTAAAAATTATCTGCGTTCTAAAATATGCCAAGGCTTGCCAATTCATTCGAAAAAATCGCTAAAGAATTGCTAAGACCTTGATTTAGATGTAATTGTGGATCATTTTGTTTCAGCTGAAGCACGCAAGGCAAAGATTTGCTTAGAGAATAAGCAAGGCTGATAATCATAATTCTATCCTTCTAAATATGAACAAATAGCTCGAAGTAAACATTGATATAAGTGAGTAGTTATCTCAAAATACCACAATCTCAAAACTAGTGAAAAATCGAAAAAAGGGGTATTGTTTGGGACGACATTTTCGTAGTTTGCCGGGGGCACTGTCTACTCTCACTACGCCGCTGGGTTCAATTCAATTTTCTTTGGATCGTATTGTGAAAAAAAGATTCCAGCTTCTCAGTCAAAACATAACAGCCAGGCGGAAAGATTTGTAGACATTTTCAAGCCCGTTTTGATCACCTCCAGGACAACTGCAATTCAACCAGAAGTACAATGGACAGTACAACCGCATACATGCTGCTAAAGAGAAAACATTTGCTGAAGGAGATGATATGTAAGCGAGTTGATCACATGCCAATGAATTAACACGTTGAGCCCCGCACTTTTCATGCTGCGCTTTGCATTTAGTCCACATCAGCAGCGTGTGCGTGTCAGTGGCGATTCCAGCTCCCAAAGATAGTAATTGTATTGAAAAAAAATAGTCAGAAATTCAAGTGTGAACTATACAATTGTGACAGTCAAGCGTTTTTAACGTAGGTTTGCGTCTTCCGAAAACAACTTGCACGGTGCCCCCCTGGACCGTTATTATAAAAAAAAAAAGTGACCAACGAAACCAAGTATAGGGTCCGATTCCTTAGGTAGTTTTACACTTCTAGGCAAATTTTAAAAAAAATCCCTAGTCGAATTTTCGAGAAATCTTGATTTGAAGTTTTTAGGTCAAAAAAACCAAAATAATCATAATTCTATGTACTTAATATCGCCAAGATACCTCCAAAAAGGTCCAACAAGTTTTCCGAGATGTTTTCAACCGGAAGGTACATGTTGCCGTTGTTACAATTGTAATTATTTACAACTTATACGGTTTACTTTGTAATAATTAATACAGAGGAAGAAACGATCGGCCAAATATGTATAGCTTACTTTGTTTTATTGCCAACCAACTAAAATATTTTGATTAAAACAACTTGCCTAATGGAACAAAAACATGTAAATATTTGGACCCTGGTGAAAAATTGGTAAAAAAAATGCAAATGGATTTTAGGTATGGGCCCAATTTTATGTACATAGGCCCTTCACCCTAGTATTCTATTTAGAACATAGTTTGTGTTATGCAATCTGTTCATTATATAATTATGGTAAAAAGTATTCGAGCGTCGGGAACAAGCTAGTGGAGATGAACCGACAGGTTAAAGATTTGTTCGAAGTAGTTCAGCTGTCCAGCGTCACGGTAAAGGTTGCGTCTTCGTCAGATCATGTTGTTGCGTATTGCACGAATGTACCCGAGCTCATAAACCGTATTAAGCTATCAAGGTCAACTGCTGGGGATGATTGTCTCGTTAAAACTGGAATTGACGGGGGTCGGAGCTTCTTCAAAATCACGTTATCTTAGATTTTCCCACCAACGGAGCATCTAGCTGAGAACAAGATGCTGGACAATAAGTGTTTCGTTCTTGACACTTTCAGGACATGACGTGAAACGAGTAGCGAGACGTAACTTTCAGAATTATTTACTTTTTGTTTGGGTGTATGGCTATGATTTCAATGTCAACTCGCTAAGGAAAATAATTGAAGGAAAAAATAAGCAATTATATATTCGTGGAATATAGTGCACAACCTCCTTTTGCTCTAGCCAATTACTTGTAACGGCCCTTTCCGGATCTCCTTACCGGTATATGCACAGCATTCTCCTCCTCCCTGAGCGAAATCAGTGGAGCCACAATCAGCGTTATTTTTTGTCACCATCGCCGTAGGCTGATAGTACTCATTTCCCCGCCGATGGGAGCCAAACAGAAGTACATTTTGCTTGGAAAGAAAGGCGAAAAGATATACTAAAACATCCTTCTGCACTGTTATGATTCGACAATAAAGCGCAAGCAGCTGTTTTGCCAACGAATACATTTGTCACCAAAAGATACGACTTGTTTTGTAAACAAATTTGTTTTTTCACGAGCAATGGCCGAACAGCAATTTTGACATTGCGGTCCACCTATAGTACAAAGCCTTGGCTGAAAATAGATTCAAAGATGGTGGCGTAAAGAAGCTATTTATAATTGCTCTTTCGCCAAATCTTGCAGAAAAATACGATAATATTTACCCTATCTGGACGGATCTACTCAAGCTGCACGAGGTCGAAAGTTTGGTCACCGGGGACCCCAAAATAATCAACATTATTATCGGCATTATAGCACACTCCTCGAGGAACCCGTGTCGATATTGCGAGGCCCTCAAAAGTGAACTCGGCACAACAAATGGTATCTCGAGAACAAAAGGTACCATCAAAGATCACTGCAACCGAAAAATGGAAATGGTTGGAAAGAACTCTGCAAGCTGTGTCAATATCCCTCTAGTTTCCGCCTCCGCCACTACACATCACACTTGGACTCGTTAATACGATCTTCAAGTCCGTCGAAAAGAAGGCGCCAGACTGGGTAGACTTGTGGGTGAACCAGGCGCAGATGAGGCATCAACAGATGACGTACGGGATTACTGGAAAAGCCTGCCACGCGCTTGTAGACGCTGCCAACTGTTTGGCAGACAATCCTGAGCTTTCAGATTACGTCATGACAAGTTATGCTACTAAACAAATGTTGAAAAAAAATCTTATTAATATAACGATTTTCAGATTCTGAATAACTTCAAAACCATGTACACGAAATGCTATTCGTTTAATCTGGAACATGATTTTGAAGAGTCAATCGTTGAATTCACAAATAGCTGGGAAAATCTGCAACTGCCGTCTACGTCTAAATACCACATCGCTAAGTAAAGTCTGCTTCATTTAATATTGGAACACAAACAATTGCAATTCATAATTTGTTTTTCATACAAATGTAGCATTTTCTTTACTCTTTCATAAAAAAAAAATTATTCATTGCTGTTTCGAAGAAATTCTCGTACTTTTCCCGTAATACGGCACATTAGGCGGCGCACACCCTTTTCGTCCACCGTTTTGGCGATTTGATTCCACCAGTTCTTCATTTGAGTCATGTTCCTAACAAGTTTTCCCTTTGCCTTAAGCCTCCGCTTCGTGATTGCCCAGTATTTCTCTATCGGCCGGAACTGGGGGCAGTTTGGGGGGTTGAGGTCCTTCGGTATTACGCTGACCCCGTTCGTTGCGTACCATTCCATAACCGTTTTGCTGTAATGGCAGCTTGCGAGGTCCGGCCAAAACATTACTGGACGGTCGTGGGCACGAATAAACGGCAGAATCCGTTTCTGTAGGCACTCTTTTTTGTAGACTTCTGATGTCATTGTCTTGTCAGTGAGAAAGACTTTGGTTTTCTGTCCACAACTGCATATCCCCTGCCAAATCATGTACTTGCGGGCGAATTTATCCGCAAACACGAACTTAAATTTTGCAGGTACATCCCCCCGAGCCGTCGAGAAATAAAATTTTTGACCTGGGATTTGCCCAAAGTCCGCCTTCACGTAGGTCTCATCGTCCATCAGAATACATCCGTCGAACTTGGTCAGCACTTGGTCGTACAGCTTTCGAGCACGGATTCTGGCCACATTGTTCTGCTTCAGCGTCCGATTTGGCTGTTTGCTGGCTCGGAATGACCTTATTCCTTCCCGGAGACGAATTCGTCACACCGTACTGTGAGCGGCCTGGAACTTATTGGCCAAATCGCGGTCTGAAAGATTGGGATTCCTCTTGACGGCCTTGATGACTTTCCCACGCAGTTTCCGGTCGACAGTTCCACTCCGACGCTTCGAATGCGGCTTCCGAGCCGTCGTTAATGTTTCCTTGTACTGCTTGATAAAGGCCATACGGTATTTCTGGGCATTTTAAGCTGCTTAGCTAGCTTAGATGCCGACAACAATGGATTTTCAAGAAAACTGTGCACAATTTTATCTCTCCGTTCGGCTTCCATGGCGGTTGTTTACAAAATGCTATCGTTTGGTGTTATGACATAAATACATGGTGAAAGGTAATGAATTTCCCGACACGTGGGTGAAAAAAGTTTCCAAATCCGTCCACTAGGAGCGCCACAATGAGCAAAAGAATTTGTTCCAAATGAAGCAGACTTTACCACGTTAGTGAGTTCTGCAATGAAACAGGTAGAGGACTTGGATTGCACAATGAGCAGGCTTCCGAGTCTGTTCATTGTGATTTCGACGAGATTTGGCAGAGGTGCAAATCCCCGAAATCATCGCACATTTACAATGATCGCTTGATAAGTGCATTGATTGATTATAACAGTAATCATATGTGTTAGGGTTAGCTTCTTACTATTAGCATGTAACTTTCACTTTTATTTTACGTTTCTCCATTAAAAAGCAAAATTACTGAATTAAAAATCACTTTTTGTTTCTCATTCCAAGGAAAGCAACACTTGAGATAAATTGAAACCAATAAACCATATAAATAACATACTTAGGCCTGTCTACTAAGTTAAGTCAGGTGTAAATAATTACAAATGTAGCAACATGTACCTTCCGGTTGAAAACATCTCGGACAACTTGTTGTCCCTTTTTGGAGGTATCTTGGCGATATTAAGTACATAGAATTATGATTATTTTGGTTTTTTCGACCTAAGAACTTCAAATCAAGATATCTCGAAAATTCGACTAGGGATTTTTTTTAAAAATTTGCCCAGAGGTGTAAAATTACCTAAGGAATCGAGCCCTATACTTGGTTTTGATGGTCACTTTTTTTTATAATAACGGTCCAGGGGGGCACCGTGACTTGGGGATGCGAAAAACCAGTGAGGCACGTTTTCCTAGCTCACTCGAAATATAAATGCAGTGCTCTATGGACACCAAGAAGGATATATCGCAACTTATGCTCCGTCCGTTTGCCCCTTATTGCAACGGGCGAGAGTAAACAAGATATCATTCGTAATTTCTATTACACAGTCTCGCTCTCTCTGGTCAGCTAGCAGTCGACAGGAGAATGCGTGTATATCTTTGCATCATACGCACACATTGTTGTTTTGGTATTGCCAAAGGTAGATTGAAGTGGTTTTGTTTATTACAAATCAAAAAATATTGGTGGTGGTAGAATAAATAATCGCCTGTGTAAGACGATCAGCTACGAAAAAGACCGCCACATTGCCTGTTGCGAGTGAATTTCTGTGTGTGACATCAGCCCGAAAGCTACAAGAGATTTGGTAACAAATTGCGACATATGAAAAGCTATTATATTGTTCTCGCAAAGGCAAGAATAAGTCACTTAAATCATCCGTCTCTTCCAGAGTAACAGCAACATTCTTCTAAGAGATAACACTAATATTTCGACGCATTCTAAAATAATATCCTAAATGATAAATAAGCGAATTGAATAACGTTAATTCATAATCCTATGTCAACAACGCAGTTGTATCCTGTGCACAACACCCTATTATGTTTAAGCAGGAGAGAGACCTGCGCGTACGGACCGAGTCATTTCGTGGTGAGTTGATAAACAAAGGTCAAATCACTACGTTTAAACCAATCCATTGTAGACTCACTGCATTCCTTCAATGAATTTCACCGCCACCATGAGCAGAAATACGATCTGTAGTGTTCTATCACAAATATTTTAATATGAATATAACTACTGTTTACCTTTTGTTTATTTGAAATCTTACACTTCCAGGCTGGTTTTCAGGTACTCAGTTGATTCGAAATCACAGTGTCGGGGGGAGTCTGAAATTAAACCAAAAAAAAAAAGAAAAATATATAACCAATTTTCAACTTCCTCGATACAAATCACTGTAATAAAAAGGACCGTTACGGAGTCGAACTTCCTTACAAACAAGGACAAATCTCGTATTCACTGAACATTCAACGAATCCACAAAACTATCATCGTCGCGATCGCGACCGTCGCATTGTTCGAGAACCCAATACGCCATGTTCCATCATCATCTTCATGACCATTTCCATATCTTTCGAGGTCATCGGCGATTGAACGCACGCGATCATCCATTATCAGCATCCATCACCCTTGCATCCATTCAGCTTTGGGGTGCAACAAAACCAACACAGTGCTTCTCTTTTCTTCGCTCTTCGCGTTGGTTGGTTGATTGTTATTATCGATTATTGCCCGGCCGAGCGAGAGACAGACAGAGGTTGACGACCAACAGGAAGTAGTGGCGGGCGGCCCAATGCCAACACCGTGTGCCAAATTTGGCTACTTGTTCTAGGCGAAGTAGGTCCACATTAATGCACATCTGGTCGTGGATCAGGAAGCTTGAGGTCTGGATATTTATTGAAATGATCACAATGTAATGAAACAAAAGCGTTGCGAATGAATCATAATTTAAACATTGTAAAGACTTATTCTCTAGTGAATGATTAAATTGATTAAACTATCAACCATAAACACCTTCGTTTGAACTTGAACCTTGAATGTGCAAAATTTTCATCCACCTAAATGAAGAAATGAAATCACAAATCTTGTCATTATCAAAATTACATTAATCAGAGCCAGAATAATATTTCAATTCGAATAAGCAGATAATTATTTGAATACCGAAATTACTGCTTCGTCGACTAATAGCATGTCATTGTTATAATCCTTTGAGGAGCAGCATCCGGTATTGCGCTGATTTTGTTCTCCTCGCTCGAATGAATAACCGGCGGAAATCAGTGGTGATCACCTCCAGCGGGCGAAGCCCTACCCATTAGTAATCGTCTTAATAACAGTCAAACCCATCCAAACCAACAGCCGAAATTGGCCGCTCAACGATGTGAACCGAATTGAACCGGTCGGATCGGGAGAACAACAATCTCTACAGTGGGGCAAAGACACACACACACACACATACACTTCTGGAAAAGAAGGTTACCTTCCAGGTGCCTTTTAAGGAGTCCTCAATGCGCGCGACTTTGTGTGGTATCGCCTTTATCGACAGACGTTTATATGGTCACGGAGCTTACCTACGGCGGCGGCGTCGTCAACAGCAGCGATGATGATGATGATGACGACATTTATCTGACAGAGGACGAAAACATCGACGCGAACGGATGCAAAGATCACAAAATAAACAAATTGTTTATGGATTGTAAGGAGAAAAAACGTTTTAATGACATTCTTAGTACATGTAAGTGTTCTTCACATCAGAAAAAAACGACCCCCCAAATTTAATTACGAACCCGAGTTCTGCAGAATCATTGTGAGGGTATTTAGAACCGGAAATGCTCGTGCCATCAATTTGCTAACGATAATTACAACGCAGAAGGTAATCACATTACAACTCGATCCAAAGTAATCGAAGTTCTCGAGCCAATAATGAAATTGAACGAAACAATTAGGCTCTGATCGTTTGAAATTCATCCGTCAACACCACCGAGTGAGGTGCTTCGAATTGGAAGCAGCTTCCTTCCTGCGGTAATGAGTGCGATCAGCGAATGAAATCGTTTAATTTATTCCACACCACGTTCAGCATTCAATTAGCGTCGTCATATTCCACGGCCGAACCGTCTGACAAGACCTTCAAACCAATATTCTTCCATCTTACAGCGATCCGAATGATAATTAGATGCAAACCAACTCGTCAATATCTATAGCTCCCTGAAATAGTCACCCCCAAATGTTTGGACAAGCATTCGACGAGACGTCATTGATCGACACCCTAGCCACCCCCGCCGAATTCCGTCAGGTAAAAGGAAACAAAGATGACCACTTCCGCGGGACGACTACGTGCGCCCTGACTAGATTATGAACAACACCCATACTAACCGTTGTCCGAGAGTACACCCTCTATCGGTGACCACTGCTGACGCAACCCAGAACCGCGTCAATCAGTTGCCATGAGCTGCACAAATCGGTCACGGTATGCGGATTTCGTCTGAATGGACGAAATTGCATGCTTCCTACTGCTGCTCTTCTACTCAGTTTTTTTTTTACTTGTTTTCGGTTGCGTTTCGGTCTCGGTTGTGGCCGCATTGTAAATTTGCATTTTTCGAGCGAATTAAACACGATGGCACAGTTTCCAGGAAGATAATTGTCGGTTACCGAGAGGACGCTGCCATGAGTCACCACCTCTAGGGGCTCAAGTCAAGATGCGCCACAGGGTGAAACGAAAATGCATTAATGATATTTTGGTATGGAAATGGTGTCATAGGTAGGTGCGCGCAGAATTTGTGCCAGTGGAGAGAGCGTGGATTAGGATTCATCGTGTGTAACCAAATGCGTTTATGGCTCATAAACCCAATCTGCGGACTTCCCGGTCATCAAATATGTGGGGGCTGTGGGATGATGTGAGATTTCACTGGACAAACGAACAAGCTGCTAGAAGTGTTGGCCTGACAGATTGTGCCATTACATCAGACAACTTTTCGTATGGTAGGTTCACTCGATATTAATTTAATTAGATCAATTTGACTCGTTCAATTGGATCCGTTTACGGACAACAACACGAACACATTTTGTGAAGTTCAAAGATACCATCAGAATTTTTGACGTAGGACTACGTCTAACCGGAAGATATAGGGGGTGAAATGGAAATCTAGGCACTGAACAAGTAGGAAAAAATGCAAGATTTGGAACGCTTATAACTCGAGCATTTCTCAATAGATCGCAAAGGTTTTTGCATCAATTGATAGGAAATATATCTACGCATCTATCATAACGAATAACATTTCATTTTTCTTGAGATAAATAATTGAATAATTGTGAAATATCAAGCATTGTCAAAATGCACTATGTGCCCATTTTTGATTGGTCCATTTTGTGCTCCTCAAATCGAACCGACCAAAACGGGCAACCAGAGCAGCAGCGAAATAGAATGAACCACGATTGGAAAGGAAAAAGAAAAAAATGAACGAAACATTGGTCGCAGTCTCACACATGCGTAATTCTCGAGCCAGCCAGTCAGCTTAAAAATCCCCGCTCCGCTGCCGTAACGATCATTCTCATTCAAACCGTACACCACATCGGTTCGCATCACAACACATCAACAAACCAACACAAGCAGCCATGTCCGGACATGGTAAAGGAGGAAAAGTGAAGGGAAAGGCAAAATCCCGCTCGAACCGTGTTGATCTGGAGTTCCCCGCAAGGGTAGCTAGGCCGAGCGCGTTAGTACCAGTGCACCAGTCCACCTAGCCGGCGTTATATAGTTTCGGCCGCCGAAGTGATCGAGTTAGCTGGTAAAGCTGCTCGCGACGATAAGAAAACCCGCATTCGGAACAGAACACATTCGGTTCTGTGGACATCAAGACAACAGGCAGTTGCAGCGAGTGGCGAGTGGCAAACGCAATCGCAAAACGGCATCAGGTAACAGAAGAAAAAAGTTTGTTCTTTATACACACTGCTTTGGTGGCAAATCTAGAACAAGGCGGCATCGAGGGCGTTCGAAATGGTTTTTTTTTAAACCACGAGTACTAAGTTTTCTAAATTGGAAGCATTCCTGTTTTATGGCGCTTTTCAGGGCCATTAAACCTTCCAAAAAAGAGTTTAGGAAATACAGTTCAATGCTTTCTAAAACAATATCCAAAATAATAATAAAACACAAATTGATTTTTTCATAATTTGTTTGCCAGGATATGATGAGTATGTGAATTTGGCAGTTGTTCTGAGCTTATTGATTTTCACCAATTCTTAAATTGCTTCTAGATTGAAAGTACAGTAATTTACACTTATCTCGACATTTAGCTAATTGGACGGACCAGTAATGCGACATATTTAGTTGAACATTTTTGTAAACATAGAGTTCGGGGTCCAATTATGACCCCACATTGAAGGTCGACACTGTACCACTGTCATCGCAAATGTTCAATTACAGGTTAAAATTACCTCCAATCCGATACTGAGTGGTGGTAATGCGACGTGCCATTGAATGTAATTTACTGTAAAATATGTCACAAGCTGGATGGGAAGAAATTTTCCAACTGTGAAAGCTGTGGCGAGTGGCAAATGTAATCGCTAAACAGAAAGGTTTAGCCGAACAAGATGGGGATATCGAGTGATAACAAAACAATAAACTCTTTAGATTGAAGATAATTTTGTGATCCTGAAAAGGACCCTTTTTAGCCTGCATGTGAATCCAACGAGCGAACAAATCGTAATGAATGTATTTTTTTGCCATCGCTCCCTTTTAACGCTCATTCGTTCGTCTCGTTGGACTCGCCCCTCTGGCTGAGTCTGCCGATTTGTCTCTATCCTGTGAGTGTGTACCGCTAGAGTATAAAACACGCGGACCCCAAATAAATATCTTATTTTCTTTCAAACCGTAAACCCGTGTGGTTATATGGCATCGGCATCGTGGACGTAACAAAGGAGGACAAGTTAAGGGAAAGGCAAAGTCTCACTCGAACCGTGCAAGTCTCCAGTTCCCTGTTGGTCGCATTCACTGATTGCTCCGCAAGGGTAACTAGGCCGAACGGATTGGTGCCGGAGCACCAGTATACCTAACAGCGATTATAGAGTTTCGGCCGTCGGAGTGCTCGAGTTGGCTTGCAAAGCTGCTCACGACAATCAGAAAACCCGCATCAAGAACAGAGCAGCTTCGGTCCGGCGCTCATCAAGGCAACAATTAGTTTCAGTGAGTGGCAAAGTGTTTCTCCGGCACGTCGCATCAAATGTAATTTACTGAACAACATGTCACAAGCTGAATGGGAAGAAATATTCCAACTGTGAAAGCTGTGGCGAGTGGCAAACGCAATAGCTAAACAGGAAGGTTTAACCGAACAAGATGAGAATATCGAGTGATAAAAAAAACACAACACCAAAGGTTCTTTTCAGAACCATCAACATATTCATGAAGAGTAAACAGTAAACTAATCCATTTTTAAGGTAGATAGGTAGGTATTCACGTAGGAGAAGAAAATTAAACAATATATTTAAAATATATATTTAACAAAAGCTGTCCCCTTTGTATAGTTCTACGTCACTCCGGTTATGTCCCCGTCATTACCCACCCGTCTTTTTTTTTCAATTCAGTAGTGATAAAGGATATGTTTTAAAATGGAAGGGTACAGGCAAGTAAAGGGTTTTTTTTTATCCCATTTATTTATTTCAGGCTCATTAGCATTTTAGCTGTAACAGAGCCGAATTTTAATCGTGTACATGTCACATGGTTATCATATCTATAATTATAGCACATTACATTACACAGTTGCCATTCGCCAGTATTCCTTCTATACCATTGCATATGGTACATTTACACAGTAGCCATTTAGGCGTAAGAGTATTCTGTATTGTATTTTTCTTCCATTATCCAGTTAGACCACCGGACAGCGGAGAAAGTTGATTGATCATTGTTGAGCTATTTATAGAACAGCAGCCCGATGTGTCTTGCAGAGCAGAGCAGTTGTATGGATGAATCGATCTAATTTCGACCGTGGATCGATCTCCATCGCTGATGATTGTTGCGTGGACGTAGCTATTCTGTAACAACAAAAGATGGTCAATGAGGATCCTGAGTTTTGAACTCACGATCGATCGCTTACTAAGCGAACGCGCAACCAATGTGGCTACGGAGACCCCCTAGGCAAGTAATCGTTATAAAAAAAAATGGCTTCAAAATGTTCACCATAAAGATCAATCCAGACGCAAAAAAGCGGTTCTATTTCGGAACCAAGTTAATCTTATATTCGGAACCAAGTTAATTTTATATTCAGAGGAAGATTGATCTACATCAAAGCAACAGCAAGGAGTTGTGAAAAATTTTGAAAGCTTTATTAAAACCTAGTAATAGCAAACCGCGGTCCATAACTTTTAATGGCACACTTGAGCAGTCTGAACAGGCTATAGCATCTAAGTTTAACGATTATTTTGTCAATAGTGTTTCATTGATCAATCAGTCCATTGAATTGGTTGATGAACCTGATGAAATGAAACAGCCGGTTGATAGTAGTTGTAGATTTGAAAGCTTTCACCCAATTACATTAAACGAATTTAGAACTATTTGCTTTTCTTTAGGAAAAACGGCTGGAGTGGATAATGTCAATGCTAGAGTTATTCATGATTGCTTTCATGTCATCGGTCTTGCTGGACCTTATTAAAAAATCTTTGCTAACTGGGCATGTGCCTAAGGTGTGGAAGGAATCTTTAATAGTTCCAATTCAAAAGGTTGCTGAATCAATTAAAGCCGAAGGGTTTCGTCCCATTAATATGTTGCAAACGCTAGAGAAAATATTAGAAGTAATCGTTAAAAACCAACTGCTGGAATATTTAAATTGCAATGCTTTGCTAATACCAGAACAATCGGGATATCGGGAAGGTCATTCCTGTAAAACCGCATTGAACTCAGCAAAATGGAAAGGGAAGCTAGAGTGCAAAGAGAATATCATTGCTGTTTTCTTGAATCTAAAACGCCCTTTCGAAACAATTTCTAGGCCCTTGTTGTTGAACACGATAAAACGCTTTGGATTTACGAGTACTGCATAAAAATGGTTTGAAAGCTATTTAAGTGACAGAACTCAACGGACTATTTTTAATGATTCAATTTCCAATCCCCTAGGGAATAATCTTGGAGTACCTCAGAGAAGTGTATTAGGGCCCCTTTTATTTATTATGTATATCAATGACATGTGAAGAGTTTTACGATTTTGTGATATCAATCTTTTTGCAGATGATACTATGTTATTCATTGCAGCTAATGATTTAGATCAGCTCGTTTTACATTTGAATGGAGATAAGTAGATGGTTGAGGTATAAGCAATTGAAATTGAACATAAATAAAACTAAATATATGGTAATCTCGCGAAATCGTTTAAATGAAAACGTCTCCATCGTTATTGATAATGAGTCTATTGATCGAGTTCGGGACATTAAATATCTTGGCGTGATTATTGATGACAAACTCAAGTTCAACACTCACATTGACAATGTCATCAAGAAAATTGCCAAAAAGTATGGAATCTTATGTCGATTGAAAAACGATTTAACTATTTGCAGCAAAATACAGCTATACAAATCAATCATCTCTCCTCATTTAGACTTTTGTTCTTCCATTTTATTTTTAGCCAATGACACACAAATGTAACAGATTCACTTCCTCATCTTTAATGTTGGACGCTCTGCAATGGTTGTCTGTGAAGCAAATAATTGTTTATTTAACTATGGTGTTCATTTTTAAAGTAATTAACGGTTTGCTGCCTCGATATTTGTGTGATCAAGTTGAAAGAGGAAGTGACTTTCATGGTTATAACACTAGAAACGCGAATGAATTAGGAACACCCATTTTCTTGTCACGTGCTTCACAAAATTCATTGTACTTCAAAAGAATAAATGTGTTCAACTCGATGCCAAGACATATTAAATGCGCAACAACACTTACATAATTTAAGAGGCACTGTATTTCACATGTAAAAGCTGTGTTCTATTAACAGCCGAACGAGTTTTTGTTTATTTTTATGACGAGGATCTTTACTGACGAAGTTTTATACGAACGGATAATTTAATGTGGATAATTTCTTTGCAGTTTGTTTTCAATAGTTTCAATGAATCTGACGAAGTTTTTTTTGAACGGATCATATTATGTAGATTATTTAAATTTTTTAAATTATTTTTTTTGAAATTTGTATTGATCTCTATTATATCTGGCATGATCTTGGTGATGATGGACTATTTTTATTTTTATTTTGTCGTTCTTTTAGTTGTATTCTGTCTTCGGAAAACAACGCGGTGCTGATGTGCAACTTTTTGTTTTGCACCCAGTTGAACTCTCACTCCTTGCGCACACCTGCGCCCGGACGAATCAACGCGCACCGAAACAAAGT
This sequence comes from Toxorhynchites rutilus septentrionalis, assembly GCF_029784135.1. Classification (NCBI taxonomy): domain Eukaryota; kingdom Metazoa; phylum Arthropoda; class Insecta; order Diptera; family Culicidae; genus Toxorhynchites; species Toxorhynchites rutilus. Next base: position 26,149,229 of record NC_073745.1, read on the forward strand.
TGAAATGTTTTGTTTTCAACACCGTTCGCTTTAAAGTTCGAACACCCTTTCTGCACCGTATTCTTACACCGGTGTATATGACCAATTTTAAACCGCGCTCGAATTTTGTTTGTCTGCTTTGCTTTCTCTGTTGAGGCGGTGCGTATGGGGACGCGCTGTTGTTTTTATGCTTAGCTTAGAACGAGCGATGACAAAACGGGCGCTAGAATTTTATATATGTGTGTGTGTATGGAATGAGGCTTGCACCACACAAGTGAGAAGGGGTGTTTGGTACCTGCATTCTTCACAGTGCTGATTTTGGGTTCACTTGTTTCTGGGTTCGGTGCGGTTCGTATCAAGAGAGTATACGAGTTTTCTTTGAGCGCGCGCTGATGAAAATTGAGCTCGAGCGCAACACAGCGCATGTTTTCTGAAGACTGGTTGTATTAGTTAAAAAAAATAAAAGTAGTCTATGTACAAAAGTTTGAGCGTCGCGCGCGAAGCACGGATATAAAGAATATTAAATTGAAAGTTTTTAAGTGCCGGTCTAGGAATTTTTCGTAAAGGAAATTTTTGACGTAGAACTACGTCTTTCATTAAGAGTGCCAAATCAGAAAACAGGTCACGTTTTTATGGAATAAAGTTAACGTTAATAACTATTATTGCCGTGAACGGATTTACATACCAAACGAATCGGAAATTCCCTAAGATTTGTTTGATATTCTATACATTACAATCCCATGGTGTGTAAATGGTTAAACTTCATGAAAACTATAAGCGTTTCCATTTTCCCATACATTTGTTCTGTCCATTTGTGTGCTTTCCCGAACAGAGCTGTCAATAACGAGCAACTTATGGACGAGCAACGAAGGGTGAAATCGTAAGACTTCAAGTCTCCGTGAACAAAGGAAAAGAAGAAGAGCGAAGGGGAATATTTGCCTAGAATATAAACAGTGGATCTCGCTGAGGCAAACTTTCATTCTTCGTGAGGACACCGACTGAACAACATTGTTGCTGGGCGCGCTGGACGGTGAGGAGTGGAGGAGTAATACGAGGAAAAAGTGAAGTTTTCCAAGGGCCTTTTTGAAGGTTAGAGACGAATGAACTAAAGAAGTTGAAAGTCTCACATGTCTTAGTTTCGGATTGAGCTGTGGACGCAACCAAATTACTCACTCGCTGATGTCTCTAGCATTGCAATAATTGCATCAAACTGACGCCATTGCTTTAAGGTTCTGAGCTACACAATTGTGTGGGGAATCATCAAGCTAGGCTATTGTCAGCTCACCAAGAAAATAAATGTTCTGGAATGTTGTCAGTGATTTGGTTTCGCGTGACGGTAGGAAAGTCTCTCCACAAAGGATGACAGCTAAGCTAATCTAGACTGGTAATATTAACAGAAAGGGCTTCTGTTGAGAAGAGCACAAAACGGAGATAAGTTGCTTCAAGCCATCGATATATGGATATTTGTGTATGTACGTGCGTGCGTTTTAACGTATTGCGCTATTGACGAATTTACGTTGGATTTACAACCAGATGGCGCAGCGAGTAAAATGAGGATGGTTTTTTTTTTATATGAAATTCGTTTAAATTTGTTAGAAAAATCCGAATTTTCCTTCAAATTTCCCGAATTCAAGTATTTTTTCCACGCTGAAAAGGTTAGAAAATCATCATTTTACAATGTGCTATGTATATTACGAGGAATGGCTTGTTATAAGTATTGTAACTTTAATTTTTTCAACTAAGTAAACGATGAATAGGGTGTTTTGCGCTAAAAATGCTGCAAATCCTTCTCGTATCGACCCCTACATAATCAATGATATTAGCCAATTTGATACGATATCGATTTCATCGCAATTATCCATAGAATCAATAACCGGTATGCATTATCAAACTTATAATTTTCGAAGATTATCTATGACTTTGGTCAAATCACGTGTTGAAACCATCGTAAATATACAAAATACCAACTTTCTTACCATATACTGACGACATTCAATGGCTGAAATGAATCTAAATAGAAATAAAATGAATAATCACCACCGAATCTTGCTTTTCAGTGCGTAAAATAAGCAAACACCCTCACTTTTGTGGTTCTGAGCTCTAAGTAGATGTCGCATGAGCTGATTCAGCTTTGCGTAAATTCGTCAATTGCGGGTGAACATGTCCATCCGTAAGTGAAAACAAGGAGGGGAGATAGCGGGAGGGAAATATTTGCGCTAGGGTGTTAGTAATTAATCTCTGCTGAGGCAAATATTCAGCCTTTTTCCAAGCAGTTGACATTGTTTGTTTTCCATCATCATAAAGGCTTCGTTGGTGCCTTTGCAATTGCATCAATGCATTGAATTATTTGGAAATACCAAGTTATTCAATAAGTTATAATAAGTTATTGATTTATTTGGGTTCACGTGCCAGTTGCAAAACTCCCTTCAACTAGGATTGCATTTGCGCTAATCTTGATCATAATGAAGCCTTGCTTCTCTTTTCGAGGTTGTTGAGATTAACAGCAAGAGTTTATTTTGTTTATTTAGTCACCAAGAAAGTAAATGTCGATCTGGAATTTTGTATGTGATTTGGTTTCGCTTGTCAGTAGCAAAACTTTCTCCACTATGGATGATAACTGCGCTTATCTCGAGCATGTATTGTTCTACGAGGACATGAATGAATCATCAAACAATAATCGTCAAATGATTGTACAAGAAAAGAAAATTCAGGGCGACCATACTGGTAGAATGGTTATTTTTAAAATTTCGTAGCATTACAAAATAATATCCGCAGTTATAAACAAGCGACTTGAATTAAACTACAGCGAAGTTCTACGTCAACAATGCGGTCATGTCTTGGACACAACCTCCTATATTTTTTTCGATTTCTCTGAACGAGGGTATCCATAGTCAGTCCAAAACAAGGCAGGCGGTTGGACTTGTGCTCTGGTGGACCACTTGGCTGCAAGGGCCTCGTCGGGACCGTATCGGCTCTGTGGCATACATGACTGAGTATTGGCTTGTCTTTCGACATTGCAATAATAAATTATCTTTTAGATAACTCGTCTTGCTCAAACCTCTGTAGGGGAAGGAGGCGGTACCATCATCATCATCATCTATATCTATAAAAATGGATTTCTGTCTGTCTGTCTCGGAAATTGCTGAACCGATCGATATGAAAATTGGTATGTAGGGGTTTTGGGGCCGGGGATTGTTCATATGATAATTCTCCCCTCTCTAAGGGGAGGGGCTGCCATACAAATTAAACACAAAATTCTACTTCACTACCATTACTGCGACTGCCATACAAATAAAGCTTACATTTCTGCATAATTCAAGAACTAATCAAGCAAACGGAACCAAATTTGGCATGCGGAAATTTTAGGAGGCAAGAAACATTTCTAAGGTGGAACAACACTCCTCTCACCTTTCGAGGAGGGGGGCTGCTATAGAAATGAAACACAAATTTTTGCATAACTCGAGAACTGATCAAGCAAATGGAACCAAACTTAGCATATAATGGTTTTACCGATTTATAAACTTTTCTATGGTAATTCGACACTCCTCCCCTCTCTGTAAGGGAGGGGGTGTGCTGAACAACTCGAGAACTAATCAAACAAATGGAATCAAACTTAGTATATAATGGTTTTAACGATTGATAAACGTTTCTATGGTAGTTCGACACTCCTCCCCTCTCTGTAAAGGTGGGCTACCATACAAATAAAACACAAATTTCTGCATAACTCGGCAACTAATCAAGCAAATTGAGCCATATTTAGCATGTGGAGGTTTTCGGGGGCACGAAACGTTTCTATGGTGAATCGACACTTCGACTCCTTCCTCTCTAAGGGGGGCTGCCATACAAATTAAACACAAATTTTTGCATAACTCGAGAACTAATCAAGCAATTGGAACCAAATTTGGCATATGAAGGTAACGCACGTAACGTTTCTATGATAGTTCGAGACTCCTCCTTCCTCTCTAAGAGGGGGGGCTGCCATACAAATGAAACACAAATTTATGCAAAACCTTGAGAGCTCATCAATAAAACGGAACCATATTTGGCATGTGGAGGTTTTAGGGGGAACGAAATGTTACAATGGTGATTCGACACTCCTCCTTCCTCTCAAAGGGGTGGGTGGATGGTTTGCATAACTCGAGAAATAATCAAGCAAGTCGATCTAAATTTCGCATGTGAGGGTTTTAGAGAACAGTAAATGTTTCTATGGTGGTTCGACATTACTCCCCCTCTCGATCCGGGAAGGGGATGCCATACAAATGAAACTCAAATTTTTGCTTAACTCGAGGACTAATCAAACAAATGGAACCGAAATTGGAATGTGAGGATTTTACAACAATAAATAATCCTAGATGGTATGACACTGCTCCCTTCTCTGAAAGGGAAAGGTGGGTCCCATAGAAATATCACACATATTTCAACCAACCATATTCAAACGAAACATGACAAATGAAAATTTTCGGAAAACACTGTTGGAAAATGGGAAAATGCGGAAAATTCCCATATGTTCACTATTACACCGTGATAAGCGTTGTTAGTCCATTAGATGTTTGTTGTTTGTTGTCTATACAAAAAACGTGAATATTTGAAAGTATTCATAACAAAAAATGCATTCTAGGCGGGACGTAGTTTGCCGGGTCAGCGAGTGTCCTACAAAACTACTATAAACCAAACTTCGCAGCCCTATCCCTATATCAGCTGTCATTTGTGAAATGACCTAGTTCTTCTGGACTGAGCCGTGAACGAGTCAACAAGTTTACCGACAAGCTTCAGTTTGAAGATTGTCGGAATTTGCCTCCCTCTATTGTAGTTCCGCGAATTCTCGCGATTGTAGCTGCGGGACAAAGAAGGAGCACCAGTTGATCGCTGCAGACAAACGAGCGAATTGGAAGTGGTCTTGAGAGGACAACGAGGTTAACCGGGAGCGGTCGATGGAGGAAAGCCTAAACCTGGGGTGGCATTGCGCATTTCGAAACGAGTAACTCGTTTCGAGAAAATTCGAACTCAAATCGAAATGGTTTTAGTATTATGTATATTTTTCAAGTTCATATTTTCGGTGTACTAGATTTAGAGCAAAATTTGTCTCGTAGAGAAATGTAAAATTTCTGGGTTCGTAAACAAAGCTGGTCAAAGGCATGTAAAAATGATCGAAACGAACGAAAATCACTCGTTTCGAAATGCGCAATGTCACCACTGATTGTGACCTGAATCAGTGTCCTCATCGAGCGTGCGAAAAGCGATTAGGTGCAATCAGTTCGTGTAGTATGGGAAAAGGGGTGAATTTGGACCACCTAAGCAAATCGCCTAATATTTCCAAACCAATACGGTCTAAATAAAAAAGATCACATTGTATACTGAGCTACACTTGTTTTCTCTCAATCAATAATGTTTAATCATTATATCAAGCTTCAAATTACCAAATATATCATAAAATAAAAGAGATGATTTTTGGACATCAAAATTTGATGAGGGGTGATTTGGACCGTCTGTGGGGTGATTTGGTCCAGTATGTGTTTCATCGAAAAAAACATACTTATGTTTATGTAAAGTATTTTGGGATAATGTTACAATCAGTAACAGTGTTCTGGGATCGATATCAGGTGTCTTGGCCAGATTCCAGACCAAAAAAAAATGAATTGAGACCATCTCGAATTCTGCATGGATCTTTTCACTGTTTTTCGAGCATTTTCAAACACTTTCGATGCTTAGTCAAAGAAAATCCGTTCTTGATGGCCTGCGTTGCTCTTTCAAGCTCGCCCTTCTTCCAACGTTGTCTGTCCATCCTTTTTTTTGTAATTCAGCGGCATCTGGAATCAATTAGACCAAAGAAAAGCCTCAAACCTGTAGGACCAATTCACCCCACAGAAACGTGTCCATGTCACCCCACACAACATGCAAAAATTAAAATGCAATTAATTTCATTTACTATTATCAAGTTGACAGTTTCGCTGCATCAAATTGTTCCCCTTCTGTAGACGAACAGAACTTTACTGCACAACACACGAAAAGTTGGTTTAATCAGCGGGGAAACCCTTGAAACCACGATCGGAAAACTCACATTTTTTGACAATCAAAGTGCTTGTTGTGTTCATGTGTTACTTACACCTGTCGAATTTTACCAATGTTTTTTTACGTTTTACGTTACGGTACATACGGTTCAACAATAGAAGTAGATGACATTATAAAAAATCCAAGTTGAGCCGTACTTTTTGGATGGTCCAAATCACCCGTATGTCCAACTCACCCCGTGTTACCCTACGCCAAATACTTCGAGGAGAGGGCATTTTCCATTTCGCACAGTGATACATATCAAAATTTATTTATCTTTTTTGTGAATTTTTGATAGATATTTAATGAACAATGTGTTTAATGTTATGTTTTTGAGCTTGAGCTTGAGCTTCGATAGACTGTAAACTTCTTAGTTGCTCCCCGTGATTGACCTGAACCAGCGAAATTACACAAAGAACACACTGAATGAACTTCGTGATTAGCAAACCATTCTCATTGTACAAGTTTCGCTGAATCGAGCTTCAAATATTCAATAACGACATCGGACACTTGCTAACAGTCACCAGGGGAAGGAATGGAATGTTAGTACGATGATCGTGGCCAGAAAGGTCGCCTCTATAGCGTGGTCCCGAATCAGAATTCGCTGAGGTGGGTGATGTGATTATGTAAACGCGAACTATCGACCACTCGACAAAATGAAAATCTGGAGATTTGATGTGTCACACAATGACGCAATCACGCGGCAGAGATTATCTTAAGGTAATTTGAGAAGGAAAATCGGTACTGGACCGGCTATATACACCCATTCCTCGCTTTACGGCTTAGATACGTTCCACGAAACATGGTCGCAAAGCGAAAAGCCGTATAAGAAATCAATTATTCTAACACAAATTCAATACGGAAAATATGTAGATACCATCATTCAAAATAAATATTATCTTTTCATTTAATTTGTACATAAAATAATAACAGACTCCAAAAATCAACAATACTCTATAAACAAAAATGAAACAACTTGTATTAATATCGACATCGAAAAAAAAAATTTGCCGTTATAGCGAAACATTTTAGGCCGTAAATCGAAAACGTGCCTTATTCGAAGAGGGCCGTTATAGCGAAATTCCGTATAAAGAGCGACCGTATAGCGAGGTATGGGTGTATTGGCGATCTAACGTACAAATCTACACCTAGGCGGCGCTGCGGTGAAAGTGATGATGGTTTTAAATTTTTCCATGTGAGCTTATGGAAGGTTTGTAGTTCTTTCCATAAATTACAACGTTATAATCATAAAAGATTATTTGATTGCGATTTTATTTTTTTATAAAATTAATTCTGCGCATTTTTATATATAACATGTTATTTTCTTATCTCTTCCAGTAGTGAAAATTGTATAAATATTGACAATGGTTGAATCAAAGACGGAAATTCGAGAGCACCATCAAAAACAAGTAGAAAAATGCATAGTTCTTGCATGTGAGAACTACCTTGGAAAGTCCGGAAGTAAAACATACGTGATTTGTTTTTCAATTTTAGGTTACCTTATCATCATTTTCTTAGTTCAAAAACAGAATCCGGATGTCTCACCGATCGTTTACGTTTTGCGTTAGATCGCCAATTGACGAATTTACGCAAAGCTGAATCAGCTCATGCGACATCTACATTAGAGCTCAGAACCACAAAAGTGAGGGTGTTTGTTTATTTTACGCACTGAAAAGCAATATTCGGTGGTGATTATTCATTTTATTTCATTTTAGATTCATTTCAGCCATAGAATGTCGTCAGTATATGGTAAGAAAGTTGGTGTTCTGTATATTTACGATGGCTTCAAAACGCGATTTGACCAAAGTCATAGATAATCTTCGAAAATTTTATGTTTGATAATGCATACCGGTTATTGATTCTATGGATAATTGCGATGAAATCGATATCATATCAAATTGGCTGATATCATTGATTATGTAGGGGTCGATACGAGAAGGATTTGCAGTATTTCTAGCGTAAAACACCTTATTCATCGTTTACTTAGTTGAAAAAAATTAATGTTACAATACTTATAACAAGCCATTCCTCGTAATGTACATAGCACATTGTAAAATGATGATTTTCTAACCTTTTCAGCGTGGAAAGAATACATGAAACCGGGAACTTTGAAGATAAATTCTGATTTTTCTAGAAAATTTGAACGAATTTCATACCAAAAAAAACAAAACATCCTCATTTTCCAACGTAAATTCGTCAATTACAAGGTGTGTTTCAGTGAGAATTTGGTCGCTTGTTTTTATTCACTGCAGCGCCCCTAGTTGTCACATCGAGAAACTATTGAGAGCGTTTTGATCCAGATAGTTTGTTTATTCAGTATTGAAAATTCCATCAAGATTGATGGACACATTCGAAAGTTATCGAAAGTTAAATTCGGCACACTCACATTGTGAACCCGTCGTGGTCAGAAGGAAAGAGTGCAAAATTCTTGAAATTTCCAAAATCGACTGTAAACACCGTACTCGAATGTTACCGGGAGACCCTTATGTCGGATCGGGCGAAACCAATCAGGCGTAGAGGTGGAACATATCACCGAAATCTACGAGCAAAGGTGATTCGAGCAGTCCACAAAATTTTGGGCTCTCCTTGCGGGATTTGGCGAAAATGTTCACTGCGAGCCACAGTATAGTTCGGCAAATATGTATGCGAGAAGGCTTGCGGTCGTATCATGCCAGCAAACACCCCAACAGGACGCTGAAACAAAACTTGGTTACTAAAGCCCGTGCAAGGAAGCTGTACGAACAAGTGTTGATCAAGTACAAAGGATGCATTTTGATGAACGATGAAAACATACGAAAAAATCGATTTCGGACAAATAGCCGGTAACAAATTTTACCCTGCCAAGCGTGAAAGGGGTGTTGCGGGTAGGTTCAAATTTGTTCACGCAGATCAATTTGCCTGTAAAATGATTTTTCGGCAGAACCGTCAAATGAAAAAGTGGTGGAAAAAGATAGCTAACACGGTTACCAGCAGTACTGTGCAGATAATTATGGGTGGTATCACACGAAAAGTTCGAAAATTCATTCGAATAGTTGACGAATAATTTTCGTGTTTTTCCCTAAGGACTATTAAAAACTACAAAATGACATCCCTCCTTTTTTGTACGTTATTTTTATGCTGAGATATGTCCTACTTTGGGCGACCAAATTGTAACTGAAACAAGCATTATTGTGCGTACTTTTTTTAGTAATCCAATTGCGATGACGGTGAGTTAGCTTTGGGAAACCTGAGAAATTAACTGAGAGAACTCCTCTAAAATCAATTGACCCGGTGATATATTCCGTTATTCATCGCGCATACGCTTTAACACTCCTGTACTCGCGCGAAAAATCGTAATTTGTCTACTCTGGACTGTGCGCGTCTCTATGAAATTGCTATTGTGTATTTTTATGCGTTATTGGTATTTATTCAAAGAAAAAAATATAATTGAGCAAAAAACAAGAAGTGGGTTATATCTGTGATATAACCGCAAGGTAGACGTAGGACTACCGTTGGCTCGGTAATCATTTATTTAAAATTGAACCTGAATCAATTCTAAACGAATGAATGAATGAATATTTTGAAAGATTGCTGAAAGTTTTTCTTGTTAGTGTGTGGTTTTATGAGTATAAGTATGGAATTGTTATTAACATAACATTAAACTCTTTCGAACTTGTTGGTGGTTCCGAAACGAGCCGATGAAATTTAAGTAGCCTTGTAATTGCAACTGAAGATGTTCGATGCATGATTCATTTTTGTTTTCGTGAGAATATCACGAGATTTTTCATGATCACTCCATGCGCAGAATAGAAACTGAGGGCGCCACTTCACGGTGAACACGAAATAAAGCCTATATTACCTTGCATATAACTCATTTCGTTTTCATTGTGATTTGTAAATTTTTCATGATTGTTCCATGCGAAACCAGAAGAACAGAAACTGATACTATTGACAAATTTACGTTAGATTTACAACCAGATGGCGCAGCGAGTAAAATGATGATGTTTTGTTTTTTGGTCGTTAAAATTTTTTTTTTTTTAGAAAAATCAGAACTTATCTTCAAATTTCCCGGTTTCTGGCTTGGTATAAGTGTTGTAACCTATTTTTTTTCAACTAGATAAACGATGAGCAGCATGAGTGCGCTAAAAATACTGCAAATCCTTCTTGTATCGGCCCTTACATTATCAATGATATAATCCAACTTAATATGATATCGATTTCATCACCATTATCCACAGTACAGGCAAAACTTTTTTTGTGCGGGGGATAGGGACCGCACAAAAAAGTCGCATAAAAAATCGTGCAAAACTTCACCAGTAGCCTTAAAAAATGGTGTTTTGAAAAAAAAAATTTTTGTGCGGTAGATAGGGACCGAATAAAAAAAATTTCCCCCAAGAAAATAACTCAAATCTACGCCATTCACCGTTCAATTTCCTTTTGTTTCCCTGCTTTGCGATGGGACACTTTGCCTCTTCGGTTGCGCGTGGCTGTCTTGTGCTTTTAGTTGCATGTCAAAACGTGTTGCTGTTAACAAACATGTGATGCAAAAACTTAGAAAAACTTAGAGCATTTGATGAGAGGAGGGGAATGATTTCAGAAGTGGACAATTGAGATATGCTTTTTTCGCACTGAAATGCATATAAACCATCGAAAAAAACTAAATGGACGATAAATTCGTCAAATATGCTTCTTTTCATACACCGCACAAAAAAAAACGGGCAAAAAAAACCGCACAAGAACAGAAAACCGCACAGAAAAAATCGCACAAAAACAAGTTTTACTGTATTCATAACCTGTATATTCATTATAAAACTCAAAATTTTCAAAGATTTTCAATGATTTTGGTCCAATTGCGTGTTGAAATCATCGTAAATATACAAATAACTTTCTTACTATATACTGAAGACATTTAATGGTTGAAATGAATCTAAATAGAATTAAAATGAATAATCTCGACCGAATCTTGCTTTTCAGTGCCTAGAATAAACAAACATCACCACTTTTGTGGTTCTGGACTCGCATGGTGTCGCATGAGCTGATTCAGCTTTGCGTAAATTCGTCAATTGGATTGCATCACGGGAACATCAAGTCGATTGCGTAAATGCGAATATTCCTTCGCTTGGACGCATTCACACGCACACAATTTTTCATGACTGTTCCATGCGAAAGTAGAACAGAAACTGATGCGAGTAAAAGTACTCACTCTTGCACTTGCATGTGTCCGCTATGGTTCTCAAACACTAATGCAAGCGAGCAAAAGAAGTCGCAGCTTGCATGTATTCGCTATGACGGTTTCTCCAGGTGCCTAGATTTTGCGTCCGTGTTCGGGAACACATTGCGATCACCAATCATCATCAATGAGCAATGATGATTTCAATAGATTGCTTTCAAACCAATTTATAAGCTATTGAAACGATTTTTTGGATTAATAAGTGACAATCATATAACACAATCACATTTTATCTTTCGGATGAAGTGATTATTATACCGCTCCATTCAGCCGGTAAAGAGTTATTAGCGTGCGAAATCTTGCACTCCAGCGTCACTCGCTCGTTTTCGAAACTTTGAACTTACACCCCGGTACAGAAATGAAAGACGTAATCCTACGTCAAAAACTCCAGAAAATATGTTTTCTTTGACTTCATTTAGTTTTAATAGTCATTTAATTCAGCCACCTCATTGATGCTCGGTCTGTCAGACCTTTCGCGAGTATAGGTAGGTTAAAATCAATCAAACCAAACCAACTGTTTGTTTCATTATTCATCACGGTTACTCTGTATCCAACTTCAATCACGACGGCGGGGAGTTATCTTTTGAAACCCTGAAATGAGAACTCATCTAAAAACAATCGTCCCGGCGATATGTTTTTTATGCTTCGCGCGTAAGCTTCAACGAACTCCAATCGTGATGATTTAAAAGCTCCGTTAGCGACAAGGTATTCAACACAACCTAAAAGCAGTATGATTTTCATTAAGCTTGACGTAGAACAAGCGGTTCATCAGTTACTAATCAGAAAGGTCTCGGAAGCCCATCGGATTGATACGATGAAGCGACTTGTGTTCGATGTTTCAGAAACACATGAAAACCAATTCCTTGGTGATTTTCCTTGGATAATTTTGTTTTTATCGATGATACTCTAATTTCTGCTACTAATACTGAAGTTCAAAAACTACGGAAATACCAGGCTAGGAAACACCTTAAGGAAAAATGTCCTCTTCAATGGAACTAAACCTGTAGAAAATGTAAACTTGAAAAAAAAAAATCTAAGATTTCACCTGTTAAGGTTGGATTCAATTGATCCGTTTACATCGAAAAAGTTGTGCAGGATGGAAGCCGAGAGCAGAAGTTTGCCCGCATTCGAAGTCCGGCGTGGTCAGGTATAAAATCGCGTAAGTGACTAAATCGACCGTGTATGATGTACTGAAACGTTTCCGCGAACGTACAACTGTTGTTCGGATGGGTCAGAGGACGCATCGTAGTGGAACTTACGATCGGAAGCTGAGGTTGAATGTATTGAGAACAACTAAGGCAAACCCGGGACTCCCGGACTTCGACATCGCCAAAATCACAACTCTACCCAAGGTACCATCTGGAAAATCCGTTTGCGAGAAATTCCCGTAATTCCCGTGCCTGCAAGCAACCGAACAGGACGCTGAAGTTGCACAAGGTTTTGACGAGTTTGACGAAAGGATACATGCTGATGGATGACGAAATGTCCGTGAAGATGGATTTTGGACAGCTCCCAGGCCTGAAATTATATAAGACCACTACCAGAGGAGATGTCCCCAGCAAATTTAAGTTTGTTTTCGCTGATAAATTTGTCAGGAAGTTGTTGATTTGACAAGTGATTTGCGGCTGAGGACAGAAAAACAAAGGTTTTCGCCACAAACCGTGAACTCAAAAATGTATAGGGAAGAGTGCCTGCAAAAACGTCTCCTTATGTTTATTAAGGCTCACAAAGGTCTGATGATTGGTCAGATTTCGTAAGCTGCCACTACAGTCGAGATGTTCTTCAGTGGTACCGTGACAATGGAATCTATTACATTGAAAAAGATCTCAACCCTCCCAATTGCCCACAATTCCGTCCAATCGAAAAATACTGGGCAATTGCCAAACGGAAATTGAACATAGAAATATCATAAATAATAAATTGACAATTAAATGATTGGCGATAATGCATACAGTTGCTCAACAGAATACTACATTTATAATTGTATAAAACAAAAGGACCTAAATTTGGTTAGATCATCCCAATGTGTGTTGTATTTGATGAGTTCTGTTAGAAACAAATGCAACTTTAACGCTATCATCTGAATGAACAAAGGTCATTTGAATTTTACTTCACTTCTCCAAAGTCGTAAATGGTAATAAGATCAATTCTAATGAATTATATTGCTTGATCCATTATTCAATGAGCTTGCGTTGTGACAACAAAACGATTTTTGCGAACGGAGGAGACAGTAATCAATCATAACGAGCACGAAAGCCATTGAACACGAGATCGTAGAGCCAAAACTATAATCGATCACGACAAGGTTTGAATCTAAATCACTTCACGGTCGAACCACTGCTGTGGTCAATCGTAAAAATCGTCGCTCTATCAATAAAGCGAGAATCCGTTGAGTGATGTTACGAGATGTTAAGAATATCTGCGAAGGCAGCGAAGACATTAAACAACCCAAAGCAAATAAATGGTAATCAGCCGCTTAATCGATCAAATGATTCGGAATTACCATATTCTGCATTGTGGGGTTGGAGAGAAAACGTCTCATATCGTTAGCCGGTTGGTTTGAAGAAAATTATTCCGGTATAAGGCAACAGACTGACCAAATGTAGTCATCGATTCAATCAATGCAAATACGCGACACTCATACTAAAAATTGAATTAATGTCGGGTTCACTCCGTTTGTTGCTGAACTTGGAGGAGACATTAAAATCGAGAATCGAGGCATTTGGTGGTAAGCTGTTCGTAAGGTAACGATATAGGTTACCTTCAAGAACATAGCAAACATCCTGCTTGCCGGAATGGCATCAATGGTCGTACCAGAATATTTGAACAAATTCCACTCGGTGCCCACAATTGAATCGTTTGTTTGCGAACCCAACAAACGCGAAACTAAAACAACTTGCGAATGGCTTACACCACAGTTTTATTTGGAGTCTGACGCCGCCAATTTGCGGCCGCGTCTTGATTAATTCCGAACGGCATGTGTCACACCCACGACCAAAAACGTGGGGCATAAAAAAGTAAAACAAAACCCAAGTGTTAAACCTAAAGTGTGCTTTGTGCGAAAAAAGTAAAATAAAACACCGACGACTCGAGGGAACAATTAAGAGTGACTTGATTTTATTGCCCGATGCCGCCATGTTTGGACGCTTGTGTCACAAGCTGTTTGGTTGGGTTTTATGGACTTTTGACAGTTTTTTCCAACAGCTTGCTTCCTAGAGACTATATGCGATTTCCGATTCATTCATGTTCATCAGGGAGAAGTCACATTGCGCGCAAAATGGGTATGGTGTTGGAATGTGCTAAAATCGAAATTTAAAACTCAAATGCACGTGTCGTGAGAGAAAACGTGACAAAAGCAATGTTAGCATTGCCCGGATCAAACATCACCATGGTTGACAGAGGCTGACTGATGCTAATCTTTCCAAACAATTTGCATGATCGTTAAGGCAATACTGTGAACATCGTCAGCGAAACAAGTTCGTATTCTGAATAAATGTTTTCAGTTGAAGTCTTACCAATTTTACAATAATATAAACAGCGCGTTTTGAGGAGCGCTAATAGCCTATTTTTTATCGAATCGTTCCAAAAACCTATGTGATCTTTTGGCGGAACCTGTTTAAAACGGGCTAATAAATGGTTCAAATTCCGGTCGCTCTGAAGGACACCGTGTGCCAATATATTTCGCTGACAGCAGAGCAGGATTATTAAAGAACAAAAACTAAACAGCATTCCAGGCAAAAATTCTAATCCGCGAATAGATAGAGAAAACGAAAGAAAAAATTGAAAGTGATCAATAGATTCAGCTTGAAAAAGAGAGGATAAAAATAAAATCCCATTCAAAACAACTGACAGAGCAATGACATTGTGCTGCGTCAGTGCAACGCGCAACGAATCATCCGTCTAAAAGCCACTTTCTGTTACTCCCCCAAGGTCACGCACTGCATCTGTCAGCCGCGTCTTGTTATTATCCCTTAAAATCGGTACACACGTTTCAATCCGCATGATTTTGCAAGTTTCGAAATGTCAGCCACTTGTTGTTATGTCTCTCCGATTGAATAATACACAGAAGCCGTCAACAGCCCCTGACACCTGGTCTGGTTGTGCTCGGGTAACTCTGCAACCCATTCGCCAGAGAACCAGCTTCAGCTCCAGCAGTCACTTGACATTGGCAGGTTTGTCATTCCAACACCTCCAACTTTTTCGCGCATTCGTACGCACACAGGTGGACGACAAATGGGCGACGCGCGGAGAGTAAAAGCAATGCAAATTCGACGCAATGCGAATGGAGTGCTGCTGCTGCTCTTAGTGCGCAAATTGACGTATGGACACGCGGCGGACTGCACTCTAAAAGAAACTTGTCTGTGAACGCACTTTGCATATGCTTTTAGAAAAATTGAATCTCCCCAATGTCGACCGCGAAGGTTCGTGTGAGTGCTGTGGATTAAGCGTGGCGCTAGATTAGCTCGAGAATAATAAAAATGCGATCATCAACGCCTCGTACCGTGAGATGATTGGAAGAAATGTGATGTTGGTAGCTAATACTTGTTGCCACATGTCTATTTGAATCGCTAGGTCAGTGTTCTGTGACTGGCAAATGACAATATTAATTGTCATTTCAAATTGAAATTAATTCAAATTGTTCTATGCTTACGTGTTAGCGCCACCGGAGAGCAATTTTTTTATGAATCGATTTTTTCGTAATCAGTTGTTTCAGATGTCGGTGTAATAGAGACGAAGTAACCATGTAACGAGGATTAGGAACCGATGTGACACAATCCGAGTCGGTCGCCGATCCGCCGTCGGAAGCGGTAGCCTCTCTCGCAAGCAAACTTGTGTTCCACCGATTGCCCGGTTAGTTTAAAACATAGGGGACGATTATTTAGATCAGGGTTTCTTGAAGTGGTCGATATCGACCCCTAGGGTCGATTTCGGTTTCCCAGGGGTCGACAGAAACGAAAATTGGGGGTCGGCGGGGTCTGAATATCGATCCCTATAAAATAACACAAGTTCTTATTCGAAGTAATCAAGATGCTCCATAAGTTGTGTTACGTGAACCACCCTGTTATGAAAATGACTAGGGTTGCCACATTTGATCCTGTGAAATTTTCTGAATAAATCTGTATCAAAAAACTAACGAAAAAAATGGAAACAAAGGTTTATTTTCATTTGAATTTATTACTCTTATTTATGGTTTGCTTAAGTCGTATCAATACAACAAAATAAATCATAAAAAGGTTTTCTCATAATAAATTGTATGATGTTTATACATGGTTTTGTTGAACTTTGCTCTTCTTAAATTTTCCGTCAATTTCATCCTTGACGCTCCTCCTTGAGCCGATGCATAGTTCTTTGCTTTCAGAATAAAGTCCATCATTGTGGAAGCCAACCGATTTCAGAACTTTGTTTTGTTGGCATTCCGAAGGGAGAATATTCACTCAACATACGCTGATGAATGTGGAATTATCAAAAAGTGTCCCAAAAACATCCTTAGCAGGAGTGGAGAAGTGAGGTGACATTTCATATGGTTCTACATTTTTATAAATCAAGGTACATATCTTCGCGACTCAACGATAAAACAAAAAAGTTTATTAGTAAGAAGGTAGACTGAGAAAATGAACTGTAATTAATTTAACATTTTAATTTGAATTTTAAAAAAACATATCTTCAAGTTCTGTATCTTTGCAGAAAATCTGTAATTCTGTGTATACAGATTCTATATCTGAAATTTGGCGAAAAATCTGTAAAATACACAAAATTCTGTATATGTGACAATTCTGAGAATTACTAATATGACAACACTATGAGAATGACGAATGGCGAAAAATCTGTAAAATACAGAATATTCTGTATATGTGACAATTCTGAGAATGACTAATATGACAACACTATGAGAATGACAACACACGATGAAAATAAAAAAGTACAAGAAGTATAAGATGAAAAATTTGGCAAGTAAAAAAACCTGAACAGGAGCGTACGAATCCTTCAGGCATGTTTAACATTTCTCTGTATTTTAAACGTATACGCGATTTCCCACGAAGGAAGTCATCATTAAATTCTTGTCCAAACATTTCCTGATATTTTACTGTATGGCAAGCTTGCTCTTAAGTTGCAATTTCATATGCGTTCTGAAATACGTTGGAGCTTGAATGATAATGTACTTAACTTCTAATTCAATTCAATAGATTACAAGGTATTTACATAGCTAAATGAAGTGGATAAAGTGGTTAAAAAAAGAATTTACAAAATGCTTGGTCATCTATGTGCATGGCGTAACAAAAAAAATTGTTTTTAATTATTTCAGGAAACTTGATATGGGTCGCAAAGAGGGAAAAATGTTATTCAATTTATTATAGATCAACAGATTTTCTCTTTTCTCTTCAGCTGGACGAGTCTACATTACCCAGCAATGAAGCTCTGTTGTTAGGGAATGTTCGATATATTATAGATGAAAATATGTGCCAAGAAATGAGTTTGGCTACATATATGGAGACTAATACCAGAGGAGAATATTAGAGCATGTAACAAGTTAATTTGATGGAATAGCGGTTTCAAGGTTTTTGTTAAAAAAAATAAATTTGAAACAAAACGTTTCGCGAAATAATTTGTTTCTAATTAATTCTAAGCATTAACATATACTCTTGACGCACGCTGTCTTGAGCACTGTATTTGAAATACTGATCTTCTTTAATATATAAGTAGAACGGCAACAGAAAATCTGAACCGAATTTATTGTGTGGTGGCGGCGAAGGCGAAAGCAATAGTATCGAAACAAATTTTCATCTTCAGTTTACCACCAAAGAACACAACTCTCAACGCTGAAAAACACCTAATGTCTCTGTTAACCCGAAAACAATTATCGAAATCACGATAAATGCATGATCAATTGATCAAAAAAATGTAAACAAGCCATTCATGATTTATCAGTCATCTAGTTAGCGAACGGACGGCAGCACGGCTTTCCAAATTCTCCAGACCTAGTTGTTTTGTTTGATTTTTCAAATTGGTCTTTTTCAAGGCTAGAAGCGAATGAACTGAGGAAGTTTAAAATTTCTCTAATTCGTGTTCGGATTTGTTCGGATTTAATGGTGATGGCGTTTTAAGTTATAGAGGCATTCTCAGATTTTCAGTCTTTCTCAGTTCATTCGTCTCTTGCCTCAAAAACTGGAAAACTAAACTAAAATTTCGGCCTTGAGGAGGGCTAATTGGAGAGCCCCGCTGTTACTGTCGTTGCCATGTGACCACTGGCAGGATGACTGATCAATCGTGAATTACTAATTTGTGACACGATTGTTTCCGTGTTGAAAGCGGCGACAAGCCGGATGTGAAGAAGGAATTTTTCAGCGATGAGAGCTGTGTTCTTTGGTGGAAAACTGAAGATGAAAATTCATTCCGCAGCGGTTGCTGCCGATGTTGCCACCCCACCACACACCCGTTTCGGTTCGGGATTTATGTTGCCCTTCTGGATGTTCTTTAAAAAACAATCTGTGCTCTTGGAGATGTTTCCAGTGTTTTCAGTGCATTTGCACTCTATACAAATCAGGATACGGGACTATGCAATGAAATATGCTTGATTTTCTACTGCACTAAATTCCAATTTTGCCGTCTAAAAAGAACAAGCGGTGGTGAATTGCATTTGCGCATATATATTTTCATTATTCTATCCATCCTGAACGCAGGAGCCATTTCATCAACGGCCGCAGAAGGCAGTACTCAGCATATCTCATTCCACATCGGCATATTTTATCGTGATTTGCATCAACCAACGACTAATCACCATCCTTTTGCTAACATTGCTCCATTATACCGCTAGTGAAATGGAGAAACAGTACCCCGCAATCGAACTAAACGGTTCTTTTCAGGGTCACCAAAATAATATCAAAGCGTTTAATTATGGAATTTTTTAATACAATCAATGTGCAATGCATACCGTAATCTTACGTCAACTATGCGGTCGAGGCTCGAACACAACCCTTCTGTATCAAGAAAATTAAAAATTTAAATTTCTCGGCCTACGAACTATGATCTGATTCAAAATGTTTCAAAGCGATAATTTGGATATGAGGAACGAGAAACTTGAGAAAGCGTTTGTAGACGCCGAATTGCAAACTTTATTGGACAAAAATGACAAATGACAAAATATTAACCAACCAACCGTTTCCCGACGCCATGAGAAAAGTGCTGAAGGTTGTAGGGTGGGTCTGCATGATGTGACTGACATTGTAACCGCACAGGCGTATGGTTCAACAACAAAATCATAAAAAAACCAAGTTGAGCCATACTTTTCGAAATAAAGGGGATGTCCAAATCACTTCCAAATACCCTGCGTAAAATTTCACACAACGCCGTAACTGATTTCAAGACCAACTCGATAAAGGGTTCTATCTTTCGAAAAATTATGTAGAAATACACAATAATGAAGAAAAAACGCTATGTCAGGATTAGTTAGAATGACACAAAATGTAAAACAAAAGTATAATGCTAAACTGTATGATCACAAGCTGAAAAAATGTTATCGTTAATATAAACTAAATTGAGAAAAAAATTATTCATCCAGTTTTTTTTCAGTTTTCTTCAATTTTTTCCAGCTTTTTAAAAAATTTGATTGGCATTTCTGCTCACAGACGACAAGAGAACTGCAGAAGCATTCGCGAAATTTTCCTCGCCATGTACATGAATACATGAATTCCAAATGCAAAAGGTCATTTGTTAACCCCGACCAATCGATCGGTAGAATGAAAACCTAAACACAGGACATGCAGGAAAAAATGCGAATGCTTATAACTCTAACATTTTTTATAAGATCGGAAAGAGTTTTGCATCAATTGATAAGAAATATTTCTATGCATCTATCACAATTAATAAAATGTTATTTTTCATGAGATAAACAATTGAATAACTATTAATTTTCTAGCTCCTTAATTGTCTAGACGCTCTAACTGTCACGTTATGATTAGCCCGATTTACGGTTTCCCCAACACAGACGTCAAAACCAAGCAGCCTGGAGAAATCGGCATTGTAGATCCACGCAAGTCGGGGGCGTTTTTGTTCACAACGAAATGTGTTTTCTGAACACAGACTTCATAACCAAGATGCCTTGGGAAATCCGCTTTGCAAATATATGCAAGCAGCGAGTACTTTGGTAATCGATTGCCTTAGTGCAGACCGGAATATGTTTCCCTTGCATCCCTATCTTCTGCTCACTGAATTTCTATGCATACGGCTGTCATCAAATTTACTTGTAATGAAGAACATAAACTATTAATTGCATATTAATTATAATGCATGAATTGGTGTTACATGGGATTTGTTCAAATTCTTTACTTATAAAGCAAATATGTTGAATTCAATTGAATTCGAAAATTGTTTCATTCAATAAATAATTTAATCAATACAAACAAATGATTACTAATCCAACAGTAGTCCCACATCAATCGGTTATATCGTAGATATAACCCACCTTTTTTTTTCAATTCAAAAAGAACAACAAACATGGCCTATCCGGAATCGTCCAGTTCATCTGAAATTAACTCTCAGTAATTGTGAGATTCAGCGGTAGAGAAAACATTTCCTTCTCTTCGCATCAAATGAAGTTGTTTGTGTCAACAAAACAACACAAAAATCTAAAAATAACATGAAAAGTTCCAAAGGCGGATGCCAAAACCACACCACATTCCCGTTTGTTCATTGCCTGGTATAAAACCACAAAAGAAAGAATCATGCACCGGCTGAAAACCGGAATAATTAAATATCTCCCCAGTGTCGGTATCTGTCGTGAACGTTCTGCCCTCACTGCAGCTTTTGTAATAAAATACAATCCAAAGGTCGTTCATGGTAGTATACATGAAAGCCTCATTCTTATCAGCACACGTTCAGAATCTCCGGCTGCTGCAGCCTAAGCTACCCAGCCTTCGAAGCCACAATCAAATCATCGTTCATCGAGCCATAATCGACCCTGCGTGCAGAAAGCCGTAATATTTATAACCCCGCGCAATCGGAATTAATCAGTCAATAAATTAACGACAACCGACACTGTAATAAGTCCATTATGCATGGGGGAAGGGGAGACACCGAGTGACGGTCATTCTTCAATTTTATAGCTACTTTAGCGCCACTAATTCCCATGCCGCGTTCACTATTGTTTGCTTCCCGCTTATGATTCCGATCTTGGCCCCGGAGTCGCCTTATATGAAGATCACGGAAGCTGCACGCAACTACTGCGCGCGCGAGGTGGTTTTGAATTTCAGCCGACAACATCCGTGGTGACCGTGAAAACGCCATGTCGCGGACTTATTTCACCATTGACATTGTCCTCATAGATCACGGTGTTTCGTGTAGCTGACTTGAATTAAGTCTGCACTTTTCCCTCGCGGCCTGCCGCTGTTTGCCGACGACGATGACTTTTCACGTTACGAGGCAACCCACGGTTGATTCATGCCTCTCTATTATGCATATGAGTAATTGATTAATGTCGACTTGTCCTGGGGGGTGTTGAGAGACGAGATTTGATCGATAACTGATGAAGGGAGCGGAGTGGATCGTTTCATCTATAATTTTTTTTCTAGTTCTAGTTTTAAAGAACGGTTCCTGAATCCAATAACGTTTCTTCTGTCATTCTTTCTGCTACATTGGCACAGAATTGAACGTCGTCCTTTCTTCAACCTCTGTTTAACAATTGCACAATATATAGTTCACATGGTCTCGGGACCAAAGGTGCTATATTTTTTATATTACAGGCAAACCTTTTTTTGTGACGGAGATAGGGACCGCACAAAACTTCACCAGTAGCTTCAAAAAATCGTGTACGGTACATAATTTAAAAAAAAAAACCTTTTTTGCGGCAGATAGGGACGGCATAAAAAAAGTTCACTTGAACAAATAACCCAAATCCTAATAAATTCATTCCGGATCAACATTCGATTTCCTTCTTTCACTACAATAGACGGCCTACTCACTTGCGCAGATCATAAAATCAACTCTTTGTTCCTTTCAATAAGCTCCTACTGACATCTTAAAACCAACAAAAAACAAGAATGGGAATTAGCTGACACAGTCCCTATGTAGAACGATGAAATACATATCAAAGACAGAAAAAAATGACCGATGACTTATTTTTTTTCAAATTTTATTTCGATGATTTTCGATGCTTCTTTTGTACGATCGCACAAAAAAAATCGCATAAAAAAACAGGAAGTGGGTTATATATATGGTATAACCGCAAGGGTGACGTAGGACTATCGTTGATTTAGAGATCATTTGTTTGAAGTTGAATCTAAATCCATTCTGAATGAATGAATAAATGAATATTTGGGGGACTTCGAAAACGAGAGCGTTACGTTGGAGGCACAAGGTTTTATGCATCCAATATAGGATACGAAAAACCTTGTTCTGAAGAATAATCTTCAGAAGCTAACCTGCTAACTGTACTTGATTGACAAATCACAAACCCAAATGTATTATATGGATATTTTATGGATAGAAAACATTAAAATAAACTCTTTTGCTTGAATGTAATTTTCAATTCCAAGGGGAACTGGCAGATTATTTTCCAGCAACGATTAGATATTTCCACATTTTCCTCGATACTGGAAGCCCACCAGTGGTTAATACTAACTCGATAACCACCTGTTAATAGTACTTGATTGAAAAATATTTGGTCACAGTGTTACATGGATAGAAATAATTCAAATAAACTCTTTCACATGAATGTATTTTTAAATTCCCAGAGGAACTGGCAGATTATTTTCCAGCAATGATTAGATTTTACCGGAACTTTCTCGATGCTGAATGGCATCCAAACGGAAACAATTCTGCGCGTGTATGTGTCGATCCTTCGCCGTCCACCTCCTCCAGCACGTTAGGCAACGATGTTGTCTTGTCGATGTCCTCACGAAAAATGAATGTGTCTCACCACCAGAATATCGCTTAAGTATGCTTTTTGTGTGTGATTGAATCGAGAGAAGGTGTGGTTTACGATGGCAATTTGGAAGGCAAACTAGAGGAGAATGAACTCTCTGAGCTCGGAACTTGCGGCGACTGAGCAATAATCGATTGCGGAATGGCATCCAAACGGAAAGAATTCCGCGCGTGTATGTGTGTGTAGCGATGTCTTTTTTTTTTTTTTTTTAACTGTATTATAGTGATTTTCAACTCAATTTGGCTGGTTCGTCACTTTTACTTCCATTTTTGGAAGAATGTCGGGAGTGAGGATTGAACTCGTGACCTTTAGCGTGAGAGGTATAGATGTTACCACTACTCCAGATCGCCTCCACTAGCGATGTCTTCCCGGGGAACCGTTTTTGGCACCACTCTCCTCCTGATGGAATCCCTTCTGGCCTAAGGTGCATAAACAGGCTTTTGGTGACACCGTTCATCCGCGCTTTCATGATAAATGAAGAGCTTCACCACAACAGCGACAACATGCTCCAATCGCTGTTCAATTAGAACTGAGTGGATTTCCGAGCGGCGCTCGCTTATATACCGATTGGTGATTTCAATAGCCTGTTTTGAAAGCAATTTTAAGACTATTGAAACAAGTTTTTGGATCAAAAAGTAACAAGTATAGAACGCGTAGACATTTTATCTTTCGAATGAAGTGTTCATCATACCATTTCGTTCAGTTGTTTAGGAGCTATTAACGCTCAAAATCTCGGTCTCCGGCGTAACGCTTTCGTTTTCGAAACTTTGATTTTACACCCCGGTATAGAAATGAAAGACGTAGTCCTACGTCAAAACCGCACAAAAACAGGTTTTATTGTATTCTTGAAGTGCGGTGGATTACATAACATATCTAAAAATCAGAGATGTTTCTTTTATCGTTTTCGAGTTATGATTTTTAGAGTTAACCGATGGTCGGAAAAATTGATTTTTTCCTCTTTTATCCAAAAATGTTTTTTTTTAATTCATAAGCTTTGAACTATTGGACCGATTCAGATCATCGACATATCAAATTGAAGCTAATGTGCTATTCTTCTTTAATACAATTGCGTCAATTCGTTTAACCGTTTTTTTTTCCTTCATTGTTCTGTGTTTAGGTTTTCATTTTACCCTCCATTTATTCCGGTTCGACGTAGTCCCACGTCAAAATGTCATCATCTGAACTATTAAATCAATGTTACCAATAGGATAATGGTGAATGAGATGTGTCATAAAAAATATTTTATGATGAAATTCACCATGTTCGAATAATGATCTACTAAAATTTGCGTGAAATTGTTCGTTGTATCAGAATCCAAAAAAGAAAAATCACTTAACTGTTTAAAACCGAGAGTCTAGCCATCGAAGCTTTTGTACTAAACAATGCTAACAGTTCGTTCATCGAGTTAGCAACAATAACATTGCATTGTCATATTGAGGAACACAAACGGCTTCCATTTTTGCTAATGGTATTTCACGCCAAGTAGCAGCGTAGTCGTGATTTATCCCGCTCACAAATGCCGCACAATATGAATTCGGCTGTTGTATAGATATTATACCAATTGATACACCCTCTAACCAAATCGCCCCCCCCCCCCCCAAAATCCGAGCTGACCTCGGACGAACTTTGGCCACCTTCGCAGATGGTTGGACTTTCTTTTATCGGTCTAAGACCCTTTTCACGGTCCACCGGGACACTCCCACGGCGATTCAAACGTCTTTCTACGATATTTGCGTGTGGGACAAATAACGAATACGCTACCGCTTCGCCATGGTGCAACTGTCAAACTAAGTAAATCGGCTTCTTTTACACGCAGCCTATTATGATATCAATTATTGCTTACGTACATGCAAAGAAAACGAAACCTTTAAGTCTTCGAAATATGCCTCAGTGCCAATCTGCAGATTGCCTATTGAACTCAGGAGTGTGGTAATGGATTCACGTTTCATCAATTGCACAATGGTCCAGGAGATGCATTTAAGTGGAAATGAGCATTTAGAGCTCGACAGCCGAAGACAGTTTTTGTCTAGAGAATAACTGTCAAGCTCTAAATGCAAATTTCCACTTAAGTACATCTCCTAGACCATTGTGCATTGTCACAAAACGTCGAAAGAAGTCCACTCGATTACGCTTCAATAACGCCAAACCTGCTGTTGAACCATCAACGCACCGCTGTTTACGGTCGACGGTCAGCAAACGCGGCACCCCTCGCGCGGATAGCTTTTTTATGTCAGCTGATTCGCGTAACTTCAAAACGAGTCGATGCAGTCGTTTCACGATTTCTGGATTCGTAGCCACTTCTAGCCTTCTAGAGCGAGCTGCATCTGCGGTGCTTGTAAGGTCCATTTTAAATTCACTAAACCACCGATAAACTGTTGTTCTCGAAGGTGCAGAAGTGGAATAACATCTCGTTTCCCATCAAAAACAATGTTTGATCAAAACACGATATCAATCATAAATACGAATAAATACTTATTTCGTAAGTAAATTGCAATTCTTATTCATTATTTTTATTTTCATAACAGGGATTATTGTTTTATGAATTCAATAAATCAATGAATCTACGAACTGTTATGAATCATCTACATGTTTTACGAAATGTTGAACCAAGTCGAACACGTATGTTGCTCGGCCCAGAAATTTTTATTTTCTTTCACTACTGACAGGATAGTTTCTACAAACAGAAAGTTGACAGTTTATCACTAGAGCTGAGAGAAGGAGAAGGAGAAGGAGAAGGAGAAGGAGAAGGAGAAGGAGAAGGAGAAGGAGAAGGAGAAGGAGAAGGAGAAGGAGAAGGAGAAGGAGAAGGAGAAGGAGAAGGAGAAGGAGAAGGAGAAGGAGAAGGAGAAGGAGAAGGAGAAGGAGAAGGAGAAGGAGAAGGAGAAGGAGAAGGAGAAGGAGAAGGAGAAGGAGAAGGAGAAGGAGAAGGAGAAGGAGAAGGAGAAGGAGAAGGAGAAGGAGAAGGAGAAGGAGAAGGAGAAGGAGAAGGAGAAGGAGAAGGAGAAGGAGAAGGAGAAGGAGAAGGAGAAGGAGAAGGAGAAGGAGAAGGAGAAGGAGAAGGAGAAGGAGAAGGAGAAGGAGAAGGAGAAGGAGAAGGAGAAGGAGAAGGAGAAGGAGAAGGAGAAGGAGAAGGAGAAGGAGAAGGAGAAGGAGAAGGAGAAGGAGAAGGAGAAGGAGAAGGAGAAGGAGAAGGAGAAGGAGAAGGAGAAGGAGAAGGAGAAGGAGAAGGAGAAGGAGAAGGAGAAGGAGGAGAAGGAGAAGGAGAAGGAGAAGGAGAAGGAGAAGGAGAAGGAGAAGGAGAAGGAGAAGGAGAAGGAGAAGGAGAAGGAGAAGGAGAAGGAGAAGGAGAAGGATATCAAACGGAGTATTTCATATAAATTTAGATAACAATATAATTCTAAATTAGTCCTGAAACAATTTTTCAAAGGATCATGTGATTAGTCATTTGGGAACGCCATACAATCTTCCGCCCACAATTCTCAATCGTAGCGCCCCTTCGAGAGATTCCAATCACCCAAAAAGGGCGTTCGTCTGTCAATGCAATAGCCGCTGCATGCAATGCATACCGTTGCCGTTATTCTCTTTACCAAGCTCATAAGCATATTTATTGGATGTCGGTTTTTCCAGCTTCCTTTGAACTGTGCCATCACCATCATCATCATCAGCAGCATCTTCTTCGCCACCATCATCTTCGGTTACGGCAGCAAACATGAATAAAACGTGCAGTTGCGATTGAATCCGAAATCGCTCCGAGCGGAATATATATGTTGCAATGCAATGTATCGATGTTCGGCACGAATGAGAAGAAGAAGGAGTAAACTTTTGCATGATTACTTTCGGTGTCCTCCGCGGTGCCATCAACGTCATGTTTTTGCCACGCCGCACCGCGAGACGCGCTCGGGGGATGGAAGCATTATTTCAGATGCAAGCCGAAGGTGAGCATGAAATGTGAAAATTGCCAGTTAAGTGACATAATGTTCCGCTGGAGTCTGCTTGCCTGCCCTGTCCTAGACAAAAAGTGTGTAGCTAACAAATGCGAAAATTATGTAAAATGTGCGATCGGAGAATGTGTATGCAGTGATTAACGAGCTCGTTCGCTCAAAACACGGTAATTGATTTGTTGATTCAAATCATTGAAAGTACACTCTATTTGAAGTGCGAGTTGCTTGTGCCAGGAGTAATGCAATGTTTGAACGCTGTCGACAAAAGCAACATATGAAAATTGAGGGCGTCAATTTTTAGGTTTATGCGAGCACACTAATAGAGCTTCGGATCAACGAACAATGGCTCAGCTCTTAAAATAATAATTCTCCGTTAACGGCTCGATCGCACGATCACAGTTACCGCAAAAATTCAATCCGGATCGACACCGTAGTAGTTACCTCAGTGGATCAGATTATATCCCCTTTCAGTTGTCATCGTCATAAGTGTACGATCGATGGCGTTCCATAATTAATCAATGCGCGAATAGCGCAGCATCTAAGGAAGGCACCAAACACAGCCACAACCTGCTTTCGTCTTTTGCATAAACCTGACCGAGACTAATACGGCATTCGACCAATTAACTGCAACCTAATTTCAGTGGGCGCCTTTCGGGGTCGGCCTGTCGAGAGATGCCTGCGAACAATTACGAATAGCGAGCAGACCAAAACTGAAGTCCACCAGAACTCGCGGTCAGAGCCCTGCGGCAAGGTCCAACCAGGTCAATTCTCACATGATTTATGCTCTCGGGCTCTGTGACTCGGCAATCATTCTCGCGAGAAGTGCGCTCCTTTTATGGGCACATCGCCAATCACGCGTTTCGCGCTCACTCTCTTCTGGAATCTCGCTTTCGTTGCCCTTTGGCAGCATATCTTCGCGCGGATCGCGCGTCCTTTCGGTCCTTCTGTTCTACTGTTCGTTCGCCGCCGCAACTACAATGAGATCGAGTAAAAACGATTATGCAATGCCGAAGGAGGCCAGCGCGAAACAGAAAATACCGCCGATTCCCTTTTTCATGCCGCAGGCCATCAGTGGCGCAGGTTTACCTTGAGGACTGATTGAAGTATTTTCACTTTTGCTCGCGATGCTCGGGGTGCTCGGAGTTTTAACATGAATCATCATCCATGAGATGACAACTGTTTTTCAATTTGAACCATTCGGAGAGGAATACAAATCGTAGATATGGCTTCAGGAATGAACCAGAAATTCAGAAGTTTTGTTTTCCAAATTTCAGTGCAAGTATGGAAAACGATACCTTTTACGAAAATCTTGAAAAAGAGGGATGTTTTCCTTTTTCCCCTTGCTTCACTTCACTTTACTTCACGCACGATATTCCAAAATTAAGATCTTTTCTAATTTGTGTGTGGAGCGTATCCACAATCGGTTGAAGAACCTTTCCGAGGGGTTGCAACCCTTAAGCTTAGACGAATATATATTTCTCTAGAGGGAGACTCCCGTTGAAACCATCGTTGTATGTGTTTACCGATGACGTCTTTATTATTGGCAAAACAAAATTCCGAAACGAATACCAAACTGAAGCACAAATCGAAAATAATTGTGCTTGAAACCATTGCTGTTAGACAAAGTGCATTATAGAATGCGGACGGAACCGATAAATTCCTTCTCGGATCGGTAGCTTCTTATAGGCACGTGTTACGGATGATGTGTTTTTGGAATAGTAGAGCGATTGCAACTCTATGGTGAACTCAGTAATAAGCTTATTGCAACAGTTCAGAACACAGTTCCACAATGATACATCAAATCGAGGAAGCGCGTGGGGGCGAAGAATCTAAGAAGAACAGCGAGGTAGAATGGAACTCAATTCCTCCTGGTGCGAATAAGACTGAGATGTAACTTCGGAGCGCATTAGAGCAGATAAGTTGGTTTCATACTTTGGGAATTGTGCATCCGTGCTATTTCTTGCAAAAATGAGGTATGAAAACGAGTGACGAAGAGAACTTCATTGAGTTTCCAAAAATTGAATGCAATTTATTGCAGTCCAATAAAATGTATTTCGAACTGATTGATCAAACTTTTCATGAAAAACGGCTTTTGACTTTTTTTACTAGAATAATAAAGTTGAACACATTTTTTGTAGGTCATGTGACACTGACTATGATGTAAGTTAGACGGATATGTTTTTTGCGAGCCACAAAAATGTATAGTAAGTTTATTATTTCATCGTTTATCCCTTCAGCAGCTAAAATGTAAACCAACAAAGGAAAGAAAGAGGAGGATTATGAATTAGACAACTAACTTTTCTCTATCCCGTCTTGCTCACACTTGCAGCTGTCCGTTTTACCCCATCAGTGTGATTATTTCAATTATACACAATTTTTCACAATTGAGCTAACCTTAGTGGAAGATTCCTAAGATCGTATCGATGTCAACTTACCTACCTAAATACAACCACCAGTGGATCAAATTTAGAGATTAGACCAGGGGTTCTCAAAGTGGCCGATATCGACCCCTTGGGGTCGATAATGGTTTCACAGGGGTCGACAAAAACGAAAACTGATTTTAGGGGTCAACGAGGTCTGATAATCGACCCCTATTATTTACCCCTAATAATGCAAATTTTATTTGAAACATTCAAGATACTGTATGAGTTATAAAATATTATTTTTTTATAAGTGCAGCAACCAAAAAACCAGACGGGTTTTGTATACCCAAAATTATCAATAGGCTCGAGCCTAAATAAATAGATAGGTCTGGTTAATCTTAAATAAACAAAAAAACATCTTTATCGCACGATCCTTATTGAGGATCGTGTGAGTCAGATAAGGCCGGTCGATGCCGGGCCTAAATAAATACATTTCTCCTGCACGATCCTGTTTGAGGATCGTGTGATTTATAGCGTCTAGTTTTAAGATAAGAAATTTTGGTTTATGTTTTGGTGTTACGATAGCGGGGAGCTTATCGTAAGATTAGGTTTCATTAAGAGGAATGAGAAAAATAAAAGGGAGTCGATCGTGAGCCACGCGGGAGAACGGTTGTCTCCTGAAAACAAGAAGTGGTGTTTTCTTGTGTTTTAGAGTGAAAGAAAGTGCCTTGGCCGCCGGTCCGCTACATAAGAATGAATAATACTTCTGTACAAAATATGATTGCTGTATTTTTCAAAAACTGCGTGCACAACTTCGTACATGACATAAAATTGGGCAAGTAAAAAAGCGTGAACAAGTTCTGACAAAACAAAGAAACAATTTGAAAATGAAGGAAGATTCGAAGCTTCAACTCACCATTATTGAACCGGATGCAGATAGATAGCCATTCCATGCCAAACCGACATAGTGGTTCTCAGATTTTCGTGAAATGTGGTAGTTTATTTCCTTGTCGCAAAACATTAGACCGGTTTTTTTTAAATTTCTCAGAAGGGTGCTCATTTCTATTTTAATAACTGAACCGATTTAGATGATAGACATATCAAATTAAAGCCAATCAGATAGTCTTTTCTGAAAAAATATTACATCTGTAGAAGATTTGGATTTTACTTTTGTCATTGTTGATCGTATTTGTTTTTTATAGTTAGTATTGCTTCGGACTAGAGCGCGCCCCATTTTTTTATATTTTTTCTTGAAACCCAAACTTTTTTTGCATAACATCCAAAAATCAGAGATGTCTTTTTTTGTTTTAGATCTATGATTTTTCAAAGTTATCCGATGGTACGGAAAACTCGTTTTCCTCCTTTTCCAATAATGATCCTTCTCAATAAATTGATTGTTGAAATTCGATTAAGTGAGTAAAATTAAGTAAATATCAAGGTGAACACCTTTCTTTTTAAATCTGTGATGTGATGGATGAACCTTCTGCTCTCTATTAATATACAGCCATCCTTATCGAAAAATATTAAACCGTATTTTTACATTTTTTTTCATTAGGGCACCCTCTTCCATTTTATGGTGGTACCAAGAAATAATTTTTTTCTCTTTTTACAAAAAAATATTACTTTTGAACCACTGAACCGATTCAGATAATCGATATATCACAATAAAGCCAATGACCTAGTCTTCTTTAAAAAAAAATACATGTGCAATAAAATTGAATTCTAGTCGCATAGGAATATTGCACGAAGACTGAAAACAAGTGAACTTTGAAAAATCATAACTTAAAACGATAAAAATCACATCGCTGATTTTTGGGTATGTTATGTAAAAACTTTCAAAAAGCTTAAAAAATATACCGCTCTCTATCTTTAAGCATGCAAACATTAAAAAGCAAATATTTCGTCTTTTGCGTAAACCTGACAGAGACTAATACGGCATTCGACCAACTGCAACCTAATTTCAGTGGGCGCCTTTCGGGGTCGGCCTGTCGATTGCCTGCGAACAATTACGAATAGCGAGCAGACCAAAACTGAAGTCCACCAGAACTCGCGAGGAGACCTCATTCAGTTGTACAAAACAACGATATTGTCAGTGTTAGAATATGGCAGTTTTTGCTTCCGATCAGCTGCCAGGATTCATATTCTCAAGCTGGAGAGGATACAATATCGTTGCTTGCGTATAGCCATGGGGTGTTTGCATTCGACACATACGATGAGTCTCGAGTACCCCCGCTTACTCTTCGGTTCACAGAATTATCCTACAGATTTCTCATCCGTTGCAAGATCATGAATCCATTGGTGATTGATAACTTCGAAAATCTACTCCAACTGACTCCTCAGTCAAGTTTTATGTCTTTATACCATGAGTACCTTACACACGACGTGCACCCTTCACCAGGCATCTCCAACCAAGTTTGCTTCCCATACTTCTGCAATTCCTCTGTCATTTTTGATCTGTCCATGCGACAGAAAATCCATGGAATCCCAGATCACCTACGCTCCGATTCTATTCCGCAGATATTTTCTGCAGAATATCGGAAAGTTAGATCTGATAAAATGTTCTTTACTGACGGTTCATTCATAAACGGGTCCACTGGCTTCGGCATCTTCAATGAAAATTCCAGTGCCTCTTTCAAACTCAAAGATCCTTGTTCCGTGTATGTCGCTGAACTGGGTGCGATATACTACGCACTGGGGATCATTGAAACATTGCCCATCGACCACTATTTTATTTTTTCAGACAGTCTCAGCTCAATAGAGGCAATCCGCTCAATGAAAGTTGATAAACGCTCATCTTATTTCCTAACAAGAATAAGACAACTATTGAGTGTTTTGGTCGAAAAATTATTCAAGATTACCTTAGCATGGGTTCCCTCTCATTGCTCGATTCCGGGGAATGAGAAAGAGGACTCGCTAGCTAAGGTGGGCGCTTCAGAAGGCACTCTTTTTGAAAGGCAAATTGCTTGTAATGAATTTTTCCACATTCCTCGTCAGTATACGCTCGTAAGTTGGCAGCGCATGTGGAGTGGTGATGAGTTCGGTCGTTGGTTACACACGATTATCCCTAAGGTCTCGACGAGGGCATGGTTCAAGGGATTGAATGTAGGTCGTGATTTCATTCGCGTGATATCTCGGCTTATGTCCAATCACTACAACCTAAACGCGCATCTCTATCGCATTGGGCTCGCAGCAAACAATCTTTGTGATTGTGGCGATGGCTACCACGACATCGAGCATGTTGTCTGGTCGTGTATCCGGTTCCATGCTGCTCGCTCTCAGCTCTCTACAGCACTGAGAGCACAAGGCAGACAATCGGATATCCCCGTCCGGGATATCTTAGGTAGCCGGGATCCTGATCTTCTGCTTCATCTATACCTGTTCCTCAGAAACGCCGATGTCAACGTTTAATGATGTTTCCTTCGTTGTGTCCCCGTTTCATATCCCTCCTATCCGATCGATAAACTTTTACTTAGTCGCGGCAATACATACACACACTCTTTACAGATGCACGGGCCGAAGGTTGTGCAGTCCACTGATTATTCAACAAGAGCCAAAGGTTGTACCGCTCATGACAACTCTACACGAGCTGATGATTGCGCCGGCTAGTGACCATTCTATCCTGGATTCCTCGAGTCGAGAAAGACGCACCACGCTAGATATGGGGTACAGACTAGGGGGGCGTTTCTGATTAATGGTCAGCTGCATCCCAATAGGAAGTATCCCCTGTCGGGCACACGTACAGAGCATCGAAGACTGCGACATACCAATTATGAGAACACTTGTAATACTAACCTCGAGTCAACCGCGGTTACATACAGGGTGGGCCATTTAAAGTGGAAGGATTTGTTTTTGCAATAGCAAAGTAAAGAAGTGGAATTTAAAATTATTTTTTTTTAAATTCATTTATTTTGGTCCAAGGAGATTTGTTCTAACTACTTTTTGATTATGATATCTCGTAAATGACCGCCTCTGGTCTTGACCGCAAAATGTGCTCTTTTTTCGGCATTTTCTATCACTTTGCCCAATGTTTCGGCCGATATGGCAGCAATTTCTTGTCGGATATTGTCTTTCAGCGCAGCCAGGGTCCTTGGTTTACCAGTGTATACCTTGGATTTTAAATATCCCCATAAAAAAAAGTCAGGAGGCGTCAAATCAGGTGATCTCAGTGGCCAGTCATAATCGCCGTTTTTCGATATTAATCTTCCGGGGAACATTTCGCGCAATAATTTGGTCGTGGCAGCCGCTGTATGGCATGTAGCGCCGTCCTGTTGGAACCAGTCATTGTCCAATTCATTTTCACGAACAAATGGCAATAAAAAATCGGTTATCATTGTCCGATAACGCTCCCCATTCACGGTTACCGTTGCTCCATTTTCGTTTTCAAAGAAGTACGGGCCGATGACTTTATCGGCATAAATGCCACACCACACAGTAACTTTTTGGTCGTAAAGAGGTTGCGTTTCGATGAATTGAGGGTTTTCAGTAGCATAAAACCGACAATTTTGTTTATTCACTCCTCCATTCAAGTTGAAATGCGCCTCATCAGACATTATGATTTTTTGCCAAAAGCCACAATTGAGAAGTTATTTTGAATGTACAGCTGAACAATTTCAGCGCGTTGTTTAGGTGTGTATTGTTCCATGGTTAAAATTGTACTGAAATGACGCTTCCAACGCGGTATGGCATTTGTTAATCTGACATCTCTGTCAAAAGTTATGGGGTTGCCAGATGCTTCCACTTTAAATGGCCCACCCTGTATTACTAACATAGTCTAAGCAAACATTGTCAAAATATTGAACTCCCGGCCCCGTTAGGCTGACGCCATATGAGCCTTAATAAAATATATATTTTGGATAAAAAAAAGCAAATACAATCAATAATTACAAAAACAAAAACCAATTTGTTTCCAGTTGTGATATTAGTGAAAGAAGACTAGCTCATTGGCCTCAGTTTGATTTGTCAATTGTTTAAATCAGTCCTGTGGTTAAAATGTAATATTTTTTAAAAAAAGGCATTTTGGGAAAAAAAAGATTTTTGGGACCATCGGTCAACTTTGAAAAACCATAAACGAAAAAAACCACATTTCTAATTTTTGGATATGATTCGTAAGAAACCAGCTTTCAAGCTTTCAAGAAATCTATATATATAAAAATAGATTTCTGTCTGTCTGTCTGTCTGATTCTTATGAACTCGGACACTACTGAACCGATCGACATGAAAATTGGTATGTAGGGGTTTTTGGGGCCGGGGAAGGTTTTCGTGATAGTTTGAGACCCCTCCCCCTCTCTAAAGGGGGGCTGCCATACAAATGAAACACAAATTTCTGCATTACTCGAGAATTAATCACGCAAATGGAACGAAATGTGGCATGTGGAGGTTTTAGGGTGCAATAAATGTTTCTATAGTAGTAAGACACTCCACCCCCCTCTCTAAAGGGGGGCTACCATACAAATGAAACACAAATTTCTGCACTACTCGAGAATTAATCAAGCAAACGAAACCAAATTTGGCATGTGGAGGTTTTAGGGTGCAATAAATGATTCATAGAATCATTGTGTGGTTAGATACTTCTCCCTCTCTTAGGGTGGGCTGCCATACAAATGAAAAACAAATTTCTGCATAACTCGAAAACTAATCAAGCAAATGGAGCCAAATTTGACATGTGAAGATTTTAAGGGGGCACGAAACGTTTCTATGGTCAATAGAAACCCCTCCCCCTCTCTAAAGGGGAGAAGAGAGAGAGGTCTGTGGCCGAAAATAATCTGATATTATAATGATGAGTTTTGGTAGAAGTACTAGGATTTTTTTTAGTAAAAGGTAAATTCAACGGGGTCGATTAGAAGATGAACAATCAATGAACAGTTCTGCGATTGGACTTATGAACTCGCGCTTAGTAAGAAAACGTGTAAGTTTGAAGGTATTGATAACAAAAAAACAATTTTGGGCGAGACGAAGTTTGCCGGGTCAGCTAGTAAAAATATATACAAATATAAAGCGCTCTCTAGTCCGAAGCCATGTAAACTTTAAAAACAATTACAATAAATAATTACGAAAATAAAATCCAATTTGCAAGTGCAATATTTTCCCAAAAACTTCCAAAATATTTTGCAATTTATTTTTAATATGATATGTAGATCATCTGAATCGGTCCAGTAGTTCGGAAGTAATGAATTTTGAATGCTTTTAATGTAATTCACATTCAGTACTTTGCAACTGCTCGGCTTGACTACTCATTATCATCGTCAAAGTTATTCGCTTCGCAGGCGAAAGGACGCACACAATTGAATGTTTCATCCGGTTCATTTCTCCAAAACAAAGTTATCTCGTTAAAAATGAATAGCGGCATAGCAGTAACGCTTACCACTACACTACCGGCACTGGCAACTGATTACTCATATTGCCCTACTGTACAGCCCTTCACCTCGCCATTTTTATTTCTTTCAATGAGTACGTACGAAGCTTTCATTTGAATATAAACTGAAAACGTAGATTGAAAACTTGAATATAATCAAATAGAATGGAAAGAATAAAACGGATGAATGTGAAACGGAAGGATAGTGCACGAAGATGAGAGGTATTTCGTTCATTTCTTTATAGAGTTAGGGTGGACCAACGATTTATTAGTAGAGAAAATTCTGGAAATGTGGTGGGGCACCAGAATCGATACAATTCGATTCACGTTTAAAAAACGTTTAAACGTTCGTTTAAAACCCTATTTTTCTGAGCTTGAGCTTGAGCTTGGGTAGTGATCGACCTGAATCAGCGAAATTGCACAAAGAACACACTGAATGACGCTTGGGAGTAGCAGACCATTCTCATTGTGCAAGTTTCGGTGATTCGAACTTTGAATAATCAATAAAGACGCCGGCCACGTCTTTACAATCACCAGGGGAAGGGAGGGAATGTTAGTATCGTTCGTTCAAAAGCCTATGTTTTGTATACAAACAAGCGATCATGAATACGTCAACACAACTATATATTATCAATAATCGGGTGTAAATTTTCAACTTGTAGTGTTTTATTGTTGTTGCCACTTCTCATTAATCCCAAACACTGTTTAACGCTGCCTTGTAAACTCACTTCATTGCGCCTTTGGTTATGCAAAACAATTTTGACGTAGGACTACGTCTTTCATTTCTATACTGGGGTGTAAGTGGGGAGTAAGTTCAAAGCGTTACGCCGGAGAACGAGATTTTGAGCGTAAATAGCTCCTAATCAACTGAACGAAATGGTATGATAAACACTTCGTTCGAACGATAAAATGTCTACGCGTTATATGCTTGTCATTTTTTTATCTAAAAACTTGTTTCAATAGCCCTAAAATTGCTTTCAAAACAGCCTATTGAAATCATACCAATCGGTATATAAACGAGTGCCGCTCGGAAATTCACTCAGTTATGATTACGCAACGATTGAGGTACGATCGCTGGAATGAATGGATGTTTCCCTTATACAGGCTTCAAAGCCATGGAGCCTGGAGAAATTGGATGCAAGCTGCGGGTACTTTTGTACTGGTTTGTGTTTTAGCAAATCGGAATTTTTCCCTAACACAGATTACAAAACCATGGAGCATGGGAAAATTGGCATAGAAAAATAGATGCAAGCAGCGGGTACTTTTGTACTCGCTTGCATTTTTGCAAACCAGAATGTGTTTTCTTAATACAGATTCCAAAACCAAGAAGTTGGGAAAATCAGCATTGCAAATACATGCAAGTCGGTAGTACTTCTAAACCCCCATGCGTTTTTACACTCCGGAATTCGTTTTGCTAACAGGGTCTACAAAAGCGGGTATAAATGCAACTCTTGACTTGGTTATTCATGACTGCATTGGAAGATATCCCTTCATGTCGCCAGCTCACTGAACTTCTACGCATACCGTTTGATGATTAGGCAAAATGTTGATAACTATTTGCTGCGATAACAACTACCATAATGCATGAATTGACATAAATGGGTTTTTTGCAATTGAATTCGTAGATTGTTTCATTCATTCACTAGTTTAATCAATAATTTTAATCAATACACGCAAAAGATAGCTCATCGCAGCGGCGATACCGTACCCAATGAGGAACATCCGAGGTGCGAGTATTGCTAATTGAAGAAACACATATGATTACTAAGCCAACGGCAGTCCTACGTCAACCTTGCGGTTATATCATAGGTATAACCCATCCATAGTTTTTTCTGGTGCAGCCAAATTTTTTTTGTAAGGGCTTATAAAGAAAACAATTAAAATTTGAAATTTTAATCAAATAAACCATTTATTTTATTGAAAAATAGCCTGATCTTGAACCGTAGATCCTAAATGAAACGCTTACAGTGAAAAATAGATCAAATTGTGAATGAAATGTAAAATATTTTCTGTGGGTTTCAATATAGTTGCCTTATAAAGGGTAAACGCACTGGCAAACCACATCGAGTTCGTATTTTCAGCGGATTCGTTTTGAAGGGCTTATCGTAACTGCATCTCTAGACGGAGAACTCAACTAAAAGTGATGTATTCTCTAAGCGACATAAACGTAAATAACAACAATAACAACGTGGAGCTGCGATACACCCGCGTCTCCACATGCGAGCAGTAATTGGGAGAGGATAATTCAAACCGTAAAAAGTCGATGGGTCTGAGCCTAGAGGCACGGAGGTAAGTTTGACGTAGGACTGTGATTGTTCGGAACAATTGTTTTTTTTAAAAATGTTTTTAACGTTCAATGTTCAGAAATCTGTTATTTTAAATCTTTTGAAACTCCAAATGGTGGCCTTGCAAAGGGCTGTTTGTTATATCTATTGATTTCCCTCGAACGAATTGTAACAATGGAAGTGGTAAGATGTATCATCCGCAACTTCCTTGTCCAGAATGTTCGAATTTACCGCTTGAGCATCCTAATGTAGCACGGTGGATGATGGGCCATTAGATTCAGACGTTAATTAAACCGTTTCTCTTAGCTTTCGTTTTCTGCGCCGCTTAAAACGTTCTGCAACAGTTAGTGCACGCTTTGTTGCACCACTTTCGCACTTGCGCTCATTGCGATAATAAATAAGATTGTAAATAACAGTCGAATGTTGGGACATTTCGATTAGTTTCACCCGAACAAAAACAAAATTAGTTTCTGACTGGAAGTTCAACTGTCTTACTGGAAATGATGAATGAATATCAGTGTAACACATAACAGGATGGAATGGTAAACGAAGTGTATGTGAACCGGTAAACAAAAAATTACAGGAGGTTGTGTCCAAGATACGACCGCATTATTGACGTAGAACTACGCTGTTATTCTATATAAGTCGCTTGTTTATATCTTCGGATATCATTCTATAACACTTTGGCGCACAATCTTAACGTCTGCTTCGCCATAACGTCAGTTTAATGCATTGATGCATCCTCAAAGGCAACAACGAAGCCCTTATGATGACGGAAAACAATCAATGTTAACTGTTTGAAAAAGACTGCATTATGCCACACATCTTGTACCCTGCAGTAACACCCTTCGATGCGAATTCGCTGATGAGTTTGTCAAGAGCGACCGCCTTCACCACCAGCGAGGAGAGCTTGATTTGGTTGCTGCCTGGGTAACGGTGTTTACATGTTCGACCGACGCGCCGAAATCGCCTACTTCGCTGTTGTTCGATGCGGTGTCACACACGCGAAGGCTCGGTTCAGTGCGAGCGCTTTTCACTGCACCAACATCGCGTGCATCATTAGATGACGCTTACCTCGAAATTTTATTGCCCCTGGCAATTCGTTCGTTTTTTGCAGGGCTCGAGCCTGCCTTCCTCTTCTTTTTGCTCATCAAACACTACGCGAAGCGTCTAATTTATGACGCGGAAAGAAAAACACACGATACGAATAACGCCAAAAATGAACTGAAAAAACCACACGACGATATCCAAGTTGAATTACCACTGGTGGGGTCCAATCTTAGATCGAAGCGCAGCGAAAGCAAAGTGAACTGGATTGCTCAACAGTCCGATGCCGAATGAAAGTTTGCCTCAGCGAGATCCACTGTTTATACTCTAAGCAAAAATTCCCCTTCATTCTTCTACTTTTTCTTTGTTCACGAAGACTTGAAATCCTACGACTTCCCCTCCGTTGGTCGTCGATAAGTTGCTCGTTACTGACTGCTCTGTTCGGGAAATGTACAAATGTACAGAACAAATGTATGGGAAAATGAAAACGCTAAAAGTTTTCATGATTTTTAACCATTCACAAACCAGGGAATTCTAATGTATAGCATATTAAACAAATCTTAGGGGTTTTCCGATTCGTTTAGTTTGCAAATCGCCAAAAATAGTTATTAACGTTAACTTTATTTCATAAAAACGTGACCTGTTTTCTGATTTCGCACCCTTAATGAAAGACGTAGTTCTACGTCAAAAAAATTATGTCGTCATTCTTTACATTGAATATGAAGTTTATGGGGAAGCAACAATGAAATGTTTCTAAATACTGATTTCGTGATGTTTGAGAAAAAATCCACATGGAAACATAAAACTGCTTGATTTTTATTGTGACTTTTTTATTTCATTCTATTGTCTTATTTTTATTATTAACCATGTTCTAAGTGTTCGGGAGTAGTAACTTTTTTCGGTGAAAAAAGGCCATGCCAATTCACCCTGGTATCACTGAAATAATGTTTTTAATGGAACTGCAACCATCTCACTGACCCACTCTACCATCTAAAATACCCTTATTCCTACACATTGTCTGGATGTCTAATTTATTTGATAAAAATTTTGTGTTGCACACAACATTCACGGGAATCAAGCTAAAAAAAAAGAATGTATAATACATTGATTAGCTTCGCATTCGCTCGCAAAACATACCTCTTTTATTAGTTGAGTTGTTCATTTGTTTTACAATTTCTACTGTTGATGTTTCAGGCGAAAAAAATGCTGAATGAATTTGCCGTCTAATGGTATAGTTTATAAAATATACCGTAAAAACGATTCTGCGTAATTTGCATTTGAAATCTCTCAATTTTTCGTTACATTTTTCGTATGGTGACGTAGAGTGAATTGAAGATCGATTGGAAAAAAAAACCGAAAACAATTCTATATTCACAAAAGTTTTCTTCTGTCGAATCAATAGATAATAAATTCCAAATCAGCTTTCAGCTATGACACATAGAGTTGGCTTAGTGCTGTCTACAGTGAAACTGAAAAAACGAGGTTTAAAATTTTCGCAACTCATTCACTTATAGCCTAGCCTATTTCATTCCATTGAATTGTTTATCGCAAAATTTGATTTTATTATTCGTAATAGTTTCCTCCGACTCCAATACACTTTTTACATGGATTTCAGTGTGATGTTAACACTAGTTGAGAAATGATGTACAACGCTTTAGCTAAAGCCGCTCGATTTACCTTATTGCTCTTTTTATTTTTTCTAAATTTATAGAAGCTATAAAAGTCAGTACCACGCCAGGTGAAAAAAGACACAGATGCGATTTCGAGCCAGAATTTAACACGCGACCTGTGACTTGTGACACGGTACATTATCATTTAGAGGTCAACTTTTGACGGGGGACTACGTCTAACCGAAGTATATGGGGGTGAAATGAACCTAACCAAAACATGCAGGAAAAAAAATGAAAGATTTCGAATGCTTATAACTCGAATATTTGTTAATAGATCGGAAAGATGTTTGCATCAATTGATAGGAAATATTTCTACGCATCTAGCTCAATTAATAGAATGTTATTTTGACGTAGGATTACGTCTTTCGGGAGCATATTGGGGTACAAATTGAAAATCGAAAATCGAACACATCGTGAAATTGTCCAATTTCAAACGCTTATTGCTCAGTCATTCCATGATGGATTGATGAGATTTTTGCGTCAATCAATTTCGGTACTCCATAACAATTTTTTAAATTGAATAAAATAATATATTTCATGAAACTAACTATCGAATAATTAAAAAATCTCAACCCCTATCTTAACGGAAATACCCACTTCTGATTGGTCAAATTGACAACACATGCGGCGGCTCGTGCACTTACAATTATTGGTCAGTTATTTCCTTATGGATTTACGAGCTATTTGCATCAATCGATCTGAGCACTCCATAACAATTCATCACAATGTATAAAATAATATATCATATGAAAATAACTATCAAACAATCGAAAAATCTCCAAACAGAAATACCTCGTTTTGATTGGTCGAAATTGAAGATATGGAGAAATCGGCATTGCAATACATCAAAGTGAAGGGAACTTTTGTTCCCACTGAAGCGTGTTCCCTAACAGAGACATCAAAACCAAGCTGCCTTGGGAAAATCGGCATTGCAAAAACATGAAAGTAAGGGGAGCTTTTGTTTCCATCGAAATGTGTTCCCTAACAGAGACATCAAAACAAAGCTGCCTGGGGGAAATCGGCATTGCAAATACATGAAAGCAAGGAGAGCTTTTGTTTCCGTCGACAGGAATAACAGAGATTTCAAATTTAAGGTGTTTAGGAGTAAACAGCTCTCGTGGTCGATAGTTTAACAAACGACGCACACAAATGGATAGTGCTCATTGTAACTAGCGTGGGCATTGCTGATTGCATACGTGCTGGCGAAAAAGTTGGGAGCGATTAAAGAGTGTTTTTATTATTTTCGTTCGATTGAGAATCTTTCGATGAATTGATTTATCTGGCGAGAAAAATTGATAATTGTGTTCGATAATGATAATTATCTTATATTACATTGATGAGTTTTTTTTCTTCATTTAATCCATACATAGAACAGGAGCCATCTCGTTTAGAGCCAAAGAGGGCGGCTTTCGTCATATTTCATTCCACTTTGGCATCTTCTATCGTGATACGCACCATCTAATAACTAATCACCATCCTTCTATCATCAT
Source organism: Toxorhynchites rutilus septentrionalis (assembly GCF_029784135.1). Taxonomy (NCBI): domain Eukaryota; kingdom Metazoa; phylum Arthropoda; class Insecta; order Diptera; family Culicidae; genus Toxorhynchites; species Toxorhynchites rutilus. Next base: position 26,191,530 of record NC_073745.1, read on the forward strand.
CACTCGGTTGTGAACACTGGTCGAGTGAGCAAACAATACCTAACAACCAGACAAAACGGCCCTTTTTCGGGCCACCGAATAATAATCGAAGAGTTTAACAATGTAATTCTTCAAACGTATACAAAACAACAGATAACCTAACGGAATCCTACGTAAACTATGCGGTCGTGTCTAGGACACAACCCTCCTGTGACTTTTTCATGAGATAAACTATTGAATAACTGTAAAATGTCAAGCGTTATCTCAACGCCCTAACTGTCAAGTTTTGATTGGTCTGATTTACGGTTTCCCCAACACAGACTTCAAAATCAATGTACCTGTGGGAATCCGTTTTGGAAATGTACTAGAGGTGAATGAACTGAAAAGTTCAAAGCTCTATAATTCATCACATTCGTTCGTTCGGAAATATTCATGTAAGGGGGTATTTTTTTTCACACCGAAATGTGTTTTCCTAACACGGACTTCAAAATCAATGTTTCTGGGGGAATCCGCTTTGACAATATATGCAAGCGGCGAGTACTTTTATACTCGCTTTTCTTTGTGCAGACCGGAATATGTTTCTCTAAAACGTACTTCTAAACTGAGAAGTCTGGGAAATCTTCATTTCTGCTACTAGAGGTGAATGAACATTCGCGGTTCAAGAACTACGTAAACATGAGAGACGCAATAATTTCAGAGGGAAATATAAAATACAATGATCGTTTGACAATTCTTCCGTTCACATATTTTGGTAGTCCTAGGCATCATATCAAACGTAAAAGGATGGCCATCGAATATACTTGTAACGAAGAACATAATCTATTACAAAGCATGAATTGATCTTACATGGCAACTGTTCAAACTTTTCACTTACAAAGCAAATATGTTGAATTCAATTGAATTTGAAAATTGTCTCATCCAATCGATAATTTAATCAATACAATACAACTGCTTACTAAGACAACGGCAGTCCCACGTCAACCTTGCGGTTACATCCTAGATATAACCCACCCATTTTTGGATTGTGATATTCGGATCGAATTCGACGGATTCTGGTAATTAAAGGCTTCAATACTCTGAGATAACATTCTCATACACCCGTCTGAGTAGGTGAAACAAACTCCTTATTGATAATAGTTTAATATATATTAAGCCCCGGAACCTAAATGACATACTGCATATTTTAATGAAAAGGCAAAAAAGATCGACTTTACCCGGGTTTCTTACATCTACGTCAAAAATCAAAAACATTTCCATGTCCGTTCAACTGATATACAAAAGAAACTGAGAGTTTGCCGATGCGATTGCAGTTTTTATGTTTCGTTCTCTTTTGCTTCTATCAGAACGTGAGATAGTCGTTCAAATGGTACTTGATTTTTTTCAATTATTCAAAAGTTTAATATTGGTTTATAAGTGTGTAGTCATAAACACCAACGGTTATACCATTTGGACAATAAAATATACATTTCTAATTTTTCCTTCACTTTTTTTTTTTCCTTCAAACTTTTGGCGATATTTGGGCAAATTGTAGCCGATTATATTGCCTTTTATTGTTCAGGCATATGAGCCTTTTTTTGAAATGACAGTTTTACGAAGATAGAATTTTAGAACTTCAGGAATTCAGTTTTTCAATATAAAAGAAATCAAAAACAGCCTGAAAGTTACTCAAGGCACATAGATTAAATAGCTTTATCTATATGTATGAGCTAAAACGATTTTCGGTAGGGGGACATAAAGTACCCTTCCCAGAGAACAATCTACGTAAAGTATGGAAAAATATAGTATGCAAAGTTGCCTAATCAGCTATTGCTTTTACTCCCTAAAAGTTTCAATGAATTCTAAGAGGGTGCTGCCAATCTCAAAGGAAAGTTTGTGTGAGATCCCTTTTTATTGCAATTGGTTCTTTTTTTCAATATTCTCCAAATTAAATCCAGATCATTGTTAAAATTCAATTTATTCCACTGTCACGTATTGGGGTCTTTAAAGCATAATACCCAGGAATAAATTAAACTTTAAGCACTGCTTTGAAAATGTAACCAAAATATTTAAATCAAAGTTATCAATATTTGATATTTCGCTAAATTGAAAAGGAAACGAGAAAGGATGGACATTTGAATTCAGAATACATAGTTTTTTAAGAGATAATCAGAAGTCTATCTACGACACCAGTTTCAGAAGGATGTAAAACCTCTACATGCAGTATAATAATCTCCGCTTGTTTATTTCTACACTCGGAGACCATCACGGAAAAGCAATAAACATCCACTCCAAGCAAAGAACTCCAAATCCGAGTCAATGAACGACAAATCAGCGCGCGATTCCAGGGAAGTGTAAAGCAATCTCGCATAACTAACCATCGACTTTCCAAGCAGGGTTGGCCATCTTCCGAGGAACTCCTTTTCGCAGGCCGAATCGCGTTCGCAAGGCAAAATCAGACTCACTTAGTCTAGAGGTGAAAATAACCATATGACCTGTCGCGAAGCGTTTCTCGTTTCCTACACATCGACCATCTGATCATCATCCACACGATCCATAGGGGGGAGGAAAGGAAAGAGTGTGGCCCCCAACAACACTTTGTATAAATTAAAATGAACAAGTATCTTTCTGTCACCCTCGCAAATAAAAAACAAACAGAAATACACACCGCGAAGCGAACCATTGCTTTGAACCAAATTCAAGGCGTCGAACAAAGCGACGACGATGACGCCAAATCCGACAATCCGACCTGTTGGAGAGCCAGGTCCGCTCCCCGGAGACCCACCGATCGCGGTTATTGCATATGATTAAGATTCTATTTATGACGATGACATCATGAATGGAAAAGCGCGGCAGATAGAGCCCGGCACTTGAGCCAGTTTGGATTGTGGATTGTCTCTTTCTCGAATACCTGAAGGCCGTCTCTCCAAAGTGTCACCAAAGCGTGAGCTGCGTGTTGTTTTTTTTATTCTTTTGGAATCATTTCTCCCCGCAAAATCGAACTCTACGCGAGACGCTTGGAACAGTGCAATTTGTTTCTCGCGCACAACTTTTCCCAACAAATTACCACGCCGAGCTGGTTGGTTGCTGAAATGGTTAGGGGGCACTTAATCACGACCCCTTATGCAAATCATGTTCTTCGCAAGACCGCGCGACTGATCCAGTATTTCATGAAAGTGCATTGCACATGTCACCGGTTTCATTGCAGGCTGGTGGTGGTTATTGCACCTCAGACCTCCAGCAGCAACAGCAAACCTGCGGCAGGTCATGATGGAGCGAAACGAGCATTAATTCGCAATTGTTGTCACCATTAATGCATGCCGGTGCGGCGTGAGGCGAGAAAAAATTAAACTAGCAAAGACTTGAATTCATAAGCTGGAGGAAAATGAACCTTTTCTCCAACATCCATGGAACCGAACAAAAAAAAAAGTATGCGACAGAAGGTGAAGGTGGGTTTGTGTTTCACTGTCACGCGGAGTCAAACAACCGAAAGTCTGCGAGCAGCAGCAGAAAAAATCCATTAATTTTTTCTGTTTTCTCTTATTTTTTGTCGCTCTTGGTGTGATGCTGGTGATGGCATCACGACATGTCATATTCGAAAATAACCGCGCTTACATCGCCATCACAGTGCGAATAGCAAATATTTGAATTATTTGGGTGAGTCGTTTGACTGAGGAGAGCTTTCATCGGTCGCGGCGAAGATGATGTTGGAAAGTTGAACTACTCGAGAAAATCAATTAAGGAATTAAACAGTACTTTACTTGGTACTTGACAGAAGTTTTGGCAAGGTCATCAACCTTTAAAATAAGCTTCCACTATTTCCTATGGGAATAATTGTTGCTAACCATAATATTTAATAATAAATGTTTCTGGTGCTCTGAGACAAACCAGCCCAGGAGGATGAAAGTCTCAAAAATAAAGAATTTAAAAAAATGCTTCGGGTGCTTCGTCTATTTCTGAATCTGAAGCGTATGAAAAACCGATAAACATTCGATTGGTTTGTATTCGGAAATGACTTCAACGATGTGACGATCTTTTGAGCGGGGATCTAATGAATCTCATTACAATGTTGGAAAGGAAAAATGTGATTGATATAGGAGGACTAGAGCTATAGTTATTCATCCCTATATCATATCATATATATTATCTTTGAAGAAAGCAAAACCTGTAAAGCAAGCAATCACTAGGATTTGTCGTTCCGACGGCTAACGAAGCTGATTATCTTCATCACAAACACCGTATATTTTTTTCCTATCTTGAAAAATATGTTACCATCTTGTTTAAATGTTTTGCTTTCGACTATATTTTTAATTTGAACACAGAGAGCAAGCAGAAAAATGTCACAAAAAGCTTCAAACAATTCAGCATAGGTGTTGCAAACAACGTAGACCTGGGAAATGCGTGAAATTTTTTGATTACGTACCTCTTTTTTGTAGTAGGCTAGTTATAACGTTTGCGGTTAATCTGTAATAAAGAAACAAATAATTAATTAGATGAATCTTATAAAAGTTATAATATAAATTATTTTTTTAATTCCAATGTGACAATGTTTCAGAAGCAACCGAAAAATAATAGATTTATGAGATACACATTTTGTTTTAAAACCTAAGGTTGTGAGGAACTTCGAACAACGATCATTTTTCACAAAATTAGTAGAATTACAAAAATTACAAAAATTACAAAAATTACAAAAATTACAAAAATTACAAAAATTACAAAAATTACAAAAATTACAAAAATTACAAAAATTACAAAAATTACAAAAATTACAAAAATTACAAAAATTACAAAAATTACAAAAATTACAAAAATTACAAAAATTACAAAAATTACAAAAATTACAAAAATTACAAAAATTACAAAAATTACAAAAATTACAAAAATTACAAAAATTACAAAAATTACAAAAATTACAAAAATTACAAAAATTACAAAAATTACAAAAATTACAAAAATTACAAAAATTACAAAAATTACAAAAATTACAAAAATTACAAAAATTACAAAAATTACAAAAATTACAAAAATTACAAAAATTACAAAAATTACAAAAATTACAAAAATTACAAAAATTACAAAAATTACAAAAATTACAAAAATTACAAAAATTACAAAAATTACAAAAATTACAAAAATTACAAAAATTACAAACAAAAATTACAAAAATTACAAAAATTACAAAAATTACAAAAATTACAAAAATTACAAAAATTACAAAAATTACAAAAATTACAAAAATTACAAAAATTACAAAAATTACAAAAATTACAAAAATTACAAAAATTACAAAAATTACAAAAATTACAAAAATTACAAAAATTACAAAAATTACAAAAATTACAAAAATTACAAAAATTACAAAAATTACAAAAATTACAAAAATTACAAAAATTACAAAAATTACAAAAATTACAAAAATTACAAAAATTACAAAAATTACAAAAATTACAAAAATTACAAAAATTTCAAAAATTTCAAAAATTACAAAAATACTAAAATTACAAAAATTTCAAAAATTTCAAAAATTACAAAAATACTAAAATTACAAAAATTACAAAAATTACAAAAATTTCAAAAATTTCAAAAATTACAAAAATTACAAAAATTACAAAAATTACAAAAATTACAAAAATTACAAAAATTACAAAAATTACAAAAATTACAAAAATTACAAAAATTACAAAAATTACAAAAATTACAAAAATTACAAAAATTACAAAAATTACAAAAATTACAAAAATTACAAAAATTACAAAAATTACAAAAATTACAAAAATTACAAAAATTACAAAAATTACAAAAATTACAAAAATTTCAAAAATTTCAAAAATTACAAAAATACTAAAATTACAAAAATTTCAAAAATTTCAAAAATTACAAAAATACTAAAATTACAAAAATTACAAAAATTACAAAAATTTCAAAAATTTCAAAAATTACAAAAATTACAAAAATTACAAAAATTACAAAAATTACAAAAATTACAAAAATTACAAAAATTACAAAAATTTCAAAAATTTCAAAAATTACAAAAATACTAAAATTACAAAAATTTCAAAAATTTCAAAAATTACAAAAATACTAAAATTACAAAAATTACAAAAATTACAAAAATTACAAAAATTACAAAAATTACAAAAATTACAAAAATTACAAAAATTACAAAAATTACAAAAATTACAAAAATTTCAAAAATTTCAAAAATTACAAAAATACTAAAATTACAAAAATTTCAAAAATTTCAAAAATTACAAAAATACTAAAATTACAAAAATTACAAAAATTTCCATGAATGTCATGTAATTTCATGAATAGTAGATAAAAATAAAAGTAGACATAAATTCAAAAATTACAAAAGTTACAGTAATTTTAACAAAAACAAAATAACAAAAATCACTTAAAAATATAAATATATTATATATAAACTTATCAAAAATGATTAAAATTAATAGTAAATCAAATATTCGAAATATTAAGAAGAATCCCATATGATACTGATAATACCGAAAGGCAAAGAGCCGAATACAGAAGATAAAAGTGGATATTTTTTATATTATCACGGTTAGTCATAAACCATGATAATATAAAAAATAGTCCATTCCAATGTTTCCATAAATTTAAAAACAAAACTTACTTTCAAGTGCATGAATACCTAAATTTAGAAAATAGAAAAATGCAATATGATATATTTGAGGAATTTGAAAAAAAAAACCTGAAAACAATGAAAACAAAATTACTGAAAAATACTGAAAGGCAAAGACCCAATCCAGGAGAGAAAGGTGGATATTTTTTAATATTATCACGGTTTATGACTACATTTGGGAATTTCGACGTGTTGACAAAATCAAACAAGAAGTCCATTCCAATGTTTTCATAAATCAAAAAAAAATCTAATTTTCAAGTGTGTAATACGTCAATTTTAAAAATAGAGAAAAATTAATAATATATCAAAATATAATATATTGAAGAATTTGAAAAAAAAAAACAAAATATAACAATGAAACGAAAAATAATAGAAAAAATGAGAAATAAAGAAAAAATAAGAAAACCAGAAATATTTCATGAGTAATAAAAATTCTAAAAAACTATATATTACAACAATTTTTTGGGAAAAAAAACCCAACAGATCAGAAATCCAGAATTTTAAAAAATGCTAAAGAAATTAATATTTTACAAAACGTTTCTAAAATTTCGGATTAAAAATATTCCACAGAATTATAAATACTTTTCAATTTCAATTTCAAAAACAAATTCGAAAAACTCAAAATTTCATTCAAAAAAAATAAAGGGGATTGATTTTTTTCTGAACTTTGCTTTTTGCTTTTGGACTTTGCTGAGAAATAATGAGAAATTTGAGAAAAATGTAATCAAATGCAGAGAATTGAAAAATATATAGAAAACAGGAAAAAGTAAACTTTGAAAGCAAAGAAATCCTAAAGGTACAAAGAAACTCAAGAAAATAATTCCGAACATTTTGAAACTAAAAAACTATTTCCCGCATTTGAGTTTTTTTTTGAATATCATAAAACAAAACAGAGAAATCGAACGAACCAAAATCACATTTCAAAGAAAAAATGGTGTTCAACAGAAAAACTGAGAAAAGCTAAGACACAACAAAACAGTAATTATTTTTCATCTTCGTACATTTAAAAAAAATCCGAAAATTTCACAACTCAATTCCAAATAATACACAATTTAAAATAAAATAAAAATAATAGATCGAAAAGTTTTTAATTTAGAATGGTCAAACCAAAACATTAATTCGTTTTGCCAAAACGAACAATATAAAAATATTAACAAAAAAACTCAAGAAAAGAGCAGATCAAAATTTTCAAAACTAAATTAAAAATATGAAAGCCTAAAAATCAATATATTGTGCCAAAACAACGATAGAAGAAGAAAAAAAACCTTTGGAATATAATAATATAAAAACATAAGCAAATAATATTGCAAATATAAGTAAAAATTGAATTATTCAATTTTCAAATGTTTATACAAATGTGGATTGGAAAATTGAAATAATAATCAACAGATGAAGAATCTTAATAATTGAGGCCTGTGCAAAAACATTTGATCATCCCATTTTTAAAAATTTGAAAACTTTTGTAATTCATGAAAGTTCAGTTCAAACATAATTAAAAATTCAAAAATTGTGGAAACAATTTAGCAAAAGTGAAAATAACTACAAAAGAAAAAAATCGCAGAAATATTCATATGAGGGGCTCAGAATGCAAGGGGTGTAAGTGACTTGATCGATTTCTCTTCATCAACTTTTTATTTAGTAAATAACTCAGCTGCAAAAACGTTCCAATTTAAGTTTGCTATAGAATCTGATAGATGAGCCTCTGACCTATCTTCCACATTGTCAAATACAGCTGGAAATGTATTTGCAGCTAAGTTATGACCAAAAGAGAGAGTCTATGTAGAGAAATCGATCAAATCACTTACACCCCTTTCATTCTATGCCCCTCATATAAGGTCTGAAGAAACAGAGAAGAGTATAGATTTGTAGAAAAAAATAGGAGCAAAAAGTATTGAAATATTTCCAAAATTCCGAAAAATCTGAATGGGTTCTGAAATGTTGAAAAAAATTGAAATGTTTGAAAACATTTTTTTGTCAAACATTTCAAAATTGACGAAAATAGCAAAAAAAAACTCAACGTGAAAATTCCGATGAATTTATGTTACTTCAAATAAATTGAAACAGGTTTCAAATTATTAAAATTAAAATTTGAAAATATGAGAACCGAAACACAAATTTGTTTTAGAATGAATAATATGACAATATAAGAAAAAAATTCTTTTAAGAACTAATCATTCTAATTCATTCAAATTATTGATTCTTAAATTCATACATACAAATATTTTTGAAAGTTGCAAGTAATAATTCATGCATGAAGAATCAATCGAACAAACATGCAAAGCCATTAAAAAGTGTAAATCAAAAAAAAAAAAAAATTAAGAATATTGAGATTTGTATGTTTTCAAAGTTCGAAAAATAAAGTAATGACCGGCTACAGTAAAATATAATAACCCAAGAAGTATTCCAAACATTCCGGAAATTTAAGGAAAAAGATATAAAAATAAATTAATTACACAGCCTTGAAAAATTGAACAAAAAATCGAAAAAGACTGCTATTAAAAATAAAAGAAAACCTTAAAAATTTAAATAATTTTAGAAAATCAAGAAACTCTTAAATTATAAACAAAGTTCATTTTGTTATATCGAATACCAACATAAAATTCAAAAATAAATTTACTTAAATATTCCAGAGACCTGTTAAAATTAAAAAATGATAATTCTAAAGACAACAGAAAAATATTGGAAAAAGCTAATATTTTGATGGGAATCAGAATATTCTACAAATTTCATTATAACAAAGTTTCAAATAATAACGAACAAATAAACAAACGGAATAGTTGATTAATATACAGAGACGTTTAAAATTGGGATAAACCAGAATATTAAAGTTTTCAAATAAAACAATTCTATCGGAAAAAAATTCTGTCACCTCTGCTATTTGTTCTTTCGGTTATCGATTTCAGTTATTATTTCCATATGAGAAATTATGTGGTGTACAAAATTTATTACAATACTCCATCAAGACACAATTCAACGAAAAACTTCAATAATGGTCTTTTATGAAGAATGACCCATCGTGGATCCCAAAGTCAACACATTCCAGGAATCACTGCAACCAGAAACAACATTCTTATCGCCCTCCCTCATCCTCTCCCTTTTAGTGCCAAAATACAATTCACACAATGTCAGGACATCAATTAGAATATTTTGACACTCGACTCATACCTTAATTCGGCTGAATACCATAATTCAGAAAATCGCGTAAGTCAAGCCCCCCCGGTAATCCGTCGAACTCGAGGCTACCCACTTAAGCCCACTAAAATTCAACCCGATGATTTCCGCGAATAATATCTCATTTGTCAGGGACCGGGAGGCCGGTTGCGCCCTAATCTGGACTTAACAGCCACTTTTAATTTCCGATAATTGCTTCGTCTCTCACGCTTGGTGGTATGGAACTTCCCAAAAAGTCAACCGGACGGACCGATGTCGTTCGGGAGGGGTGCGGTAGTGGTAGGAGGGGTCACCAGTGGGTGTCGGAAGAAAAGGTGATCTCTGCGTGGGTTCGCACATTGCGGTGTCATTTATTCCCCTTTCAGGTATCATCATTCAACGTTGGTTCCAATTTGACCGCAACGAGCTGAGTTCTGGTTTTTATTTCGGCATTTTTGGGGAGAACATTAATCCAGTCGCCTGGTGCCGTGTCATTGTCCCCCGTGCGGGTCTCGATCCCGGCGCGATATTTACAAATGAGAAGATCACGATTCTCCTCCCGTCTCCCCCGTTCGGGTTCGAAGAGATAAATGAGGGAAATAATTCTCTCAGAACTGGTAGGAGGAGGTCATGGCAAAAGATCGTGACCGCCGCGCTGACAAGGGCGATCAATTGTGTTGACGGGTCCTAGAGAAAACTGGACAGGTTGTATGGTGGACAGATAACCGTCAACAGCGGTGTAAGTGCCCAAATTGAAGAGTCTATGGAGCAGGCGGACAGGTTTGACATTGGCATTGATGAAGTGCCGAGGCAACATTTAAGTATTACTTCGTTGAACGCAATTGTGTGTGAAAAATTGATCCCTCCCACGACTACTATTATATCCAGGAAGTTTTGTTAAGTTGAGAAATCGACTCATTTTTTAGGACGCACCGATGTTTTGGATTCGTACCAATGGATTAACATTTGAGAGAAATCTCGGAGTTCCATTAACATATTCCAAAGTTCATCAATAACGATGAACTCATCGACAGTGACACTTCAATCAGTTGTACCATGGCAAAGTCAAAACACCCAAAAACATATGAAACTGATAGTCACGACGACCAGCATTGATATCGTCCAATCAATATTCATGAACAGCTCACTGTCTCACCCGGAGAATATTAGTATTCACAACAGGCACTCCGAAACGCAGCAAAAAAAAACACTCATCATAACCTCATATAAGCATGAAGAGATCTCGTCGCATAATTCTACCGAGGATGAAGGAAAAAACCTTTTAAAACACCTTTCACACACATCTTTTGTAGTCTTACACGAAAGAAAATCACCGCACCAAGCGAATGCCCATCCAGCGGCCGAAAAAATTCAGCATTCATTTTCTCAACCAAAACCCCGCGAAAAAAATACCCACATTCACCCCATCTCTCACATAATCACAAATTAATTTCAGCTCCGTCCGTTGTCCGCTTTCGGGACTTAGTCCGCTCGGCTCAAAGAGGCAGAAAAATGTACATTTATTATCTCATTATTTTCCTCACTGATTTTCGGCCGATTTGATGTCGTCAATTTGGGTTCTCTCCGTCCCACCTTGTGTACCGGAATCTTTGTCGTCGTTGCAAAATAAAAGTCACCTCGTCGTCGTCGTCGTCGGCAGGTCATCCCCACAGGAAGATGCGATCAATCTCGGGAGCTTAGGTAATTCATGGAAATGGGACGGAGTACGAGTCACACACACCCAGCACACGAAACACTTTGGCCGAAAGCGGGAAAATAAATCAAGACGTGTGAGAATGATAAAAAACAACTTGACAGGTGACACCGCGCGGGGATTAGGTGGGTAGTCTTGAAACTGCGCAAAATGTCGTCGGGACCTATTGCCGACAAGTTGTTGAAAATTTGTTGCGCATCATTTGGGATATTGCAGGGCAGTGGCAATAAACACGACCGTTGTGCTGAGTCACGCCTTGCTGGAATTGCTTACCAGTAGTACAATATCATCTCATATCGTCTGACATCTGCAAAGGCCCCCGCAATGATCATGAAGTCTTGCAGTCTTGCAATTTGTCGAAAATTTTATTCCAGTTCCTAGAAACATTTTTATGAAAGTTTCAATATATAATACAAATTTATGTCATAGGGTGCTATAATCAATATTTGGTCAAATTAATCTTGACACTTTCATTTTAAAAGTGCATCTAAAAAAACCTGAACACCCCTTTGAATTTCGGTATTTGTTCTGCAGTTTTCAAAATGCATTCAAATTTTACTCGCACATCGCAAAAATTCTAACTACTCGCACGACGAGTTAGCAAAATCGTTGAAACTGTCACCAACGTAATGACAATTCGCGTTGACGGCGGTATGGTGTCGACATCCGGATACGACATTAGTTTGTATGATGCCAACTATTCTCTATCAAATTAGTCGACCCTAAGGCAGTTTTAAATTGCTCAAATTTATATGAAAATTTTTTCTTGGCGTTATTTACCTACTAGAAGTACGTTGTTCTCACCCTAATTTAAACTATTTTAAACTATTTTTAACTATTTTTTCACCCTAATTTAAACATTTATAATATGCACGTGACGTTCATTTCGTTTCCACCGTTAAGTGGAAACGGGAATAAAGCCGAATAACTCCGACGAAAAACGACAAAAAAAGGCCAAAACATAATCCCGCAAGCAGTACACGACGACGCAGACAAATTTCGATTGCATAGTGGTGGATCGTCGTCCTGCTTACGTCATTCTAACAAGAATTCAAAAACAAAAAATTAAAAAAAAATTTTTAGCACATACTGGTACAGCATTTACTTTAGTAAAAGGCGAGTTTGTGTATAAAGTATATGTCACAACAATATAAGCGCAATACAGGAGAGCAAAAAAAGAAACTCTCTGCAAATAAGTACGGATCAAAGGTTGCACTCGTAGAAGACTTCCAAATTTAACCCCCATTGCACTGACAGGAGTCAAACTCTCTTTCATGTATACTTATAAGAACCAATTTATTTTATGATGTGGTGTGATATACGACGAATTTCATGCCAACTCGACTGGCCGTTGGCAGCACCATCTCAGATAGCAGTGAAACGTTGTGGGTGTAAAGACATGGATCATTTAAGCAACTCTGCTTACTTGAAATATTCGAAAAATAATTAGACAACTTTTTGGAAAAAGCCAATTTTTTTTTCTTAAATTTTTACAAAAAATTAAAACTTAAAAACTATGATACCTACAAAATTTATGTCAAAGGAAATTATTTAAATTTTTACGAAAAAATACCAAAAATTTTTTGGAAAAAAATTTTGTTGACAAAAAAATTTATTTTAAAAATTAAAATTCGTTTTTCTCAAAATATTTTTTCTTTAAATTCCCAAAAATATATACATGAATAGCCCTTACAATTTCCAACAAGTCGTCCATACATCGGAAGATGGCCACTTTTACAGGGAAAAAGTTTTTCTAACAACAACTTTTTTATATTTTCTTTGAAAAAATACAACTAATCCTAATTTTGTTTAAAGTCAAGATAGCGATATAGTGTATTCGACAAAGTTTTAGATCTTATTAAAATGTGAACTTTTGTCGAAGACGTCAACTTTCTATCTTTTATAGTATTTGGAATATAAGACATTTTTGTATGAAGACTCCTGAACAAGACTTCATAACATTTTTGTGTGTAAATTCTCACGTTTGACATGTTCTTGACATGTTTCCAAATAAAGAAAAGTTAGCAGAGCATGTAAATTGTGATATTTTATACATGAAAATGTCACAAATTAAACATTAATATCATTTTTTCAATGAAAAAAATAAAAAAGTTGTTGTTCGAAAAACTTTTTCCATGTAAATGTGTCCGATGTATAGAAAGTTGACGTCTTCGACAAAAGTTTATATTTTAACAAGATCTAAAAATTTGTCGAATACTCTATATCGCTATCTTGACTTTAAACAAAATTAGGATAAGTTGTATTTTTTTCAAATATACATGAAAAAGTTGTTGTTCGAAAAACTTTTTTCCCTGTAAAAGTGCCCATCTTCCGATGTATGGACGACTTGATATATATATTTTAAAGAATTTTAAAAAAATACGTTTTTGAGAAAAATAAATTTTAATTTTTAAAATAAGTTTTTCCAAATTTTTTTTGGTAATTTTTTGTGAAAATTTAAATAATTTCCTACATTTCATCCTTTGACAAGCATTTTGTAGGTATCATAGAAAAAAGAAAAAAAAATGGCTTTTTCCAAAAAGGAGTCTAATTGTTTTTCGAATATTTCAAGTACGCAAAGTTGCTTAAATGACCCATGTCTTTACACCCACAACGTTTCACTACTATCTGAGACAGTGCTGCCAGCTCCGAGTTGGCATGAAATTCGCCATACGTATGCATTGATATGACAGCAGTGTTCGGAATGCAACGCGGTGCTGATGCGTAAAAAGTTTTTTTTAACTCAGTTCAGCTCTCGCGTTGTATAGACATGCGCTCTGACGAATGAGCACGCTCCGAAACACAGATCAAATGTTTTGTTGTCAGCACATGTTTTGCACCGAGTTTTGTGACGTGATTTGTGTCGTAATAGGCGTATACGGTAAGTATGGAGGCGCGCTGTTGTTTTTAAGCTTTGCTTAGAATGGGTGAAGACAAAGCGGGTGCTTGAATTTGATGTGTGTGTGTGTGTAAAATGAGGCGTACATCACACAAGTGAGAAGCGATGTTTAGTTTCTGAATTCTGCACTGTGCTCATTGGGCGCTCTCTTGGTTATGTATTTGGTACACTCCGTACCAAGAGGGAATATGGGTTTGTTATGAACGCGCGCTGATGAAAATTAAACTGAAGTGCATCGCAGCGTATGTTTTCTGAAGACTGATTCCAGCTGTGCGCTCTAATAATGCTTATGGTGCGTCTGTTCTAAGCATGGTTCGGATATTTGATAGCTCTTGTACAGGGTCCAAAATTTTCAACAACGAAACTTGATAATTAACTTTCCTTTCAGACGCTTCGTTTCGAGCAGGTACATTTCCATAGAGTAGTGCGGGCCAAAAGTTCGCACTGGACTTTTTGAAACACAGGTTTTAGTTGAAAAAATCGCGAATGTTCGTGGCTGTGGGGCAAAAGTTCCTAACGTTTTACCGTTGATGAAATCTAAAAAGTATTTTCAAGCGAAATGTTTTCATACAGGACTTACAAGAACGAATACATCTGGAAGAAATGTACTCTTGAAATGTTCAAAATGGCCCGAAAGATGCTTCTGGAGAGAGATTGAAAGAGGAAGACCTCGGTATTTCTTAGGCAGGTCTAAGAAAGAGGTTCATATTTGTGAATAATTCTATGATTCAAATCTTTTTTCTATGAGAATTCAACTTCTGCAATGATATGTCAGTACCCTGGGCGGTTCGAGCCAGTATTTGAGAGTGAGCACTCCGAGAAACAGGCCAACCCACCTGGTGCCTGGTGCTTGTTTTCACGGAAGCCTACAAAATCCATCCGATCAACCAGGTTACACAACTGGCAGGAATAGTTTGGACATCTACCTTCATGAGAATACATCGTGCGTCTTTTTGATACATTCAATAAACCGACCCAGCCAAAATCATGGGATTCAACAATGGGCAATCAATATTCCAGTTGGACAAGCAAACAAAACTCGAAGGATTTATGGATTACGTTTCGAAGGTAATATATAGTTACAATTTGGTAAGCAAACTGAACAATATTTGCATATCTTTCAAAAATTATTGGAAGACAACAGTTAGGTGCGCACCTTTGCTCCGCACTACTCTTAACGTATTCCTCTCTCTTGTTTTTGAGTCACAAGGAACACATTCGTTGCCAAACATAACCCGTTCATCAATTATTTTCGCTCTTAACGTTTCTCAGCTCATTTTCCAGTTGAAGCAAATGGTTGTTGTAATTGGCGTGGCTACTACACCTCGACATATACTTCTTTGCCCGCGTATATAATCTTATGTTAACGTCCACATAAAGTAAAACGAAAGCTTGATTTATGATGAGTAGTTACACCCTTAATGGATGGCTCCATTGTTCACCTACCGTGAACTCATCTACAATTTGTAAATGAGAGAGAGAAACAAATTTAGTCGGAGAGCGGGGAAGTCATTACAATATGACGTGAAGTTCATTTTGCGGTACAAAATGAAGTGAACACGTACAAAGCAAAAGCAGAAAGAGAAATTGCTGGAAGAAGCATAACACATTTCCAATTGAATGCGAAGGTTGATGGTGTTGATGGTGTTCAGTTGAAAATTACTTTTCCGATCCCTGCTCTTGTGAAAACCTCGATTTTCATATATCCAAACAAACAGCATAAAAGTCGTCTCAACCCACCTCAGTAGTAATAAGTTAAGACAATTAATTAAGAAATTCGTGGGCCTAAATATAACCTTTATGATGTGTTATAAGGATTCAATATCAATCTAATTGAAGAATCTATTAAATAAAAAAACTTAACGATTAACTATGGATTCATGAAATATTTGAAAGAAATAAAAAAGATATGAACGTGAACATTTTATTTTACCGATGTCTGTAAGCGATAATAATGCTCAAATAACACCTCATAGATTATGGTAAGTAAATCCGCGTAGGAAAGTTAAAAATCATCAAATTTCTAACAAACCACTTGATGGATCAATGGATGAATATTCCTCCCAAACACACCAACAAGCTCGTAGATAGCGTCTAAAGACAGCAAAGTTGCAATGTTGCAATGAACAAGGGTTATCATATTAAGGATTGAATCCTGGAATTTATCAACGCCTTCGAAATCGCATTGAAATTCCAACTACCGTACGAATATGAGTTTGAGTGAATTTTCATAGATTCGCATTGTGACACTATGAACTTATCTAAATTGAATGTTTCGAAAGCTTGTTTTCGATCTTCAAAAGTAGTGAAAAGAAATCTGCATCGTGTTGTACGAATTTGAGTTTGAGCAAATTACCCGCGAGAAAGTTTTGTGCCATTACTAGAAAAATACGGACGATTCAGCGCGAAGAAGCTTAGATTCAATGAACCCGAAAATGGGCAGAAAAAAGTTTTGGTAAAATTTAAGCGCCAGTCGATTCTATCACCCCAGGATGTCGCTAGAATACACAAGATGTCAGTCTTTTTGAACCGAAAAACTATGAAGTTTTCTGAACTACATGCTTACAAAGTGCAGACGGTACCAAACCGGAATAATAAGCAAAAAGTCACCATAAAAACCTATGTCTCGAAACTACACACAGTTTTTCTCCAACAGTATTGCGTCGCTAAGTCGAAAAATGACGTTCCGGCAGATATTAGAAAAAAGAAAATGTGAAAATATCCAGGAAATTTCTTATCTGGCAGGCGATTCGCGGATGTGGACAAGTTAGAACTCTCTACATCTCTTCTGAAATTATGAATGGTGAGATATACAAGAAAGACTACCTTCAACAGCGTATACAGCCATGAATTTACAGGATGACATTAACACACTTTAAAAATAAAAAATAATGAATGAAAATTTACTTTTCTGTTTCGAATATGTATTCTATGCAATACAGTATTACGTAGTATTAAACTGGGATTGTATCTGATGATGATTTTATATTATATTGGCAAGTTTTTGTAAATGTTGTGTAATATAGAGCCAAATGGTTAAGATAGCGTCCTATTTCAAGTAATCGAATAACTTCAAATTTTAAGATTGCAAAACTGCCATCTTTCAATTTTCGCGAATTTGACAATTGTTTCGAGTTAAATAATAACGAGTGGGCGCACCTTGTTCCATAGATCTGCCTTGAGCTCACCGAGTAGTTTGATAGTTTGGCAATGACAGCTAAATTTGCAACACATCTTGACTCGCGGATCATATCCTCTTGGCCGGGGCTAGTCTCAGAGGCGCACAGCCGGTTTCTTGCTTGCATTTGTTTTGATATTTGCTTCGTTCGCCCCAAAGTATATTGAAATAATTTCTAGGTATGCTACATTACTCGATGCATTATTGTGAGTTCTGATATTCAATGTTGGCGTTTATTATGTTTAATGAAAATTTTACAGCCAAAATTGCAAATATGACAATTATACTGCAAGTGGTTTGTGCGGTAGTAGGTATAAGATTGTCTCGATTCAAATACAAGTCGAACTAGATTATCCGGAGACTCGATTATCCGGAATATTTTAGTTTTGATTTTCGGAAATTTTGAATAATTTGTATAATGAGTCCATATTGAAAAGCTAATATGGGTATCAAATGAAAGGGCTTGACTAGCAGAATACGGTTATTTATGAAAAATGCAAATCCAAGATGGCGGCCACTACAAAATGGGGGATTACATATTTTCTCAGAACCCCATCAATATGGGTATAATAATTTTTCGGACGCTCGGATTTCAAGATATCGTCACTGAACAACTTACCCCCATGACCAACTAGCCCCGTCCTACCCTACGCGATATTCGCCAAATAAGGCCGACAAATATGGCATAAAATTTTAGCTTCTGTCTGAATTTAAAACTACTTATTGGATATCCTTATTTTGAAAAAGATGAGGCACAAAGTTCCTACTACAACGTTTTTTTTTTAGCTTCTATAAATGAACTTGTTATTAACAAGCTTTTTATACCATAAACTATAAAAAGTAGGACGGATAATTTCTTTACAAATTTTCATCTAGTAATCTAATTACTTTCGAAAAGTGCCACAGGGAAACTTCAATATAACGTACATTTCGCTTTCAAAATTTTACGTTATATCGAAACAAAATAGAAACATAGCTCATATTACTTCATTGTGATGTTGTTTGGGTAGAGATAGTGAATAATGATGAAAAATCCAACTCGAAGGTGAAACCAACCTTTCTCATGATGTTTTCCTTCATGCTGTTGAGGTAAACAGATAAAATGACCGCTTGCTTGTTGAAAAAAAAAATTCCCTGTAATAATGCCCTTCTTCCGATGTTTGGGAGACTTGTTGTTAGTTGTATGGACTAGTCATATGATTTCGCTCAGAAGAAAAAAAACATAAAAAAATTAAAATAAAAAGAATTGAAATATTTTACAGAAAAATCAATTTTAGTCTTAAAAATTTTTTTTTTTCAGTGTAATTTGTATAATATTTTTTGGTATTTTTTTGAAATATAAAATTATTTCCTTATTATTTGTTTTTTTTTTTGTGCGGTTTTCTGTTCTTGTGCGGTGTATGAAAAGAAGCGTATTTGACGAAGTTATCGTCCATTTAGTTTTTTTCGATGTTTATATGCATTTCAGTGCGAAAAAAGCATATTTGCGTCTCAATTATCCACTGTTGAAATCATTCCCCTCCTCTCATCAAATGCTCTATGTTTTTGCATGACATGATTTCTAAAAGCAACACGTTTCGACATACAACTAAAAGCACAAAACAGTCACGCGCAACCGAAGTGGCAAAGTGTCCCATCGCAAAGCAGGGAAACAAAAGCAAATTGAACGGTGAATGGCGTGGATTTGAGTTATTTTCTTGGGGGACACTTTTTTTATGCGGTCCCTATCTACCGCACAAAAGAAGCTTTTTTCAAAATATGTACCGAACACGACTTTTTAAAGCTACTGGTGAAGTTTTGCACGATTTTTTTTATGCGACCTTTTTTGTGCGGTCCCTATCCCCCGCACAAAAAAAGGTTTGCCTTTGAGTGAGACAAGGTTTGTTTGAGTGAGACATTTTTGTAAAAAAAAAGAAAAAAACTGGCTCTTTTCTAAAAGGGGTCTAATTTTTTTTTTTGAGATTTCAAGTTACTCAAATAACCAATGCATTTACACCCTCAACGTATCACTGCAATCTGAGATGGTGCTGCCAACTCCTAAGTCGAGTTGGCATGAAAACCGTTCATTGAAAATGTGTACGTTACAACCAAGGGAACGATATATCGAGATTCAACTGTATATTGATCGGAGCAATACGCATGTACTCTCACTATTTACATGAGTAAAATTACCACTCCTATAACCAATTAAAGGAAATTTGAAAAATCGAAATTTCGTTTTTGATGCCAAATGTCTTAAAAATGCTTAAAACGTCGAGCAAAATTCGGCTCTGTTACAGCTAAAATGCTAATGAGCCTAAAATAAACAAAAGGGATAAAAAAAAACTATTTAAAAAAAATCAAAATAAAATCTTTAATTGCTCTATGCGCACATAGCAATCATGATGCTGGTAGAAACAGGTAAAGTCAAATTATCGGTATATCTAGTATTAACTGAGTTTGACGCATTACAGGGTAACTTCGATATAACGTACATTTTACTCTCAAAATTGTACGTTGTATCGAATTGTTCGTTATATCGAAGCATAAAAAGTACTCAGAAACGTGGCTTATATTACTTTATTGTGCTGCTGTTTGAGTAAGGTTATTGAATAAATTCAACTAGAAGACGAAGCCAACTTTTCAAGTGATGTTTCCCTTCGTATTTTTGATTTAATTTGCTTCATTTAAAATCCGGACAGTTGTTTTTCGGGACTGGTCAAAAGTACAAAACATGCTTTAGTATCAAAATACAGAAAATTTATTGTTCTTTCAGACAAAAAGTATTCGAAAAACTATTCCTTTGGACTTTGAAAATATCGAAGTAAAATGTACGTTATATCGAGTGACGTTATATCGAGGGTACGTTATATGGAAGTTTCCCTGTAATAATATAAAAAAATTTATGACAGTTATTATCTCAAAAACGGTTCGTCTTACAACAATATTATTCGCAAAGTTTATTTTTGCATAAGAATTTAATGTGAGCTTTCTAACAAAGTATTTTAGGTTTCATAAAATTGATCGTATGACAATGCTCATTTGAATCAACGAATATCTTTGGATTGTTGGCAACAAGTCCAAAAATATTGATCGATCGTCGCAGCTGTTCTACGAAGAACCTCCACTCTGAGAATCGATTTTCTTACCATCAATAAGTCATACACTCAATCCAAAAAGTTAGTTCCGCCGTTAGGTAGGTGGAAGATCGCCTCCGCATGATCTCGAATCCTAAAAATACCAGCACTCCATCTTTGTAGCATCACAGCGCGCAGTTTTACCCAGCCTCCCACTCGCAGCCAGTAGCTTCCAATGATCTTCCGAAATGTGTGCAGATTAATCCCATACGGAAATGAGCGGCAAACCTGCGCGCGTTCGGACAGCTCCGGATGACATCACACCTGACAATAGGATTCGGTACGGTTGTGACCTAGACAAAAATAAAGCATTCCCACCCAACCACAAACACAATGGCCTGTTGTCTCCTGGATACGGGAGGCGGGAGCCAGAGTTGTTGCTGCCACCAAACTCGCTGGTGAGGCTGCTGCTGTTGAATGGGTTACGGCGCGTTGTCAGTCGTGCGTGTAATAGGGCCGTAACGATTAAATGGGTTTGGTGTCGTTTGGAAGCCGACCCGGGGTGGCAATTTAAAACCAGCCGTTTGGGAGCGATTTTATCGCCGGACAGACCTTGACGGCGTGATTTGACTCGTTCGATTTCAATAGAAAAAAAACGTGACGTAATCGAACCGGGGCAGAACAGAATGGGTTCTCGAGTTTAGGAGGCAATGATGTCAACGGAACAACTGTTCGTATTTTGGTTCATAGTTCAGCGGAATGTCTGGACAAGTCTTTCGTTTATTCAAATCAGCGAAGAACTGCAGTTCAAAATTAGTTGGAGTGCTTTTCAAAACACCATTCCGTTATCAGTCTGAACCCAAAGAAAGGCATGCTCTTCAATCCCACCGTTTATAGAAAACTTTATCATCAACTCCATCAGATACTCATGAACGGTGGTTCTGGATATCTGTAGTGAATCCACGTGTTGTGTATCTAGGATTATTTTCAACCATTATCTCGATCAAGGTCAGGTGTTGGTAAATTTATTTCTCTTATAATCATTTAAAACAATACTTGTTAACTACGATACGCTCAACTCTGGATATACACATTTATTATTCGGGGGTTTAATTTGCAAGGAAATCTTTCGAAATTCAACCAAACATTACTATTCACATATAAAATGTCAACAAGATAAACCAAGTTACCGAACTCACTGAATATTGCTCATTTACAGTTATAAACTAATGTTTGCAGAGACATCTTCGGCGAATACACACAATATGTACGTAGCAACTCTTCCACAAGTACCCCTTAAGTCTTGAACAAACATCTTTTTCATAAGTAACCAAGCTGCATACGAACTCACCTTCAAATAGTCCGGTGGAAGTTATGAGGAGTCCGGAGTCGCTCAAAACTAACAGCTGGATGTCAGAAGGCAATAATTTGTACAATTATATACTCTTGAAGGCGGCAGGTGCTGATGAAATCATGCGACCAATCCAACCGCCACAAATTTCGTCCTACTTGTTTCCGAGAATAGAATTCCAGTAAATCTTGAATTCCTTGAGGGGGATTCGTTGGCACCGTCGAATTCCGAAATCACACACAGTCGTTGTTTATTAACACCACTGCTGCTGAATGGCACTTGTTGTGGGTGGCGGCGAATCGTGCTTCACATTTGCTATTTTTCCACCACTCGCTTCTTTCACTAGCGAAAAGGTCGATTATTTATTCACACCGATCACTTGTTTTCGGGTTCGCTGCTGCTGCTGGCGCTTCGAGAGCGGATCGTTGAAATCACTTCGCAATAATAGGTTGATTCGATTCAGTCGAGGACAAAAGTGCACAATACATATCTGTGAAAGTCGATCAATCCGGATTTTACCGAAAGGGTCTATCGATGAGACGAGCAATGGAAGGTAACACGCGGCACAAAAATCTCGGAGGACTCTCGAAACCACTACTGAACACACCACAACCGAACAAAATCGCACGACAAACGAAACGGCAAGTGCGAGCGACACCGCGATCGAGCTGAGACTGCAAAAATTTACAAATCAAAATCAATTCGCTGCCGCATATTTACTACTGCCTGCCTGCCTGCTTGCCCGTCGAGAATGCCGCCGAGAACCAGCAGAGGTACAGAGCGGCAGAGCACGAGCACCCACACAAACACCTATGATGGGGCTTGCTGACTGCTCCATGCGCACTGGCGCAAGGTAGTGTGAGAGTACGCGCGCATACGCCAGTCCGCTGCGCGCAATATTCAATACAATTGCCGCACATCGAGAAAAAAAAACGCGATAGATCCCGAAACGGAGCCCCAATGCCGTTCGGTGCATGGATTCATTCATCCGAACGGTGGAGGATCGAGTCGATTGACCATTGTCTAGGTGAGCCGAAGGCGGCGACACTTTTTTTTCGTCATGCTGATCGGTTTGTTTACATTCAACGTTAAAATGGTAGAGTTCCTAGGGCATCCTGGGGGCGTAAAAGTTGGAATAGGATAAAGTTTTGTTACCCTAAAGGCATGCATTGGACAATCAATCTGCACTGGCATCCCAACACAAATTTTATGCATTACTCGAGAATTAATCAAGCAAACGAAACCAAATTTGGCATTGAAGGTTTTAGGGTGCAATGAATGTTTCTATGGTAATTAGACACTCCACCCCCTCTCTAAGGGGGGGCTGCCATACAAATGAAACACAAATTTCTACATTACTCGAGAATTAATCAAGCAAATGCAATCAAATTAAGCATCTGGAGGTTTTAGGGTGCAATTAATGTTTCTATGGTAGTTAGACACTCCACCCCCCCTCTCTAAGGGGGGGGGGGCTACCATACAAATGAAACACAAATTTCTGCATTACTCGAGAATTAATCAAGCAAACGAAACCAAATTTGGCATTTGAAGGTTTTAGGGTACAATAAATGTTTTTACGGTGGCTAGATACTCCTCCCTCTCTCAAAGGGGGGGGGGGAGGTGACTGTCATACAAATGAATAACAAATTTCTACATCACTCGAGAATTAATCAAGCAAATGCAAACAAATCAGGCATCTGGAGGTTTTAGGATGCAATAATTGTTTCTATGGTGGTTAGACACTCCTCCCCCTTCTCTTAGGGTGGGCTGTCATATTTGGCATGTGAATATTTTAGATGGCACGAAACGTTTCTATGGTGAAGAGACACTCCTCCCCCCTCTCTAAGATGAAAAAAGGGGAGGGGGGTTTGTCTTTATTCTATCATATTTTCTGTATCAAACATTTATTCAATGTAACGGATAAACATGTTTTTTGCAAGTGGTTGAAAAATCTTGAACGAGAATTGTGTCTGAAAACATCTGATATTATAATGATGAGTTTTAGTAGAAGTACTAGGATTTTTTTAGTAAAAGGTGAATTCAAAGGGATCGATTAGAAGATCAATCAATGAAAAGCTCTACGATTAGACTCATGAACTTGCGCTCAGTAAGAAAACGTGAATGTTTAAAGGTATTGATAACAAAAAACAAATTTTGGGCGGGACGAAGTTTGCCGGGTCAGCTAGTATATATGTATATAAAAATGGAGTGATGTCTGTCTGTCTGTCTTTCTGTCTGTCTATCTAATTCTTATGGACTCGGAAACTCCTGAACCGATCGACATGAAAATTGATATGTAGGGGTTTTTGGGGTCGGGGAAGGTTCTTATGTTCGAGACCATACTGCTGGTTCTCGGCGGCATTCTCGACGGGCAAGCAGGCAGGCAGGCAGTAGTAAGTATGCGGCAGCGAATTGATTTTGATTTGTAAATTTTTGCAGTCTCAGCTCGATTGCCATACAAATGAAACACAAATTTCTACATTACTCGAGAATTAGTCATGCAAATGAAATCAAATTAGGCACTTTGAAAAACAATAAAAATATATTCGCAGCTTAACTATTTGTTTTTGTTCCTATTCCCGAAATATAAATAGTGACCCTCGTAATAACTTCAAAACAGATGATTGACATCCAAGATAACTGTTCTGTAAATAACTAGCTGGACGTTCTATCGTTATTTAATACCGTACCAATAATGAAACAAGATGAAATTTTGAAAAATCATTTCTTCAATATGCTACCAGTTTGAAAAATCGTGATTGCAAATTGTCATTTTTAAATTATTGGTCAAAAAATTCTTACTCATTTCATAAATAAAATTGGAATTGAAAAGTATTTTGGAATCATTTAATAAATGATTCTATGATGGTTAGATACTCCTCCCCCCTCTCTTAGGGGGGCTGCCATACAAATGAAACACAAATTTCTACATTACTCGAGAATTAATCAAGCAAATGCAACCAAATCAGGCATCTGGAGGTTTTAGGGTGCAATAAATGTTTCTATGGTGGTTAGACACTCCTCCCCCCTCTCTTAGGGTGGGCTGTCATACAAATGAATAACAAATTTATGCATTACTCGAGAATTAATCAAGTAAATGGAGCCAAATTTGGCATGTGAATATTTTAGATGGCACGAAACGTTTCTATGGTGAAGAGACACTCCTCCCCCCTCTCTAAGATGAGAAAAGGGGAGGGGGGTTTGTCTTTATTCTATCATATTTTCTGTATCAAACATTTATTCAATGTAACGGAGAAACATGTTATTTGCAAGTGGTTGAAAAATCTTGAACGAGAATTGTGTCTGAAAATATCTGATATTATAATGATGAGTTTTAGTAGAAGTAGGGTAAATGATCTTGGTTTGTCCAGTCGAAAATATGATCATGGTTTGCCCACTTTTTTGAATGCTCTAATTCAGCGCTCCTGTGTCAAATAAGGCCTTCGAATGTTTCGAAACATATAAATGAAATTGCCTTTTACATGATTTATAGTAGTTTGATAGTATATTTTTAGGAAATGAAATGTTTTAAAGGATTATAAAATACACCTTCTATTTGTGTCAATGCGCCCCTCATTCGAGCTAACTTTTAATCGATCACCAGATGATTATTTGGCACGTATTCAGACCTTTTCTGGATTACAACACTTATAAATATTGTAAACATCATGCTTGCTCACCATTTGTATCGGATTTACATCTTCTTCTTCTTCAATGGCACTAACGTTCCTAGAGGAACTTCGCCGTCTCAACGTAGTATTACTTGCGTCATTTTTTATTAGTACTTAGTTGAGATTTCTATGCCAAATAACACGCCTTGAATGCATTTTGAGTGGCAAGCTCTAGAATACGCGTGATCACAGTGCAAGTCGGAGGAAATTTCTTTGACGAAAATTTCCCCCGACCAGAACGGGAATCGAACCCGAACACCCGGCATGTTAGTTATGACGCTAACCACTCGGCCAAGGGAGCACAATTTTTACATAGCTAAACCATTAAATTAACGCATTTTGATGAACTCAATTCTGATCATAAGTTGTCCAATTCAATAATGTTGTTTTGTCCACATGATTTCTATGGCAACCGCTTGGCGCGCTGCAGTTTGTTTATGTTTGTTTATGGTGTGCTTCGCGCATAGCAGAAGTATGGTTTTTCTGTGTTGAGGTGGACACTTCTAAAATGACCAAGAAAAGGCAATATTCTGAAGAAAGCCTAAATTATGAATGAATCAATATGATGACAGTAAACTCAAGCAATGATAAATGCAACATCTAATTGTGAATTCGAATGTTTTCATTCAAAAATGGAGATTTCTAAAACCGGACAAACATGATCATTTTTTTGGGCAAACCATGATCAGAGGTGGTCAAACCATGATCATAATTCTTCTTTAAGGAAAATCGTTAAAAAACATAAAAATTTGAATAATTTCAACGCCTAATGGTAGTATTAGCAACTAGAGACTTGGGGCTTTTCAACAAACCCAAACTCGTATCGATTATGTGTGATTTTCATGAAGAAAAATCGATTTGCATTTACTAGTTGCGTAAAAACACCCCAAATTGGACAAACCAAGATCATTTACCCTACTAGGAATTTTTTAGTTAAAGGTGAATTCAAAGGGATCGAAGATCAATAAAAGGGATAGAAGATCAATCAATGAAAAGTTCTGCGATTAGACTCATGAACTTGCGCTCAGTAAGAAAACGTGAATGTTTAAAGGTATTGATAACAAAAAACAAATTTTGGGCGGGACGAAGTTTGACGGGTCAGCTAGTATATATATATAAAAATGGAGTGATGTCTGTCTGTCTGTCTTTTTGTCTGTCTATCTAATTCTTATGGACTCGGAAACTCCTGAACCGATCGACATGAAAATTGATATGTAGGGGTTTTTGGGGTCGGGGAAGGTTCTTATGTTCGAGACCCCTTCCCCCTCTCTAAGAGGGGGTTGCCATACAAATGAAACACAAATTTCTGCATTACTCGAGAATTAATCAAGCAAACGAAATAAAATTAGGCATATGGAGGTTTTAGGGGGCACGAAACATTTCTATGGTGAATCGACACTTCTCCTTCTTTAAGGGGAGGCTATCCTACAAATGAAACACAAATTTCTGCATAACTCGAAAACTAATCAATCAAATGGAGCCAAATTTGACATGTGAATGTTTTTGAATACGAGAAATGTTTCTATGATGGTATGACACCCCTCCCTCCTCTGAAATAGAGAACGGGTTCCGTAAAAATAATACACATATTCCAACCAAACATGACAATTTGATTTTTTTAATGTGATAAACGCACTCCTCCTTCTTCTATCTATATAAATAAAAATGGATCACCGAATGTGTTGATAAGAGCAAAACTCGAGAAAGGAATTGTCCGTTTTAGGGCTGACTTTATTCTATCATATTTTCTGTATCAATCATTTATTCCATGTAACGGAGAAACATGTTATTTGCAAGTGGTTGAAAAATCTTGAACGAGAATTGTGTCTGAAAATAATTTGATATTATAATGACAAGTTTTGGTAGAAGTACTAGGAATGTTATAGTAAAAGGTAATTTTAGAGGGTATACAGTGGTAGACATTCGTTTAGCCGCACCCTATTTTTTCTCAATATTTTCAAAAATAAGTCAATTATTTGTACAGTTTTGTTCATAAAAGACGATTATTGTTTATTTTCATGAACGATTATTTTGAATTCATTCTAAAAAAAAAGTATAAACTCACTATTAGTTTTTTGAGTAATTGAAATATGTGGAATCAGGGTGGACATTCGTTTAGCCGCATCCTAAAGCTTCAGTAAAAGAAAATTTGTGCGGCAAATTTCGAGTCCAATCGGTAGCTAATATTTAGTATGTCCACCTCCATTTCAGATCACTTTGAAAACTCGTTTTGGCATCGAGTCAGACAGCTTTTAAAGTGTTGCCATGATTATAACCCAACACTCCTGAATTACTGCCTTTAGGCTGGAAATGTTGTCATATTGTCATCCGTTTGCATAGACCATCTCGGCCAAGATTCTCCATAGGTTCTCTATTGAATTGCAATCGACTGCCAGCAGGTCATTCAAGAAGCGGAATGTCCTTCTCGGTAAACCATGCCTTCGATTGCCTGGAAACGTGGATCTATGCATAATCCTGCTGAAAAAACGATATCCTCGGTAGTGTTATTCTCAATATGGCCAATCAAAACGTCCTCCAGTAATTGAAGATACTTTTCGGGGTTCATTCGGGTGTAAATGAAACAAATGAGAAGTTTGCTGTGATAGGAAACGACTCCCCACACTGTCAAACTTCCGCTCCAAAGTTTCGCTTCGATCTCACGACATTCCACGACTTAAATTGTACCGATAGTAACTGTAACAGTCCGGACCATCCAAATTGAACTTTTGACGTAGGACTACGTCTAACCGGAAGATATAGGGGGTGAAATGAAAATCTAGGCACTGAACAAGTAGGAAAAAATGCAAGATTTGGAACGCCCTTAACTCGAGCATTTCTCAATAGATCGCAAAGGTTTTTGCATCAACTGATAGGAAATATATCTACGCATCTATCATAACGAATAACATTTCATTTTTCTTGA
Source organism: Toxorhynchites rutilus septentrionalis (assembly GCF_029784135.1). Classification (NCBI taxonomy): domain Eukaryota; kingdom Metazoa; phylum Arthropoda; class Insecta; order Diptera; family Culicidae; genus Toxorhynchites; species Toxorhynchites rutilus. The sequence continues at coordinate 26,220,070 of NC_073745.1, forward strand.
GATAAATAATTGAATAATTGTGAAATATCAAGCATTGTCAAAATGCACTATGTGCCCATTTTTGATTGGTCCATTTTGTGCTCCTCAAATCGTACCGACCAAAACGGGCAACCAGAGCAGCAGCGAAATAGAATGAAGCACGATTGGAAAGGAAAAAGTAAAAAATGAACGAAACATTGGTCGCAGTCTCACACATGCGTAATTCTCGAGCCAGCCAGTCAGCTTAAAAATCCCTGCTCCGCTGCCGTAACGATCGACACCCACCCATTCTTTGTGTGGACACCGACTGGACAACATCGTTGCTGGACGGGCTGGACGGCGAGGGATCGAGTGCCTTTCTCAAGGCAAGAGGGCGGAGGTGGTAGCGCTGGAGTAGAATAGAGTAGAGTTTTCAAAGGGCCTTTCTCAAGGCTAGAGACGAATGAACTGCAAAAGTTTAAAGTCTCTATAATACAATACCTTCCTTCCTTCCGTAACGATCATTCTCATTCAAACCGTACACCACATCGGTTCGCATCACAACACATCAACAAACCAACCCAAGCAGCCATGTCTGGACATGGTAAAGGAGGAAAAGTGAAGGGAAAGGCAAAATCCCGCTCGAACCGTGTTGATCTGGAGTTCCCCGCAAGGGTAGCTAGGCCGAGCGCGTTAGTACCAGTGCACCAGTCCACCTAGCCGGCGTTATATAGTTAGTTATATAGCCGAAGTGATCGAGTTAGCTGGCAAAGCTGCTCGCGACGATAAGAAAACTCGCATTCGGAACAGAACACATTCGGTTCGGTCGACATCAAGACAACAGGCAGTTGCAGCGAGTGGCGAGTGGCAAACGCAATCGCAAAACGGCATCAAGTAGCAGAAGAAAAAAGTTTGTTCTTTATACAAACTGCTTTGGTGGCAAATCCAGAACAAGGCGGCATCGAGGGCGTTCGAAATGGTTTTTTTTCAAAACCACGAGTACTAAGTTTTCTAAATTGGAACCATTCCATAAAACAAAGCCCTTTTGAGGGCCATTAAACCTTCCAAAAAAGAGTTTAGGAAATACAGTTCAATGCTTTCTAAAAAGATATCCAAAATAATAATAAAACACAAATTGATTTTTTCATAATTTGTTCGCCAGGATATGATGAGTATGTGAATTTGGCAGTTGTTCTGAGCTTATTGATTTTCACCAATTCCTAAATTGCTTCTAGATTGAAAGTACAGTAATTTACACTTATCTCGACATTTAGCTAATTGGACGGACCTGTAATGCGACATATTTAGTTGGACATTTTTGTAAACATAGAGTTCGGGGGCCAAATTATGACCCCACATTGAAAGTCGACACTGTACCACTGTCATCGCAAATGTTCAATTACTGGTTAAAATTACCTCCAATCCGATACTGAGTGGTGGTAATGCGACGTGCCATTGAATGTAATTTACTGTACAATATGTCACAAGCTGGATGGGAAGAAATTTTCCGACTGTGAAAGCTGTGGCGAGTGGCAAACGCAATAGCTAAACAGGAAGGTTTAACCGAACAAGATAGAAATATCGAGTGATAACAAAAACACAACACCAAAGGTTCTTTTCAGAACCATCAACATATTCATAAAGAGTAAACAGTAAACTAATCCATTTTTCAGGTAGATAGGTAGGTATTCACGTAGGATAAGAAAATAAAACAATAAATTTAAAATATATATTTAACAAAAGCTGTCCCCTTTGTATAGTCCTACGTCACTCCGGTTATGTCCCCGACATTACCCACCCGTTTTTTTCGACGGAAAATACAACATTTCTCCATTCCAGTTTCCATCCCATGTATTGCCGGGCGAAAATGATATGGTTCTGCTTATGGGTGGCGGTCAGTTTCGGCTTACCTTGAAGATTCTTCCACATTATGTTTGGTGACTCGTTCAAGATGCGCGCAATATGCCTCTTCGTTACTGGAACAACCGATTCTGCCTTAATGTATGAGCAGGACATCGTTTCCTGGTTGCTTCGTATCTTATCCGACCTTCAAGACGCAAAGTAACTTTGGAGTTCCCATTTGTTGGTCGTTATATCCCATATTTCAGGCACTATTTAAAGAAATTCCGTACCACTTTTCAGATCGACCAATTTTTGTTACGATCGAACGATTAGAAAACTTTTGTTCACTGAATATCTTTATTATTTTCCGCCCCTCTTCCGTCAATAGAATACCTTTCGCCATTCCTTTAAATTCTGAGTAAATCACTAATCTGACCAACTTCTTACGTTATACATCTAATTTTTACCTTGTAAATTGAACATTCCCAAGTATTTTTTCAAAAAAGACAGATAAAGGCTTGGTGATTATGCGAAAACCTGGTTTTTATGCCCTGCGGCTAAACGTATGTCTCGGGAAAAAAACGACGTTTGAATGTTTATATCCACCGACGCCACCTTGTGTATGTGTGATTGTGATGCGCGTCCTTTCAATAAAATTGACTTAAATATACTACCACTACAGCAAATAAGTATCCCGATAAAAAGAACATTCCTTGTTGTTTTGTAAGTGTTTTGAGTTCTTTCAAAGTGCGGTTAAGCGAACATCTGTCACTGTATAAAAGCGTGATAATCATAAAATGAAGTTGGAAATTGTTTTCTAAGATGATAAAGAAAAACATGAACGAGAATATATCTTTCTCTGTCTGGGCCGTGTATTTGTCAAAGTATACGAAAAGCTTTCATATGCTTTCATTTAAATGTGTCTCCTGCTTCGCTTGCTCATATTAGCTCTAGCATATATATTATACAAATGATATACACGTATTGAGGAGTAGAACACTTTCTGTTATTTTTCGGCTCATTTTATGTAATAAATCGGGATACCATAATATGTGCTAAAAATTAACTTTGGATGTATTTTTTTTGTCCCTTTTATTTATTTTAGGCTCATTGGCATTTTAGTTGTAACAGAGCCGAATTTTAATCGTGTACATGTCACATATTTATCATATCTATAATTAGCACATTACACAGTTGCCATTTTTCGGCGTTAGAGTATTCCCTTCTATACCATTCCATATGGTACACATTTACACAGTAGCAGCCATTTAGGCGTAAGAGTTTTCTATCTGTTCTTCCATTATCCAGTTAGACCGGACAGCGGAGACAGTTTGTTACGTTTGGGCGTCTGAATCAGACGCATGCATGCTGTACACCCCTGCACAATATCGATCACCACAACTGTCACGGAGACAGCATCGCGCCAGAGTAACAAAAGAAAAGGGTGACAAAGAAAATTGGAAAAGGTGAAGCTCGCTTTGTATCCTCTCTTCGGTGCTAGCCGTTGTCCGAGAAAGTCACAAGTTTTGGCGCTTTTGGCGTTGTTTTTTTTTTCTTCTGCCTGGTGTGGTTTTTTGAGCCGGCGGTAAAAAAACGAATCTGCAGCGCTGGTGCGCTGAGTTTTGGGATTCGTTTGTTTTTTATGGCCCGTTGATTGGTGATCCAACGGTCCAACACGGACGTGAACTGTGGGGCTAGTGAATGTTCTGGTGGTGCAGAGTCGGAGGAAAACTACCGACAGAAGCGCAGAACGACTCGATAGTGGTGGCTGCCGAAGCTGCCGCACGGGGAATCGACAACCAGTGCACGCTGGTGCGCATTGCGGAGGAGGAACCAGACGCGCTCGGCGTCGCGAGCTCCCGTGGTCGTTTGCGGCCACCATCTGAGGGCCATCTGAGTGCACGCTGGTGCGCACTGTGGAAGAGGAACCAGACGCGCTCGGCGTCGCGAGCTCCCGTGGTCGTTTGCGGCCGCCATCTGAGGGAAGAGAGAGGCATCATCCCCGCCACTAATTACTGCAGACACGAGCGACGACAGCCGGGCAGCATTGCGGAGGTTCCGCCGACCCATGCGGCGCTGGTCTGATGATGACAGCAAAAGGAAATAACTGGTGAGTGCGGGGTGACCCTCTTTTCTATTTACTGCATGCATGATGGCGCCAAGAGAGCCATAATATGAAGATGATTGTTACAAGTTGATTGATCATTGTTGAGTTATTTATAGAACAGCAGCCCGATGTGTCTTGCAGAGCAGAGCAATGGTATGGATGAATCGATCATATTTCGACCGTGGATCGATCTCCATCGCTGATGATTGTTGCGTGGACGTAGTTATTCTGTAACAACACAAAGATGGTCAATGAGGGCCCTGAGTTTCGAACTCACGATCGATCGCTTACTAAGCGAACGCGCAACCAATGTGGCTACGGAGGCCCCCTTCTTTGGATGTATGAAACGCGAGAATTTACACAAAAAAAATGTTACGGATAAAACATAATTTTTTCAGGAATCTACATACACAAAGGCCATATATTTCAGTAACTATAAAAGATAGAAAGTTGACATCTTCGACAAGAGTCCGTATTCGATTGAGATCTGAAGCTTTGTCGAGTACACTATATCGCTATTTTGCCTTTCAACAAAATTAGGATCAATTGTATTTTTTTCAAAGAAAACATGAAAAAGCTGTTGTCAAAAAAAAAACTTTTTCCCTACAAAAATAGAGACGAATGAACTCTCAGAGTTTAAAGTCTCTCTAATTCAATACCTTCCTTCCTTCCTACAAAAATACCTATCTTCAGATGTATGGATGACTCATTAGTTATTGTTTGTTGTTCATATTTTTTTGACAATTAAAAGAAAAATACGTTTTTGTGAAAAAAAAAATTTCCATTTTTAAAATAACCTTTTTATCGATTTTTTTTTTATTATTTTTGGATTTTTCTCATGAAAATTCAAACAAACTTTTACCCTTTTCAAAAAATATGTAAATTGAAATAATCTAGATTCTACCGCTTATTTCACATCCATTTTTCAATGGGTTTAAGAGATCCATCAGCCCATGTTAACAAAAGATCCATCCCAAACTCATCCGCATTTTTGGCGTATGCTCACAAAATTTTCTCCGCACTCAAACGATTAATCGTGATCACTGCAGTTGATTTGGCCAAGTTCAATATTTTTCACGTTGTGCGAGCAAAACTTTCAGGTTCTGCTTCTGAGAGCTGGAGAGCAAAAAGAGAAATCATTTTACATGCTCTTATCTACAAAATAGGGAGTGTACTGGTTTTTGAAATACACGAAATGAATCAATCTATATATATGTTTATATATATATATATATATATATATATATATATATATATATATATATATAAATGGATTTCTGTCTGTCTGTCTGATTCTTATGGACTCGGAAACTTCTGAACAAATCGACACAAAAATTGGTATGTAGGGGTTTTTGGGGATGGTTGAAACACTTCCCCCCTCTCTAAAAGGGGGGTTGGGGGGGCTGCCATACAAATGAAACACAAATTTCTGCATTACTCGAAAATTAATCAAGCAAACAAAACCAAATTTGGCATGTGGAGGTTTTAGGATGCAATAATTGTTTCTATGGTGGTTAGACACTTCTCCCTTTCTCAAAAGGAAGGGGAGGGGGGTTTGTTCTGCCATACAAATGAAGCATAAATTTCTGCATAACTCAAGAACTAATCAAGAAAATAGAACCAAATTTGGCATGTGGAGATTTTAGGAGGCAATAACTGTTTCTAAGGTGGTTTGACACTCCTCCCCCTCTCAACAAGAGGGGAGGTCTGAATAACTCGAGAACTAATCAAGCAAATGGAATCAAATCTGGCACATAGAGGTTTTAGAGATTGATAAACGTTTCTATAATGGTTCGATACTCTTCCCCCTTCTCCAAGGGTAGGCTGCCATACAAATGAAACACAAATGTATGCGCTAACGAAATTTATTTTCGTTCGAAAATGGAAATGGATTTTAGTGTGATAAAACGCACTCCTACTCCACTATCGTCTTCTATCTATATAAATATGAATGGATCGCCGAATGTGTTGATATGACGGAAAACTCGAGGGAGGAATTGTCTGACTTAGGGGTGAACTTGAACGAGAATTGTGTCTGAGATAATCTGATATTATAATGACGAGTTTCGGTAGAAGTACTAGGAATTTTATAGTAACAGGTAATTTAAAAGGTATTTTTTTAATCAATGAACAATTCTGCGATTGGACCCATGAACAGCGTTTAGTAAGGAAACATGGATTTGATAACGAAAAATAAATTTTGGGCAGCTAGTATTAAATAAAAATCGTGATTGCAAATTGTCGTTTGTAAATTATTGATCAAAAAATTCTCATTTTATAAATAAAATTGGAACTGAAAAGTATTTTGGAATCATTCTGTTTAACGTAAGTAAAAGCAAAAAAAAAAGATTCTAATTCTTTTTCATCAATCCCTAATAAGGCTGTGTGCGAGATGACAGATGATGAAAACTGAATGAATACCCTTTCTGCATGGCAATCGAGGCCTATCAGCTTTAGATTCTCCACCCAAGCCGAAACCCGGCGGCAGCGCCAACCGAGGCGCCTTACTTAGTGCAAGTGCTGCTTAGTAAACACAGCGATAATACCTAGACGACAGCGGGTTTTTTTTTCCTCCTCTTCTGTATTGGGTGTAGGAGCTGGAAGTAGTTGCTGGGTAGTGGTGTGTGGGCAGCACTCGGCCCCAAAAGCACTGACAGTGCGCGACAAATACGAAATACATGTTCCAAGTCGCGCGCGCGTTTTGAGAGCTGTGAGGCTGAGAGACTGACATCAGAAGAGAGCTCGGAAGCTTGGTGACTGACTATGTGCGAGCCACTTCTCCATTTGTGTGTGCTTTTTTTTTGTACTATTTTTGCTCTTTCTGTTGCTCTGTGTGCTTTTAGATTCACGCTGCACGGTGCCTGCTCCCTTATACAGGTGGGTGAAGGTGTAAATTGAGATTCAAATGACGACAGCAACGACTACGACAACAAATGTACTGCTTAGATGATTGCTGTTGACGGGGAGTCGAGAAGTCGGGTTATTATATTCACTCTTGTTAAGAAATACGAACTCATAAATCGCATCGCCGTCGTCGTTTCTGTTCTGTTTTCTTCGCTGGCTTCGATTCTAGCGATTTGTGGAATTTTAGTATGCGCCGAAACACGTTGACTTATCCTAGCTAGATGGTGTTTAATGGGAACATTAGAAAATGACTGAGTCAGAATAATGGGTGGAGATGAACTTATGATCTTTGAGAAAGAATGCTTCAATTTATCCCACTAATTAGCAGTAAACTGTTTAATCTCAGCAGAATGCATGGTTGTGTGAGCGCACTACCGTTCAAAAGAGAAAAATCAAAATGTAAGATATGGGAGCCTTCGAAATTTGTTGGCAACAAATGTGATTGATTCGGAACGACATTCTTCAGAGATAATTTTCTTCATTGCGTTTCCGTTTTCCAACCTCAATTCGCTTTCTGTCAGTGCGACTGAGGCGATATAATCGAGCGGATGAATTTCTCTACCACATGAAGTGTGAATACTATATGTAATGTGTTTTGAAATTAACAGTGAAATAGTAAAATGAAATATTCTTAGGAAGTGTTCTCGTTAGGAGTTTCTCATCGTGTGTGCGGTTGCTTCTAGACTAGTATTTGATCTGATAATTTGTGAAAATAAGTTTCAGTGCGTTAAATATAACTGTTTCAATCAAACTAACAAGCATCATTTCTGAAACATGAATTTGAATACCATTTGTTTTGAAAAATAATATGAATAGATTCAACAGTATCGTTCGATGGAGACGCTCACTTTCAACTCAATTGCTGTCATTTCTAAAGGTAATTCAAACCCAAAAAAGGCTCTTGAGATCATTTCGCTTCAACAAAATTTTTCAATTTAATATACTGACGTTCTACGAAAGTTGTCCTATGTTCCAAAATCAGCAACTGAGAAAAACGCAATCAAAGTTTTCTTGCATATTTGTCTACCAAAAGCTTTAAGCATTTAAATTTAGCAATACAGCAGGTTTTTTATAAGCACTATACCATTGTTTAATGAAATGTGATGAGATCCCCTCACTGAATCAATCAAGCTTGATTAGGGGTTTAAAAATTCATGGTAGGACTGTTATGCCTAGAATATCAACATGGGACAATTGAACTTGATGTTGTTTTTTGATATACTGGGAACAAAAATGAAAAAATGAGTGATCTGCAACACCTTCGCAGAATATAAATCTCATTGTTATTAGGCATTCGCTAACAAGGTGTACACGTGTTCTGTTAAACTTTTTCTTGTTTGTTTGAGAATTAGTTCGTTCTTCCAAACTAGAAAAGAAAAGGCCTGCTGAAAGTGAAATTCTTGTACTTGAACCGACTTATTCGATATGGATCTACCAAAAAAAATACATGATGGGACAGTTTGATGTTGTTTTTTTTAAAGTTGAGAATAAACTATATGTTTCTTGTGTTTTTCCGTAAGATTGTGCATAAAAACAGTGAAAATCGCTGAAATACACTGATGACGTGAAAATATTTCTTCCCGTGAAAGACATCTACGACTGCCATCTGCTTCAGCAGGATTTGCACAATTTTGGAAGGTTCGTCGAGAGCAACGGATTGAGTGTGAACCCCAACAACATGTAGAGAATGTTCGCGATTTAGGTGTGACGATGGATCGATCCCTTTCTTTTAACTGTCACACAGAACGAATAGTAAAAGAAGCACTGAAATTATTTGCACTCACTCGTCGCTTCGGGCAAGAATTCTCCGATCCGTATGTTATTCTTAAAATTTACACCACTCTTGTACGGTCCAAACTCGACTTTGCGAGTGTGGTGTGGCGACCGCAATATGATTTGCACATCCAAAGACTTGAGAATGTCCAGAAAAGGTTCCTGAAGTTTGCGCTGAGAAATCTAGGATGGAGAGTGTGAGGTGCAGGAAAGTCCTATCCCTCGCAGTTGACAGTATAACAGTGATGTTGATATTATATCCTGGCAGCACTAGTGAGCCATACATTGGGCATAATTTCCTCGCACACAGACAGCTATCGAGTCTGTAAGTCATACTCAATATTTACTCCCTGTGTCGGGTGATTTCACTGTAGGTTTATACTGACGACATTGAGGAACCTTTTACAGGAGATATAGGAATGCTTCACATTGGCGATCCTGCCGGTATATATTTAAATATGCAGTGAAATCACCCGACATAGAGAAAAGTAATTAAAAAAACAAGTGGCGCGTCGGGACAACCGCCAGGGGTACTGCGTGTTGGAATTACCGCTTGGAAAATAGGCGAAAAATTGCGTGTTGGGATAACCGCTTGGAAGTGGCGTATCGGGACAACCGCCTAAAAACTGCATGTTGAGATAACCGCTTGGAAAAGACGTGTCGGGACAACCGTCTAAAAAAGCTGCGTGTTGAGACAACCGCTTCAGCACAAGAATGGTGGCGGAGCAGCCACCCAATGTCGGCGAGTTGAAATGGCTGCAGAAGTGATAATGCGAGTTGGGTTGATAGCATAGACTAAATGCTCGTTCAGTAGCCAGGGAATCAAGATGATTCGTAGGACAACGCTTGAGGTGGCACATACCGAGCATCCTCTGATATGGAAACTGCAAAGCATTTTGACGTAGGACTACGTCTAACCGGAAGATATAGGGGGTGAAATGGAAATCTAGGCACTGAACAAGTAGGAAAAAATGCAAGATTTGGAACGTTTATAACTCGAGCATTTCTCAATAGATCGCAAAGGTTTTTGCATCAATTGATAGGAAATATATCTACGCATCTATCATAACGAATAACATTTTATTTTTCTTGAGATAAATAATTGAATAATTGTGAAATATCAAGCATTGTCCAAATGCACTATGTGCCCATTTTTGATTGGTCCATTTTGTGCTCCTCAAATCGTACCGACCAAAACGGGCAACCAGAGCAGCAGCGAAATAGAATGAAGCACGATTGGAAAGGAAAAAGAAAAAAAAGAACGAAACATTGGTCGCAGTCTCACACATGCGTAATTCTCGAGCCAGCCAGTCAGCTTAAAAATCCCCGCTCCGCTGCCGTAAAGATCATTCTCATTCAAACCGTACACCACATCAGTTCGCATCACAACACATCAACAAACCAAACCAAGCAGCCAAATCTGGACATGGCAAAGGAGGAAAAATCAAGGGAAAGGCAAAACCCGCTCGAATCGTGTCGGTCTGGAGTTCCCCGCAAGGGTAGCTAGGCCGAGCGCATTAGTACCAGTGCACCAGTCCACCAAGCCGGCGTTATATAGTTTCGGCCGCCGAAGTGATCGAGTTAGCTGCCAAAGCTGCTCGCGCCGAAAACAAAACCCGCATTCGGAACAGAACACATTCGGTTCGGTGGACATCAAGTCAACAGGCAGTTGCAGCGAGTGGTGAGTGGCAAACGCAATCGCAAAACGGCAGCTGGTAGCAGAAGAAAATAGTTTGTTCTTTATACAATCTGCTTTGGTGGCAAATCCAGAACAAGGCGGCATCGAGGGCGTTCGAAATCGTTTTTTTCAAAACCACGAGTACAAAGTTTTCTAAATTGGAACCATTCCATAAAACAAGGCGCTTATCAGGGCCATTAAAACTTTCAAAAAAGAGTTTACGAAATATAGTTCAATGCTTTCTAAAATAATATCCAAAATAATAATAAAAAACAATTTGATTTTTTCATAATTTGTTTGCCAGGATCTGCTGAGTATGTGAATTTGGCAGTTGTTCTGAGCTTATTGATAGTTGGGGACTTTCCTGATTATTCAATTTTCACCAATTCTTAAATTGTTTCCAGATTGAAAGTACAGTAATTTACAATTAGTTCGACATTTAGCTAATGGGACGGACATGTAATGCGACATAATTAGTTGGACATTTTTGTAAACATAGAGATCCAAATTATGACCCCACATTGAAAGTCGACACTGTACCACTGTCATCGCAAATGTTCAATTACAGGTTAAAATCGCTTCCAATGCGACACTGAGTGGTGCTTCGGCACGTCGCATTGAATGTAATTTACTGTACAACATGTCACAAAGCTGGATGGGAAGAAATTTTCCAACTGTGAAAGCTGTGGCGAGTGGCAACAAATCGCTAAACAGGAAGGTTTAGCCGAACAAGATGGGGATATCGAGTGATAACAAAACAATAAACTCTTTAGAATGAAGATAATTTTGTGATCCTGAAAAGGACCCTTTTTAGCCTGCATGTGAATCCAACGAGCGAACAAATCGTAATGAATGTATTTTTTTGCCATCGCTGCCTTTTAACGCTCATTCGTTCGTCTCGTTGGACTCGTCCCTTTGGCTGAGTCTGCCGATTTGTCTCTATCCTGTGAGCGTGTACCGCTAGAGTATAAAGTGCGCGGATCCAAAAAAAATATCTCATTTTCTTTCAAACCGTAAACCAGTGTGGTTGTACGGCATCGTTTAGCATCGCATCGCATCACATCATAAAAAGAAAACAAGCAGCAACGTGGACGTGTTGACGTAACAAAGGAGGACAAGTTAAGGGAAAGGCAAAGTCTCACTCGAACCGTGCATGTTTCCAGTTCCCTGTTGGTCGCATTCATTGATTGCTCCGCAAGGGTAACTAGGCCGAACGGATTGGTGCCGGAGCACCAGTATACCTAACAGCGGTTATAGAGTTTCGACCGTCGGAGTGCTCGAGTTGGCTTGCAAAGCTGCTCACGACAATCAGAAAACACGCATCAAGAACAGAGCAGCTTCGGTTCGGCGCTCGTCAAGGCAACAACTAGTTTCAGCGAGTGGCAAACGCAATCGCAAAACGGCTGCAGGTAGAAGAAAGAAAAAATTTGTTTATACAGACCACTTTGGTGGCAAAACCAGCCACCGTAAAACACGGCGCTTTACAGGGCCATTAAACCATTCAAAAAAGAGTTATTAAAAGTTTTTCACAATACCAATGCATTCTAAAGTGACATAATATGACATATAATATAAACTGTTTTGTTTTGTTTATGCTTGTTCTTGAACTGGTTGGGGTTTTTTTAAATTGATCATTCAGTTTTCACAAACCCATGTATAGTTTCCGAATTAAAAGTGGCTTCAAATTACAACACATTGTATGCAGGATGGCATTAACGAATTTTCTCGGTAGCAAGAACTGCTTTCTTTGGTTGACTGACTGACGTTACATCTGCATTGTATAGGAAAATAACTAAGGAGCAACATGATGAGCTATGTATTTCCTGCTGCTCTGTTCTTATTTTAAGTTCGTATAGTTCGTTTATTTTTCAACAGATCGTCTCCAAAACCTCAGTTCTTTTTTATTTTTATTTACTTTGTTTACGGATACTACAAATATTACAATTCATTCGTCTCCGAAACCACAGTTTAAGGTACGGTAATGTGCTCAATAATGAAATATATGATAGTGAATGAGTTGATGACTACCTATGCATTCCCTATCACAGCCATCATTTTGATTGTACGATATATGCATACGCCGAAAGATGCCCGGCGTTGAGCATTTAATAAGTACAAAGCCTTTAGAAAAAAATCAAGAATCAAGTTTGTAAAAAAAAAACGCAAAAACACAACACCAAAGGTTCTTTTCAGAACCCCCAACATGTTCATAAAAAGTAAACAGTAAAGTAATTCATTTTTCAGGTAGATAGGTAGGTAGAAGAAAATAAAACAATATAATTAAAATATATATTTAGCAAAAGCTGTCCCCTTTGTATAGTCCTACGTCACTCCGGTTATGTCCCCGACATTACCCACCCGTCTTTTTTCGTTTGCGAGTATGGTGACCTGACATGGCTGCAGATTCTGATCTATCGGTGAAGTCATGTGAGACTGGTGCCATAAATAGAAGACCGGAGGAATCAACTCCAATGCAATGGATATTCGCCCATGAAACGGTTTGAGATACGATTGTGCTCAATTGTATGGTCCATATGTGAGATGATGATGATGATGTTGAATTAAAGAGGCTTTAAACTTTTCAGTTCATTCGTCTCTAGATATGTGAGATATTGCGGCGTCCTGGTAGTAGTTGTTATCGACTACAGATCGAGGTGTGCGAAAGCCTACCCCATAAGGTCTAATTGTTGAAAATACGAAAAAGGCGATAAAGTCCGACAATGGTCCGCCATTTGATGGTGAGTAATATGAAAGTTAATGTCGTGAAAGAGGCATTCAGGCAAAAGTTAGAGTTAGTCGAAAATTTTATTGGAAATTGCGGAAACAATGTCAACCGCATCGTTAATCGGGAACAATTAAAATAATGAGCTGCATGCTGCAGTACAGGTGCATGATGCTGCTACCAACTCAATCACCAGAGTTTTCTACAGAGAAAGAAATGTGAGAAGGAAGATCCAACGAGATTTGCCTCTATTAGACAGTGGAGGAGCATATAGTCACTTTAATGGTCGACTGCCGGTCTGAAACTAAGGGAAGTTCCTGATTTGACACCAAACGTTACATTGTGGAGAGCATTGTATACCGTTTCATTATTAATAATCAGCTGGATGCACCTATTTATAATTTAAAATTCAGTGGAAATGGATGATAAAGGAACAAGAAAAGAATAAACAACACAGAACAGTTTTGACAGTTGCGTGTTATTGAGTGCGTACGGTACTTTCTTATAACTATTGAGTGCGTGCAGTACTTGCTAATATCTAGCCCAAGGCGCCTAGAAGTATGTCCTAAGGTGGGCCAACTTGCTAAAACCACTCTTCAGCCATCTTGAAAGTCTACTGTGTTTTGTTTGTAAACAAAACACAATACGCTAGTCCTGAAGCTCGCTCCTGATCAGTTTGTCTCTTACGTCAGCATTATCGAACTTCTTTTATAGAGAACAGAGAGTTTGCCGTCATTTTTCGTTCCTTTACTATAGAACATATGTTGCTAGTAACAAAACACCTATCTAAACTATAAACCGTATTGCAAATGCTACGCAAATGATAAGAATGAAATCATAGATAGAGTATGCAGATCAGTATGGACCGTGGGGATCGTAATTAGATAAAATGCACGCAGCAGTAGATTTTTTTTAATCCGTTTACACTGTTTGAAGTATTCTATATCGTTGATTGGAAAAAATAAAATACATTGAAATGACAAATCATGACACAAAAAAGAAAGGAAAATAACATAAAAAGAATAAGGGAGAAGGAAGATGTGAGGTGCAGGAAAGTCCTATCCCTCGCAGTTGACAGTATAACAGTGATGTTGATATTATATCCTGGCAGCACTAGTGAGCCATACATTGGGCATAATTTCCTCGCACACAGACAGCTATCGAGTCTGTAAGTCATACTCAATATTTACTCCCTGTGTCGGGTGATTTCACTGTAGGTTTATACTGACGACATTGAGGAACCTTTTACAGGAGATATAGGAATGCTTCACAGAGAGGAGAACACCTGCCAGCATATGAAGATCTCTGCTGTTTGGTAGACCTGGATACTGTCAGCAGCAGACATAAGATCGCGGATATAACATTCTTTTGCAATGTACTGAGCGGACGGATCAGAAGTCTGTGTCTCTACGACCGGATCTGCTTTAATAGCAGCCCCATTGCACTTCGTCGCCGGAGGGTGTTTAATCCACCCCTAAGACACAGGAACTACACACAGAACGAACCGACAACTAGATTCATGCGTGAGTTTAACGTGCTACAAGATGTGGTTTCCGTGAGTATGACAACGGATGAGATTCGAAGGAAATTAAGATTATTTTTTAGAAACCAACTAAATGTAAATGTGTTTTAAATGTGTATTTTATGTTTTCTTGTTAATTTTAAGAAGGGTAACGGGCTTACAGCCTATAATCCAATAGTAATAATAATAATAATCGTCAAAAAGTAACATGGGGCAACTATGCGTAGAACGGCACTATAGACAACGATGATTTGGACGATATGAAGTTCCTATAGAATGGCGTCATCGATATACGAGATGTGGCAATTCAATTTTGTCTCCAGGAAAGGTGAACCTTTGGGGTTCAGCCTCAGATCAGATTCACGTCTGATTCGTACCTTACGCGTGTTTTTCGGATGTGAGTGTCTTATCTTACAAGCAACATGTTGTGAGCCAATTTTTTGTGAAGGCGGGCCAGATTGACCTTTGGCAATGATCAAAAATTATGAAATGTGTACGAAGATGACTGGCATTTTGCAAACATTTGTGTTTGACTGGGCACGCTCGCACGCACGATGTCCTGGACCGTCTGCAACTCCGCATTCTCTCCAGTTCATTCGCCTCTACATCCAAACTAGCGTTGGCAGAAAACATGCCATCTTTGGCAGAAAAGATATCATTTCGTGGTCATGAGAGTCAAATGCGCAAAAAATGAGCTATTTTGAAGCTTAAAAATGGTTTGTATGTATGCGAGCAGACATCTCTTTCTGTTTTCTTTTCTCTTTTCATTTGGGATTGTGCAAAAAAAAAGTCCATACGACATCAATGAGGATCGAACCAAGGCCGGCTGGAATGCGAAGTTACTTTACACGACCACGCAATCCATATAGCTGCCAGCGCTAACATAAAAGAGTGTGATAATATTACACCTCATCATAAAATGGAGTTGGAAGGTGTTTTTTAAGCCGATAAAGAAGAACATGAACGAGAATATATCTTACTCTGTCTGGGCCGTGTATTTGGCAAACTATACGAAAAGCTTTCATTTAAATGTGTCTCCAGTTTCGCTCCCTCATATTGGCTCTAGCATATATATTATACAGGGTTTTCCAACTTTAAATTCCGAAAGTAAATAGAAATAAAACACACTTAGAATTCGAATTTCGATGAAACTTTTATTTCAAACCGCCATTCGCCTCAGTGAAGTCGAAAGCTGTTAAGATCATTCAAACAAATTGTCGATTCGGAAAAGAAGGGAATATTGTTGTAATTGTTGTTTTCATGCATTATCAAAAAGATAACGGTGGTGGGGGAATATATATGTGATCGCCTCGGGCCGTAATTTGTCTAACACGAGAAGAATATTCGCGATACATTTTGTGTGCACGACGTACATTAGCTATAAGCAATAACAAACTTTGAGTATTGTTCTCGTGAGAACAAGAATGATTCATCTTCAACTGTTCAACCGCCTACAAAACCACGAAAATCCATCCGAGCTTTTGTTGAAACTTTCGGTTAAAGAGTTATTTTGAAAATGTCGATGTATTCTAGAATAATATACGAATAAATCAAAAGCGAATTCATTTGTATATATTTTTTTGTTTTTGCTCGGACAGAGATTCTGTGAGCGTGTTCGTATTTATTGATGCAATGATGATGATCTTTTCAACCATAGAGGCTTTCTCAGACGCTCAGTCTTTCCCAGTTCATTCGCGTCTAGCCTTAAAAAAGCCAATTTGGAAAACTAAACTGAAAACACAGTCTTCAGAAAGGCCATTTGGCTGCCGCTGCCATCTGGTTACTAGCAGGTTGACTGATAAATCGTGATTTGGTGAATTTTTCCGAACGATCAAAAAATTTTCGTGAATTAGAGCACTGTTTCCGGGTTAAAAGAGGTGTCGAAGCAAAGCACTCAAGAGTTCCATTCTTGAATTTCTTTAATTCTTGTTTCTCGCCGGTTATAATTTTGTAGCTCTACGTTAACATTGCGGTCGTGTCTTGAACAATACCCTTCTTTATTCATTGTTTCTTCTTTTTCTACATTTCGCGATATCAGTACTAAAGATTGTACTAGAAAAAATGCATTGCTTTCTTTTATGTATAACTTTTATTGCATGGGTGAAAATGAATTAAATTTTAGGTAAAATTATTTTAGAGTGTAATGTTTACATGTGTAAAATTTCGTCACAATCTGTCAAATGGTTACCGAGATGGCTTCCAAACAAGAAGTGCTTCGACAGTAATTTATGGGTGCAGTCGTGAAAAGTTCTAACCAATCCAACAGGTGGCAGGTGGATCGAATAAGTTGAGAATCGACCATTTGACCATGACCCGTGTGGTACAATCGTTTAAGGAGACCCAGACGACCCAGTGGCGAGAAAAGCAAGAAGGAAGAAAAGCGAAGACGACCGACCCCCTGAAGACAAGGAAGGTGAGGGATTACTTCAAACGTAATCCGAACCTTTCGATTCGAGACCAAGAGACCAAGAAGGTCAATTCTTCCATCTGGTTTGTCCAAAACACAATGAAGCAGGCCAGACATCATATCTGCAAAGTAAGGAAGCCGCCTAATCGATTCGATAAACAGAATACGGTGGCCAAACACCGCGACAGGAAGCTGTACCGCGATTGCTCGGAAGAAGAAAGCCGACAAATTTGCTAAGAAGTGGAATGGCAGATGATCTGTGGATGCGGCAATTCTAGCAAGCCGCACATAACGACCGGCACCATCAACGGCCATATATATAAAGAAGAATGCCTCCTGAAGCACCTGCTGCGCTTCCTCCGATCCCACGAAGGTAACACTCTGTTTGGCCGCATCTGGTATCTTCCCATTACGCGAAACCGGTGAGGAAGTGATATGAAGCCTACGATGTTGTCCGCCAAACTTGCCAGAACTTTTTTTTTATCCCATTTATTTATTTTAGGCTCATTAGCATTTTAGCTGTAACAGAGCCGAATTTTAATCGTGTACATGTCACACGGTTATCATATCTATAATTATAGCACATTACATTACACAGTTGCCATTCGCCAGTATTCCTTTTATACCATTGCATATGGTATATGTACACAGTAGCCATTTATCGCCAGAACTTCGCCCAATAGAAAAATTCTGGGCGGTTATGAAGGGCGAGCTCCAGAAAACAGGGAAGGTCTTAAATCTGGCAAATGCCGAAGGGAAAAGAGAAGAAAGACGAATCGATGCATTTCACCAAGAAAAAACCAAACCAAAATTCTCGTCGGATTGGACGATCCCAACCATTAGTGCTCAATTATTTGGCGAACCCCAAGGATACGGTAAGAAGGAGAGAGCTCCACGTAAATCGAAGCTCCTTGACCGGGATAAGCGGGAAATAGCTAGAACAGGCTCGAATACCACAAAATCGCATGTGCAAATAAAGCAATATTTCAACTACTCAACTGCTCGGGTGACAATTCGTCAAATTTTGGTTAAAAAATCCTCACACAATTACCAATTATTGACATGTAAATCAGCCGATCGTTTTGAATTTTTCATTAATACGAATTTTGAAGTGGTCTTATAGAAACTGGACAGTTTAAATTATCATATTTAAGCACAATAAATAAATAAAGAACTCTTTTGAATGAAATTGACGTTAAATATACTTTATTCTAAGCATTCAACAATGTTTGAATGTATCTTGTTGAAATTCTAACTGTTTTTGTTGCAATGAAATAAAATCAGGGTGGTCTTATAGAAGTTGGACAGAGTGTAGGAAAGGAGGTTGAATAAAAAAAGCAAAAACATAGCTAATATGTGTTTATTTATTTTTACTGAGAGTTTCAAAAATATCCAACGTAAAATGAATTTTCGGTGATCATTTATATCTGTTGCATTTTTTTCGAGTATGGTTTTTATGACACAATACACAATATACTTCAAAGATTGCTGTTGCAACTTCCAACATCTCAAGAAGCTTTAAGATTTCCAGATGAAATAATCACACTTCTGAACTTTCTTGTATGCTATGTGATAGCAACAAGTTTATATTCGGATGCAGTATTTTGTATATTACGCGTTTCCGTGTTGGAAAACCAGATAGCCTTTATATCATCGCAAATAATAGAAAAACAAAAAAATATATACTCATAAGTATTATTTTGCTACTCATTTCTCTACCATAAAACTTCAATGTACCACTGTGAATGACAGAATGTGTCCGTAATTAGAAGTCAAAGTGTACGGAATTCAAATCTAGATTAAAAAAGTGTCTGGATTTCAAATCACGGTACAATGAAAAATTTAAAATTTTTAACAAATATAGGATGATTTCGAGGGATTATGTCATTCATAACTTATAAGCCTTCTAATTCTATAGGAATGGTAATTTTTCATGGTAGTTCAAGTTATCATTGTAAGCGCTCATGTGTCCGGATTTAAATGCATTGCCAAATCTTTTCACTGTTTTCCTTCCAGTCGATTGAATTACCGCTCCTTCATTCATGCCGCTTGTTTTGCTGCTCTTTGAAATATATTTGTGTCCCTATCAATTGAAGTAGTGACCGATACTCAAATGACACCCGACGATATTTTGGAGAGAGAGAGAGAGAGAGAGAGAGGCATTTGGATTGAGAGGGAAAAAAAGGTTTGACAAGAGTGATTTAACTTTTAGTCATCTGTTCATATCAAAATATAGACTCATTCGTATTTCTTTTTTTTTTTAGTTTTGCGGATGTTA
Organism: Toxorhynchites rutilus septentrionalis; assembly: GCF_029784135.1. Classification (NCBI taxonomy): domain Eukaryota; kingdom Metazoa; phylum Arthropoda; class Insecta; order Diptera; family Culicidae; genus Toxorhynchites; species Toxorhynchites rutilus. The sequence goes on from NC_073745.1 coordinate 26,239,261, forward strand.
AAATTTGAGTTTTTTGAAAACCAAAAAATCACCGGAAATCGAGGTTTTCAAAATTTTTTGTTGGTGCCAAATGTCTTAAAATTGCATGACACGTCAAGATTTACAGTTATCTCAAAGAGATTTTTTTGGTCAAAAATCGACTTTCAAGACGGAAAAACGATCAAGCGCAAGAAAAAAATGTTTAGGGATAACAGTAATTATCGACAAGTAATACAATTCTAAGACATTTGGTGCCAACAGTTTTTTGGAAAACCCCGGTTTTCGGTGATCTTTTGTGTTTCAAAGAAAACTCAAATTTTAACTAATGAATGATGTTCGAATGAGCTAATATTTTGCAAAGGGTATATTATCGTGCAAACCAACATTTCGCAGCAAGTTCCGAATGAAAAATCGAGATAACTATTTTTATTGGTACGTTCCATACGTTTTGTTTCGTAATCCGAAAAAAGCAAGACCCAGAGTGTCGATTTTTTTGTCGAATTTCGAGATGACACTAGATCTCGACGTTTCATGCAATCTTAAGACATTTGGCATCAACCATTTTTTTTCGAAAACCCCGATTTCCTTTACTCCCTCCTACACTTAGAAAAAGCCTCGGTCGAAAACTACCAAATACATTTGGTAATGCAAAATTAGTAGAATGTACAAATTTTTTGTACATATTGTCAACAAACCCGCATCCCTACCAGAGATTAGAATATTTTACTCGATAACATTAGTAGGCTTGGATATTGTCATATCTGAAAACTGGTGAGAAAAGCGCGAATTAACCATCTTCATTGTTCCCATAAGGCAATACGGAGGTATAATAAGGATATAATTCTGATACGTGCATTTTCGGCGAGAAAATGTAGCCGATATTGGGCTTCCGAATCATGGTTCTGCTTGACATATGTGACATATAGTACGGTCGAAAATGACTATAGATTGGTAGTATTTACCAAAAAAAAATCGTTATATTTACTAATTATTTCTCTCAGTGTAGGGTGATTTTTCGTTTTTCAAAAAACTCTAACTTTGACCGCTTTGCGCCACTCTCCCTTAAGTCCGATTGAACTGATATTTTAAATAGAATGTTTTTTCGAGGTGGTGAACATTTTGTATAGGGTAACTTTTTGAAATTTTAGGGTCGATTTTCTCCTATACATTCGTTGGCACCCTATTGCACCCTTACATTGCAAGAATTTCTCTTATATCCATGTAGTCAATCAGCCATTCCTTGCTAAACCGATAAAGTGGTTCTCACATTTTCATTAAAATTTGTAGCTTTGTCCCTCAAGTGCTCCGGGGTTAGCGTCCCACGCTATCATGCCCCGGGTGTTCGGGTTCGATTCCCGTTCTGGTCGGGAGATTTTTCGTCAAAGAAAATTCTTCCGGCTTGCACTGTGGTCACGCGTATTCTAGAGGTTGCCACTCCAGAGTACATTCAAGGCGTGTTATTCGGCATAGCAATCTCAACCAAGTACTACTTTTAAAAATGGCGCAAGTGCTACGTTGAGAAGGCAAAAGTTCCACTGGAACGTAAGTGCCATCCAAGAAGAAGCTTTGTTCCTTCTCGCAAAATATGTGATTCGTATTTTTTATTTTTTCATTAGGATGACCATTTTCATTTCAGGACGTTCCGAAGAATCTAGTTTTTCAAAGTAAACCAATGCACTATGGTCCAGGAGGTGCATTTAAGTGGAAATTAGCATCTAGAGCTCGACAGTGATTCTCTAGACAAAAACTGTCTTCGACAAAGTTGTTACATATAATTGAGCGCTCATTTTTATGTTATCAAAAATAGGGTGACCAAAATTTACGATGAAATAAAAAATCTAACTTTCTTATCTTAATAGATAGAGGTAAACATAGTTCGACAATATTGTAGCTCTGGTTATTTTAAGTAACTTTGTGGAACAATATTTCTTTCTATCTCTTCAAATAACCGATATAACGCATTTTTTCTAGGTTGAGTTAGGGTTACCATGAAAAAAAAGGTTTTTTTGCTCTAACTTTCATATGTAAAATTCTAATTCAAAACTGTCTTTGAATGATCTTGAGAGCTTTCCAAATCACGCATTTTACGGTGCATAATTTGTATGTATCTTAATTCTACTCAAAGTTATTGATGTTTTTTCCCCGAAAACACGACCTTTTCATTTTCTTGTCGTTCTTTTTGGGGCAAACATAATAAAAAATTATTGATGGCATTTTAAAGAGCACATTTGACTCTACATAAGGTGAAGCTTTCAAAAGAGTGTTATTTTTTTTTATTTGAGTAAATTAAATTTGAAATTATGAGTTTTTGCATATAAATAAACAAGTTGCAATTTTTAAATGCATATAGTAAGCGTAGACTTTAAAGCAGCATCACTTCAGTTCAGTCTTATAGCCATTCAACATGGAGGTTCAAAGAAGACACATTGTTGATTTCCTTTTTCGGTGGATGAAATATACAAGACGTTATACAATTATTACGAGAAAAAATTCTGACTATTTTCTTTTTCTACAATAAAATATATTTATTGTATAAAAAGAAAAGCGGAGACCCACAAATTATCAAATGCTTCCTGAATAGAAACCGTATGAAGAACAACTCGGGGCTCGACGTGTTATTTTTTAGTAATATATTGACATATTTTACTGGCGATGAGTTGATTGATGACATTATTTTACCAAACTTTTGTTGTTCCTATTGTTTTATTCAAATTTATTTTTATAATCTCCCGTATGTACATATTAACCTGTTTTAGTTGTTATAATGGAAATTAAATTCATAGTAATAAATAAAAATCATACAAATAAAAAACTACAAAATCAAATGCTTAGCATTTTCCGGAATCAGAAGATCGGAATACTCTGGTGTTTGCCTATTACTAAGAGATAATACTGGATCCGAAGCTGTTGCGAAGCCCAGTTCTTCAGCAGAAAATTTTTCTGTAATCTCCCGAACACGGTTACGCTTCATCCTTTGGCTCAGCATTTGGCATTTCAGGCACTTTCTGGCACTCACAACACATATATCTTGGCATTTTTCTCGTAATAATTGTATAACGTATTCTATATTTCGTCCACCGAAAACAAAAACAACAACTGAAGTGATGCTGCTGTAAAGTCTACGCTTACTATATGCATTTAAAAATTGCAACTTGTTCATTTATATGCAAAAACTCATAATTTCAAATTTAATTTCCTCAAATACAAAAAATAACACTCTTTTACAAGTTTCACCTTATGTAGAGTCAAATGTGCTCTTTAAAATGCCATCAATATTTTTTTATTATGTTTGCCCCAAAAAGAACGACAAGCAAATGAAAAGGTCGTGTTTTCGGGGAAAAAACATCAATAACTTTGAGTAGAATTAAGATACATACAAATTATGCACCGTAAAATGCGTGATTTGGAAAGCTCTCAAGATCATTCAACGACAGTTTTGATGTAGAATTTTACATATAAAAGTTAGAGCAAAAAACCTTTTTTTTTTCATGGTAACCCTAACTCAACCTAGAGAAAAAGCGTTATATCGGTTATTTGAAGAGATAGAAAGAAATATTGTTCCACAAAGTTACTTAAAATAACCAGGGCTACAATATTGTCGAACTATGTTTACCTCTATCTATAAAGATTTTTTTTTCTTTATTTTTGAGACTTTCAGCCTCCTGGTATCTATAAAGATAAGAAGGTTAGATTTTTCATTTAATCGACAATTTTGGTCACCCTATTTTTGATAACATAAAAATGAGCGCTCTATTATATGTAAGAACTTTGTCGAAGACAGTTTTTGTCTAGAGAATCACTGTCGAGCTCTAGATGCTAATTTCCACTTAAATGCACCTCCTGGACCATAGTGCAATGGTCTAAAAAATAATGTTTCGCCAATTTTCCAAAAATGACGTTTTCCAAAAAAATCATAAATTTTAAACTACTGAACCAATTCAGATAATCGAGATATTAAATTGATACCAATGAGCTAGTCTTTTTTTCCAATGCACATCTACAAGTGATATTTTCACCGCACTTTATTTGTTCTACCACTTTTAGAATGTTTTGCTTCTAGGTGTTTGCTTTGCGAATCATTTTCCTTCTAAGCGTGACACAAATCTCTCACAAAGTGATCCAATTGAAAGATTCGACACTTAGCACCCAATCGGATCAGGAAACGAGTGTAAAGCGATGACAGAAACTAACGAACGAATCATAAAATTATTTACACAAGCTTCGATGCACATGTACCCTAGGGTGCCAATGAATGTATAGGAAAAAAATCGACCCGAAAATTTCAAAAAGTTACCCTATACAAAATGTTCACCACCTCGAAAAAACACCCTATGCTGAATTTCAGGTTAATTGGACTTAATGGAGAGTGGCGGAAAGCGGTCAAATTTGAGTTTTTTGAAAATCGGAAAATCGCCCAAGGGGGAGTCGGGGTTTTCGAAAAAAAAATTTGATGCCAAATGTCTTAAAATTGCATGAAACGTTTCGCTGCTTTATGAAGATGTCTAGTCTCATCTCGAAAACATTTGTTTGTCAAAAATCGGCATTTGGGGTGCCAATAAAAATAGTTATCTCGATTTTTCATTCGGAACTTGCTACGAAATGTTGATTTTCACGATAATATACCCTATGCAAAATATTAGCTCATTTGGGCTTCATTTACTGATGTCACAAACGTTAAAATTTAAGTTTTTTGAAAACCTAAAAATCACCGTAAATCAGGAATTAAAAAAAAAATGGTGCCAGAATTGCATGACACGTCGAGCTTTATCAAAAAAAAATTGTCAAAAATCAAATTTTCAAGCGAAAAATCGACCAAGCGCCAAAAAACCATTTTTGACATAAAAAATCCGAGATAACTATGAATCTCGACGAGTAATGCAATTTAAAGAAATTTGGCATCATTTTTTTTTGAAAACCTCAATTTTCGGTGATTTTTCGTTTCTAAAAAAAAATCTAATTTTAACGTTTGTGACACCAGTAAATGAAGCCCGAATGAGCTAATATTTTGCATAGGGTATATTATCGTGAAAATCAACATTTCGTAGCAAGTTCCGAATGAAAAATCGAGATAACTATTTTTATTGGCACCCAAAACCATACTTTTCGTTTCATACTCCGAAAAAAAACGTACTTCGAAAAAAGTCCCAGAATGCCGATTTTTGACAAAAAATTTTTTTCGAGATGACACTAGATGATGACCTCGAGGTTACATGCAATTTTAAGGCATTTGGCATCAAATTTTTTTTTTCAAAACCCCGATTTCCTTCACTCCCCCTGTTATTCAATAACAAGAAACCTTTCCAATTTTTTAACAGGTTCTTCTTCGCAGTACGACGTTAAAAAATTCCTGTGAAAACAGTTTATCATAAATAAATCAATCTACAATATACAAACTTGACTCACGTTTAGTGTTTCTAAATTTTAACTTTAAACATTCAATTTTTTCTGTCTCTATATAGTCTATTCAATTCACCTATTATTTTTCCGATTTAATTTAACTATCTGCCATCTTACTTTCGCTGCTCTATTATCCTTTATTTACTTTCTATCAATTGTATTCTGTATTACACTTTCCACTGGGATAACGAGGGGCAATTGGAATCATCTGCTAACCATTAGAAATGTAACCAAGGATGGAGGTTCGCCGCTAAAGATGCGACACTCCCCCGCAGTATGGCGAGATCAAAGATCCGGCTTACTCGTAGTTGAACCTACATCTAAAACCGCTAACTTTACTGCAGGTCTCTCCAGTATTCCACTTGATGTCTGTACGGATGCTCGACGAACCTGTCCGTCCTTTGATTTGATGACACTGATCACACGGCCTTTTGGCCAACAATTTCTAGGCAAGCTATTATCGACGATTATAACGATGTCTCCTTCCTCTATTGGTTTCACTGGTTGGAACCATTTAGTTCTGCGGGTGAGTACTGGAAGATATTCCGCCACCCACTGCTTCCAAAATTCATCTGCGCACATCTGCGACATTTTCCATGTGTTCTTTAGAGCGGCATGACTATCATCGAATGCTACTGGTGGTTTTGAACCGTTTGATGAACCTAGCAATAAATGATTCGGTGTAAGAGGGTACGATGACTCGTCCTCTAGTGGTACCTCCGTGAGTGGTCGTGAATTTACGATCATTTCGATTTCGGTAAGCATAGTTTGGAGCAGCTCATCCGTTGGCAACCGTTTTGGTTTAATTTGGCTCAATGCCTTCTTGACAGTTTGAATAAGCCTCTCCCAGCAACCACCAAAGTGTGGTGAAGCTGGTGGATTGAATGACCACTTTGTTTCTGTAGACACGAAATATCTCATCATTTTCTCTTGATTTATGTTTTCCAGTTCCTTTTTTAGATCTCGACTGGCGCCTATAAAATTCGTGCCGCGGTCGTTAATAATTTCTATTGGAGTACCTCTCCTGGCTATAAAATTTCGCAACGCGAGGATACAGGAATCGGTAGTCAAAGAATGGGCTACTTCTAAATGAATCGCTCTTGATGTCATACAGGTTATTAACACTCCCCATCGTTTCTCAACCCTACGCCCTAGCATGACTTACATCGGCCCAAAATAGTCAATGCCGATATATGAAAAGGGTCGAATGAATGGTTTGAGGCGCATCTCAGGAAGATTTCCCATCGCTGGTGGATTTGATTGAACACTTTGGAGTTTGTAATGTTGACAATTTCGACGTATACGACCGTAGACGGACCGCAGACGTGGGATGTAGTATTTTTGACGCACCTCATTGAGAGTTGATTGATGATTCATGTGACAGTAACGTTCGTGAATATGAGCGATGATGAGATCCGTTATATGATGTTGCCTAGGAAGCAGAATTGGACGTTTAGCATATTCCCCGGCAAATTCACATGCATCTATGCGACCCCGCATTCGTAAAAAACGTTCATCAATGAATGGGTTTAGCCTGAATAGGGGACTACTTTTAGTCAGAACTCGTTTATTTTTCCAGGCTTGAAGTTCGGAATTTTGCAAAATCTCTATCTCTTCGGAAAAGGTTGCTGATTGGACGAGACGATACAAAACAAATTCTGCAGACTGCAGTTCCTCACTGGTAAGTGGGCCTATCATAGTTTCTCGCTGTGATATTTTTCTCCACATATTTTCTGGAAAACGAAGGACGACTGCGACATGACGAACTAATCGTTTCCATTTTGAAAAATTCTCGAATTGGATGGTTGTGTCTTGGATTACATGATGTAACATGTTCGGACGAAGTTCTTCTGACGTGGTTACCTTTCTTGATTTAAAAGTGGGCCAATCCCCTTTAGGTTTCCACAAGAAGTCGGGTGCACGGAACCATCGACTTGATGGGTTGAGGTCTGGCAGTTTTTGCCACTTTGTTGCCTCATCTGCGACGTTCTGTTTAGTCGATATCCAGTTCCACTCTGATACATCGGTTGAATCGAGAAGTTCGCTTACTCTAAACGCCACTAATTGGTTGTACTTTCGGTGGTCTGAGTTGAGCCAACAAACGACATCCCTGGAATCTGTCCAGAAAAACCTTTGCGTATATCTCAGCTTATGGGATTCAGCAATACTGCATGCCAGACGTGCTCCCAATACCGCTGCCTGTAGTTCCAGCCTAGGGATTGAGACAAATCGTAATGGAGCCACCCGCGTTTTTGCACCGATTAAAGCACATTCTATCGTTTCATCTTCCTCGAATCTATAATAGGCAACAGCTGCGAAGCCATTTTCAGAAGCATCCACGAAAACATGAAGCTGGATCTTATTCCCCTCGTTTATCCCAGAAATTGTTGTATAGCACCTGGGAATACTAACGGAACCAACCTGTGGTAAGACATCCAGCCATATACGCCATTTTAGCAACTGCTCGTTTCGAATAGGTTCATCCCATGCAACACCAGAACGCCAAATCTCTTGAAGCAGAATTTTAAGGTACATCAAAAAATTGGCTATCAAGCCTAATGGATCGTAAATCATCATAAGCGTTCTTAGTACTTGTCTTTTTGTAGGAATCGTTTGTCCTGAGAGTAAAGCGTTATCGATTCTCGGAGAGACTCTGAACGTGAACGTGTCCGTTGCGGTACACCACCACATCCCTAAAACCTTTTCTGTTGCATGCTCTGTGCCGATGTTCAAGCTTTTCTCCGTTAATCGTTGTGCATCTAGTGCATCCACTACACGCGGTGAGTTTGATAACCAGTGTCGAATTTCAAATCCTGCCTGAGCATGGATATGACGTACCTCTTTCGCTAACTCAATGGCTTCTTCTTCAGACTCTACACTAGACAGCATATCATCAACATAGTGTGCGTCTCGTATAGCATCAGCCGCTCGCGGAAATCGATCTCGAAACCGTTCGGCATTATGGTTTTTCACAAATTGGGCACAACTTGACGAACATGTTGCCCCGAAAATCATGACTTTCATTATATAGACATCGGGGCTACGGTTTTGGTCTCCATCTCTCCATAGAAACCTTTGACACTGCTGATCTGTTTCATTTATCATCACTTGATGAAACATTTCTTTTATGTCGACCGTAACAGCGATACGGAATTCTCGGAACTTATGCAGTACTTGTAATGAAGAAGTCAGCTGGTCAGGGCCTTTTAATAATAGAGAGTTGAGTGATATTACAGCAACAGAGGCGGCAGCATCCCACACTATCCTAATTTTATTTGGTTTATTTGGATTTATAACTGGAAATATGGGTAGATACCTGCTGCGTTCATGCCTTGCCTCAATCTCTGCCCGCGAAAGTTTCCTAATATAGCCCTTTCTCTCGTAGTCGCGGATTTGCGCTTTTAATATTTCACATAAACTGGAATCATTTTGCATACGTTTCTCCAAACAAATCAATCGTTTTGACGCCATCGATCGACTTTCTGGTAATTGAAAATTTTCGTATTTCCACAATAGCCCAGTCTCATACCTATTTCCTCTTATGCGTGTCAACGATCTCATCAAAATATTTGCCCTTTCGTCATCTTTAGACTGCAACAACGGTGCTTGTTTTACAATTCCGAGACTGGCTAACGAAAAATAATTTTTGACAGCTCTTTGGAGCTCTCCATCTCCTTCTTTACTACAGGGACATATATGGAAGCTATGATAGGAATTATAGTTGGACAATGATGAACAGTTGGCTGACAAACACGGACCATACAATAACCAACCAAGTCTTGTTTTGGCAGCAGTGGGCTCGTTTTCATTCCCTTCAATAATATCTAGGGCATTACCCAGCTTACAATTATCAATTCCAATGAGGATTCTAGGGCTCACATCACTGTATGAATCGATCGGAAGCCCCTCCAAATGGCTGTAGTTACTAGCTAGTTTTTTCATTGTGATCGATTGTCTTGGTAACGAAAGACGGCGAACTGTATGCACCTTCGAAAGCTGATATGTCTTGTTCTTGTGATGGACCCCTGAAATATTGAGCGCCAGTTTTACCGACTCTTTTTCCTCACGCTGCTGTTTTGCTGTCCAGTTAAGACACAATGGATGTGGCTCTCCTTCTAATTTCAGCTCTTTCAACAGACTATTTTTTTTTTTTTTTATATCTGTATTATAGTGATTTTCAACTCATTTGGTTGGTTCGTCACTTTTACTTCCATTTTTGGAAGAATGTCGGGAGTGAGAATTGAACTCGTGACCTTTAGCGTGAGAGGCATGGATGTTACCACTACGCCAGATCGCCTCCACTAAACAACAGACTATGTTCCATCAAAGTTGCCGAAGAACCATCGTCCAAAAAGGCATACGTTCTCACCGACGTGTCACGCCCGTAGATAGTCACTGGAATGTAACGGAATAGAACTTTCCCAAGGCTCGTAGCATGGGTGTTACAAGATCCTGTAGATTGATCGCTATTTCTGGAATCGTCATGTAACAATTCGTTGTGCATGTAACCGCATCCGTTTTTCCCACAAGGTTTCTTCATCGCACAAGAACCGAAATGCCTTGTTAAACACTTACGACAAAGCTTGTGTTGTCTCAAGGCTGTCCACCTCTCTCCTACGCTCATGTTTAAAAAGCTTTCACATTTCTGAATACTACTGCAGCTGCCATGACAAATTAAACATTCTTTATAATGAACCATTGGTTTTGAGGCCATAGATGCACTTGACGACGCATTCGCTTCCGCATCAACATAAGCTAAATGTAAATCTTCTTTACGCCCACGCCTTTCCACCTTGTAACCATACATTGATGACGGCATTGTTACGACACATGCAGCTTCAACAAGCTTCTCCAACCAATCGCCGAAGTCCGACAGAGTCACATGTTGCAACTGTTGGCGATGCATCGCCCAGTTAAGTTTAATCGTAGACGGAAGCCTTTCCACCAGCTCTTGCAAAAGGGCTACTTTGCTAAGATGCTCATGTAAACCGCATGCTTTGATTGTGGCACACATGTTTTGCCCTGCAATACCAAAATCTATAAGCGTACCAAGTTTTTCAGCTTTCGGCGACGGCATATCCCGAATACGACATATCAGTGAATGGACAATTACTTCAGGTCGACCAAACAATATCCGTAGCGTATTAATGACACCTTCTAATCCTGCTGGGTATAGCAGTCGGCTTCTTACAGCCTCAAGCGCCTTGCCTTTGAGGCTACGTTGAAGTCGAAGCAAATTCTCCTCTTCATTAAAACCGCACATTCTAGTGGAACTCTCAAAACTTGAAATAAAAATTGGCCACTCTTCCGGGTCTCCTGTGAAGATGGGCAATTCCTTTGTAATCGCTTGACGGGCCGCTAGTTGACTCCTACTGAGCTCGTGTGGCGCGTTAGATGTAGAGGACGAATGATCAGCTAATGGAATGAACTCAGCGGCACTAACATTCATTTGTTGACGACTGAAACAAGGTTCAATGTAACTTCTATCCACCTGAAACTGTAATTGTAGTCGCTCCTCGAGATGCTTCCTTTCTAGCGCCTGTTTTTCCTCCAGCATTGTAAGTTTCATCTCTATCTGCTTCGAAGGTCCTTCAGAATGATTCGTTTCTTTGTTTACATTTGAAATCACTGTCGAATTAGCGTTCGGAATTTGTTGAATCTGAGTATCCTTTCCCTGTAAGATTCGCATGAATTCAAGCTGCTGTCTTTTTAAAGCACTTTCCCGTTCGGTATCCTTTTCACGTATGATTTGTTCAAACGATTTTTGTTGCTCATCGAGTCTACGCTGAAGCTGTTCAAGTTGTCCGCGTAACACGTTAAATTCTCCGAGAGATAATTGATTAGTTTGTGATTGTTGATCCGTTTCTTTTCGTACACTCGGTGTTGAGAATCCGATTGCGCCCTGAGCTGCCTTAGCTTCTAAACATTTTGTGCAACTCCAGTCAACATTCGCTACATTCTCATCGACATCCACGCACTTGAAATGGTACCACAATCCGCATTCATCGCAACTAACCATTCGGCTATTATCATGAGATTTACATAATCCGCAACTCACAATCGATGAATGTTCGACGGACTCCGAAAGGTTTTTACGGTGATCGTTATTCTTGTGCATTTCAGCAACTTACTGCGATTCGTGTATTAAGCAGAATAAACGAATGTTTTAAATTGTTATTCAATAACAAGAAACCTTTCCAATTTTTTAACAGCTCTTTATTCTTCGCAGTACGACGTTAAAAAATTCCTGTGAAAACAGTTTATCATAAATAAATCAATCTACAATATACAAACTTGACTCACGTTTAGTGTTTCTAAATTTTAACTTTAAACATTCAATTTTTTCTGTATAGACTATTCAATTCTCCTATTATTTTTCCGATTTAATTTAACTATCTGCCATCTTACTTTCGCTGCTCTATTATCCTTTATTTACTTTCTATCAATTGTATTCTGTATTACACTTTCCACTGGGATAACGAGGGGCAATTGGAATCATCTGCTAACCATTAGAAATGTAACCAAGGATGGAGGTTCGCCGCTAAAGATGCGACACCCCCCTTGGGAGTTTTTTCGATTTTCAAAAAACTCATACTTTGACCGCTTTGCGCCACTCTCCCTTAAGTCCGATTAAGCTGAAATTCGGTATACGGTGTTTTTGCGAGGTGGTGAACATTTTTTATGAGGTAACTTTTTGAAATTAGAGATGACCATTTTCATTGGCACCCTAATGTACACAGTTGCCAAGCGATGACACTCATACTGTATTCATTCGGTGTTTCTCTTGACACGTCAATTTTCCCTTTCACGGGTGATGCTGATCATATGGTCGGTGTTAAGTCAGACCGGACCATGTGACATTTTTATGATTGCGAGAAGAACGAGCTTGAAGTTCAGTGCTCTGCAATTTTCAAAGCATTTAATTTTTTCGTTCAATATTGTTCTCAGAAATGTTAGCTACTCTCTGGCAATACTTTGACGTATGATAGTTGTAAAAAAAACATCAAGTTTCAGGCAGTTATTTGGCTGCCTATACGTACATGGTCCACTCTGACTGAACCAAATGAAGCTTTTTTTAAGAGTTGGTTAACTATGACTGAACAATTTCGAAATATTTCTCAATCAATTAACAATTTTGAGTTCAAGTGTGCCATTCTGTTATAAAATTGGAGAGAGAAGAGGTGTGAGGTTGGAGCTGCATAAACATTTGGTTGCGTTCAGCATAATAGCTCTCCCACAGGCATGAATATGATTGCACGACAAACATGTTAAAGTATAAACTTCTTATTTTCAATCATCTTAGACAATATTCGTCAATAGAATTCGTCGAATTCGAATTCATTGTCATCGCTACAGTCTAAATAGCACTCTGAAATAGTATATTTTTCGTTCATTTACACTAAAGACCAGCATTTTTCACTGTCGGAGTGGACCAAGTTTATTTTGAATATACTCAGAATGTGAACATTTTACACTAACGGATACAAGCACATTTCAACAAGATACCTATCAGCTTCAAGAAAATATTTTGTTGGTTTGAATTCGGCGCTTGAAAATTGTTTAAATTCAATATACAAATGGTCCACTCTGTCTGCACGTGATATAGAGCCATTTCGCCATGGTACCATTGATTCGCTCTGACTGCATACTAACATTGATAAAAATTTCGATCAATTATACCTGCTATATGCGTGATTTTCGAAATCTGATAAATGTAGTATGTAGCTTACATAATGCTTAACCAAATTTTTTTTTTTTTATTAATTCGTTTATTTTTACAGGCTCAGTTACTTAAGTTTAAAGGAGCCGAATTCTTAAATATATTTTTAAAACTATATATATATATATATAAACAATTTTCTTACATCTATGGTTAGTAAGGTGGAAAACCGATTACTCGCGGTGTACTCGAGTTTAGAAGGGTGACATATTTTTAGGAGAAGGATGGGATATAAGGAAATTGTAACACTGTTGATGAGCACTCAATTCTTAAATCTATTCGTATATCTATAGTTTATTTACATTTCAACTTATTCTACTATTTATAGCAAGGGGACGAATTACCCGCAAAGGAAGGAAAGGAGGGTATAAGGATGTAGGGACAATCACACACGAAGATCTATAGCTTTAAGGAAAACATATATATGGGACATGTAATCAAGGTCTAACCGAGCCAACACATCTCTCACCGGCACATTGGGCTGTCTTCCTCGGGCCCGAAGGGAGTTTTCTAAATTCGATCTGGCGACCAGATACACCTCGCACGACCAAACAACGTGCTCGATGTCGTGATAACCTTGGCCACAAACGCAGAGATTGCTGCTGGTAAGATTGAAACGGAAGAGTAGTGCATCTAACGAACAGTGATTGGACATGAGTCGGGAGAAGGTGCGAATAAAGTCCCGACTCAAGTCCAGACTTTTGAACCACGGTTTGAGGCTAACCTTTGGGATAATCGAGTGAAACCACCGGCCCAATTCATCTTCATTCCACTTGCGTTGCCAGTTAGCGATGGTATTTTTGCGAGCTAAAGAATAAAATTCATTGAAGGCGATTTGACGCTGATATATATCGCCTTCAATTGCACCTACCTTTGCCAATGAGTCAGCCCTCTCATTACCCGGAATTGAGCAATGTGAAGGGACCCAGACAAAGGTAATGACATAACAGCGTCTGGATAAAGCACTCAAAATTTCTCGTATTCTCTCAAGGAAGTACGGCGAGTGCTTTTCCGGCCTCACTGAACGGATAGCTTCGACAGAGCTAAGACTATCCGTTACAATGTAATAGTGTTCAACAGGTCGTGAGGCGACGCTGTCCAGCGCCCAGTATATCGCTGCCAATTCAGCAATATATACCGAGCAAGGATTCTGAAGACTGTGTGAGGTGCTAAAAAATACGTTGAACACTCCAAATCCTGTGGACTCATTTATAGAGGACCCATCAGTAAAGTATATATTATCACAATTGATACGCCCATACTTTGCATTGAAGATTGTAGGAACGAACCCCAATCTAAGATAATCTGGATTTTCATGGATTTTCTCCTTCATGAACAGATCGAAATGTACAGAGGAATTGATGTAGTCAGGAAAACAAACACGGTTGGGAATATACGAAGAAGGAACAACCTGCATAGAGGTGAATTCATGATATGAACTCATGAATCCAGAATGAAAATTTAGCTCGATCAATTGCTCAAAATTTCCGATCACCAATGGATTCATAACCTTACACCGGATGAGGAACCGAAGAGATAATAAATTTATTGTTATCGAAGAGATAATAAATTGAAGCGATCTTTTAGTGGGAGTACGCCTGCCAAAACCTCGAGACTCATGGTATGCGTTGAGGGCATACATCCCAACGCAATACGGAGACAAAGATACTGAATTCGCTCGAGTTTAATGAGGTGTGTTTTGGCAGCTGATTGAAAACAGAAACTGCCATACTCCATCACTGAGAGAATAGTTGTTCGATACAACATAATAAGATCTTCGGGATGGGCTCCCCACCAGGTGCCGGTAATTGTACGGAGAAAGTTTATTCTTTGTTGACATTTTTTACTCAGATACCTAATATGGGCCCCCCAAGTACATTTGGAGTCGAACCAGACCCCAAGATACTTGAATGACATAGCATGAGTGATCGGTTTACTCAAAAGTTGAAGCTTTGGTTTTGCTGGTCTATGCTTCCTAGAAAAAACCACCATCTCTGTTTTCTCCGTGGAGAATTCGATCCCTAGCCCAATGGCCCAGGTTGAAAAATTGTTCAAAGTATCTTGTAAGGGTCCTTGCAGGTCGGATTCGTTTGATCCTACGACAGACACCACTCCATCATCTGCAAGTTGTCTTAGGCTGCAATTTTGTGTAAGACAATTGTCGATGTCGCTTACATAGAAGTTGTACAAAAGGGGGCTTAAACATGAGCCCTGGGGGAGGCCCATGTAAGAGACCCGACTTACTGCCGAATCTCCGTGAGAAAAGTTCAAATGTTTCTCACAAAGCAAGTTATATAACATATTATTCAATAGAGGCGGCAGACCCCGAGAGTGTAATTTGTCTGACAAAACCTCTATTGAAACAGAATCAAAGGCCCCCTTTATGTCCAAGAATACTGAAGCCATTTGTTTTTTTTCGGCGTAAGCCATTTGAATTTCTGAAGAAAGCAACGCAAGACAATCATTCGTCCCCTTGCCCCTGCGGAACCCATATTGTGTATCTGAGAGTAGGCCATTCGTTTCAACCCATCGATCAAGGCGAAACAAGATCATTTTCTCCAACAATTTCCATATACAAGACAGCATTGCTATTGGGCGGTACGAATTGAAGTCGGACGCGGGTTTTCCGGGTTTTTGAATAGCTATAACTCGTACTTGTCTCCAATCATCTGGAACAATATTATGCTCCAAAAACCGATTGAATAAGTTCAACAAGCGATGTTTCGCCACATCAGGGAGATTTTTCAGCAAGTTGAACTTAATTCTATCCGATCCCGGAGCAGAATTGTTACATGAAAGGAGAGCAAGAGAGAATTCTACCATAGAAAACTCGGAATCAAGATCGCACCTATCTTGTGGTATATCTCGAACAATTTTTTGCACAGGAGCGGAATCAGGACAAACCTTCCGTGCAAAATTCAAAATCCATCGATGTGAATATTCTTCGCTTTCATTCGTTGAAGAGCGATTTCTCATGTTTCGAGCCACTTTCCATAATTTTTTCATTGACGTTTCTCGTGACAAACCTCCCACGAAATTTCGCCAATAAGCACGTTTTTTCCCTTTGATCAAGTTTTTAAATTGATTTTCAAGGTCCAAATACGTCTGAAAATTTTCAGGGGTTCCACGTTTCCGAAAAGCTTTAAATGCATTCGATTTTTCTACATAAAGCTTGGAACATATGCTATCCCACCATAGATTGGGTGGCCTTCGACGAATAGTGGAACCTGGGATGGGTTTCGTTTGAGCGCGAACCGCGCTGTCATAGATCAAACGAGAAAGGAAGTTATACTCCTCCAATGGAGGTAAACCATCTCTGGAATTGATGGCTAGAGCAATCGCGTCCGCATATTTTTTCCAGTCAATGTGTCTTGTAAGGTCATATGCCATGTTTATAGATTCAGAAGAATTAGACCCAATGGTGATGGAAATTTTGATTGGCAAGTGATCACTACCGTTGGGGTCCTGGATTACATTCCACTTGCAATCTAACGATAGTGAATAATGCTTAACCAAATGTAATCAATAATTCGAACACGAAAACAATACACATCCCAAATTAACAACACTCCTCGGAGGTGTTCATAAATCAACTTAACGCAACAAATTTTGCCCCAATCATAACGACTACAAAAGCACAGGTATTTGATATAATGTGCCTTTTCTTGAACGCGCAGCAGAGATATTTTCGACGGTCACACAGCGCTTTTGGCAAAATAATTTTGAAATTTACTCTCTCTACACCTCGTATTGCTCATTAACGGCAACAGTCTTATGCATTTTTGTGTTTTGACGTAGGATTACGTCTTTCGGGAAAATATTGGGGTACAAATTGAAAATCGAAAATCGAGTACATCGTGAAAATTGTCCAATTTCTAACGCTTATTGCTCAGTCATTTCATGATGGATTCATGAAATTTTGGCGTCAATCGATTTCGGCATTCCATAACAATTTTTTATATTGAGAAAAAAATATATGTCATGAAACTAACTATCGAACAATTGAAAAATCTCAACCCCTATCCTAACGGAAATACTCGCTTCTGATTGGTCGAAATTGACGACACATGCGGTCCCTAACAGAAGCATCAAGCTGCCTGGCAGAAATCGACATTACAAATACATAAAAGTAAGGGGGGGGGGGCTTTTGCTTCCACCGAAATGTATTCCCTAACAGAGACATCAAAACCAAACTGCCTGGGGGAAATCGGCATTGCAAATACATAAAAATAGGGGAACTTTTGCTCTCGCCGAAATGTATTCTCTAACAGAGACATCAAAACCAAGCTGCCTGGGGAAAATCGGCATTGCAAATACATGAAAGTAAGGGTATCTTTTGTTACTACCAAAATGTGTTCCAAAACAGAAACATCAATACCAAGCTGCCTGGGGGAATTCGGCATTCCAAATAAATAAAAGTAGGGGAACTTTTGCTCTCGTCGAAATGTGTTCCCTAACAGAGACATCTAAACCAAGCTGCCTGGGGGAAAACGGCATTGCAAATATATGAAAGTCGGGGGCATTTTTATATTGCGAGTAAGGAGAGTGATACGATTAATTCTAGCGAATAAAATTTAAATTTGTAACTTTAATGTTGGTTGCTTCGTGAAATTTTATATCAATGACCGATCGTTCGTTGTGAAAAATTTAGCACAAGTGGAAGTGTAGAATTGTATATGGTAGCGGTTGTGTTAAAAATGACGATTTATTTCAATTTTCATAAACAAAACCAAGGTGTGTTCCCGCTCGAGAACGGGTCGTTTGGTTTAAGCTGTCTGTTTTGTTGTGTTCATTTTCACCCCAGGAAAGCTCATACGGCGTGAAAAATTGGAAAAGTGAAGAAATATTAGAAAATTTTTTTTCTCATATGCTCTACATATAGTGTTAGGACTAACAATTCCAATTAATATTCGCATTGGGTTGAATAAACACTCAGAAAGTAAAAATTATAAAAGAAAATTACCTTTTCCATTTCAAATATGTTTTCTCTATATCAAGGAAACCTGTTTTAACTGATGAGAAAAAATGATAATTTTGTTCGGTATTGGTAATTATCTTATATTTCATTGGTGAGTTTTTTTCTTCATTTCATCCATACATATCTCAGGAGGTATCTTGTCTAGGATTACAGAGGGCGGTATTCATCATATCTCGTTCCACTTCAGTGTCTTTTATCTGATACGCACCATCCAACGACTGTTTACCATACTTCTGTTATCATCACTCGGTAAACACTGGAGAAGTGAACGAACAATACAAATGCTCGAACATCAACGACGTTTCGCGCAAAAATTCATGCGCATCAATGACGCGATAGTGGCCGGCGAAAACATTTCCACATTTCAGTTGGGAGAGAGGAGACGGGAAAAAACAACTGTTACGAATATACGAACTGAGAATGGAGAGTTCTTGCGAGATCCTGCAGAAATCGAAAATCACATGTTCGAATATTTCAGGGGACTCTACTCAGCGACGGAGCGAAGCGATGAAATTGTGAACACGTTTGAGTGTGATCAAGTAATACCGGCAGACGATGAAACAAACGCCTCTCTGATGAGAGAGATAACAACGGAAGAAATATGTACATCGATCAAAACAGCAACAGCGAGAAAATCGCCGGGGTTCGATGGTCTCCCAAAAGAGTTTTACCAAAAAGCCTTTGACGTCATACATAGGGAACTCAATCTGGTAATAAACGAAGCAAAAACGACACATTTCTATCCCGAACTCGCAAGGGGCACTATAGTACTAGTGAAGAAGAAAATCAACGACGACACCGCTCGAGCTTTTCGGCCGATCACGCTCCTTAATATGGACTTTAAAACCCTCAGCAGAATTATGAGAGCCCGTTTGGAACACGTGCTACGAAACAACCGACTACCGAGCGAAGCGCAAAAGTGCTGCAATCCCGGCCGTAACATTTTCCAAGCCACTCTCGGACTGAAGGATAGAATAACAGAACTAATCGCCAGAAAGGGAAACGGAAAGCTCATCTCCTTCGATCTCGAACACGCGTTTGATCGGGTATCGCACTCATTCCTTCACCGTACGATGCTATCGCTCGGTGTAAACCCGTGCTTCGTCGGGCTTCTGCAGCGTATTGCTGAGAGATCTACCTCTCGGCTACTGATGAACGGGCATCTATCGCGTGTCTTCCCCATCGAGAGATCGGTGAGACAAGGCGATCCGCTCTCAATGATCCTATTTGCGTTGCGACTCGAGCGCATTTGCGGTAGTGACCTGTGCGTGGCATACGCGGACGATGTCAGCGTGGTGGTCACATCCATCCAGAAAATTGATCTTATTGATGATTTGTTCCTCCAATTCGAAAACGTCGCAGGGGCGAAACTGAATCGACAGAAAACGATTTCAATCGATGTGGGAGTGGTGGATGAAAATCGACTAATAGTACCACGGATACAAACAAGGGAATCGGTTAAAATCCTTGGCATTGTTTTTGCAAACTCCATACGGGAGATGGTTAAGCTTAATTGGGATGCGCTCGTCTCTCGAGTAGCGCAGAAAATCTGGCTTCATTCACTCAGGAGCCTTAATTTGGTGCAGAAGGTAACACTATTAAATATATTCGTCCTTTCGAGGATGAGGTATGTGGCATCGGTCATTCCACCGTATACTGTCCACACAGCTAAAATAACATCGATAATGGGGTCGTTTCTGTGGAAACGATTACCAGCACGGGTACCAATTCAGCAACTTGCGAGAAGTGAAAAACAGGGCGGACTGAAACTACAGCTTCCAGCATTAAAATGCAAGGCGTTACTCATAAATCGACATCTGAAAGAAACCGCTTACATTCCGTTTTATAGTTCTTTCTTCGTACAAACAACTCCTTCACCGGCAGATTTCCCGTGTCTGAGACAAATACGGAAACAATTACCGCTATTCAAATACAACGAAACCCAGCGCAGTGGTCTGTACTCCATCGTGAATGGAAAAACACAACATCGGAAACTTATGCATACTATACAGCGGGCAGATGGAGCAAACTGCCTCCATTGTAATATAGCCGTGGAAACAATAACGCACAAATTCAGCGAGTGTCCTCGAGTAGCGGCATCTTGGAGACTAATACAGCAAAAACTTGCAGTTATGTTAGGAGGATGGCAACGTCCCTCTCGTTGAATTATTACGGCCGTCATTAAATAACATCACAAAAAGCCAACGAATTCAAGTACTGAAAACCTTCACGAATCATGTGGAATTCATAAATGAAACAGAAGGGCTGATAGATACTGTAGCCTTAGAATTTTATTTAGATGTAAACATATAATGACAACTTTTATACAATGAATAAACTTGACATTGAAAAAAAAACAATACCCAACAAACAAACAAAACGGCCCTATTCAGGGCCACAAATCATTATCAAAGAGTTTAACGATGTAATTCTTCAAACATATCCAAAATCAACAGATAGCCTAACGGAATCCTACGTCAACTATGCGGTCGTGTCTCGGACACAACCCTCCTGTGACTTTTTTTTTCCTTTTTGTTTTTACTTAAATGTTCCCTACCCGGACCCGGGTGGATCGTGCTCAGTGCGGATGCAGTCAGGTACTCGACATCTTCATAAAGCAGCGAATGCTACTGCCGGCGCGAATAAATTAAATTAGGATTAAGACGTCCGATGAAATATGGACAACCATATTTCAGCCTCGCGAACGCGCCGAACCAAAATAGAGAGGAATGCGCATAAAGGCGACGACGACGACGACGAATTTTGGTATGCTGCGGCTCACAGCCCGCTAATGAAGTCCTCGTTTTGGAACAAGAGTTCGTCGCTTCCTGTCTCCGGCACAAGTCTCCCAGGACCCTGGAGGGAAAGTTTTGATTAACTCACAGCATGTTGCTTTCCTCTCGCTGACACGCAAAATTTGCGCACGAATACCCCCAACCCACACCGTAGCATAGAAACATAATTTTATTCAACAGCTTGAAGTTTTTTGAATAATAATTTTCGGCAATAACCATAAATAACGAGCTGATGTGTAACCAACGCGGGACGGGAGCTGGTTGTTCTCTCGGACAACCATCAAATATGCTGCTAGAACGAACGAGCTCACAGACAAATGGACCTCGGCTTCCCTTTGACAGTGATCTGCGAGCCACTTAGCGTCGTTCATAATCACCTAAAAAGTATTTATGATTATCATCGTCAAATGCATCTTGTTGAAAAGAACCGCACCGTTTTTGGGGGTTGCAATGCGGTGATGTTCGGTTTTTCCTTTGCATTGCGCGACTTTTGTCTCCTCTCAGTCGGCCAATGAACCGAAATTAGTGTTTTATGCGCCCTTTCAGCCGAAGCTGCACTTAACTGGCGGCTGGACGGTTCTCACCGATCCTGTCCGAGACGAGTCATTTTCACTCGCTGCATTGTTCCATTCCGCAAAAGCAAATGCAACAAGAAGCGAGAAGCACAAGAAGACGGGTATTTGAGCATCGTTTGAGTGGCGATCAATGCCGAATGATTGATTATGCAATTTTGAGCACAATGAGGTTCTCTTCATTATAATACTGCCCATCTCATATTCGATCCTTCCATCTTTCTCACTTCGACAGAAAATTAAACGTTGTTCAATTGTCTTGTGGTTCGACAATGATCGAATGTATGATACCCCACAAGTTAAAACATATTCGAAAATATTTGGACACCTTATAGCGAGCAAAAAATATTTGTGCATCGTCTGGGACCAGGCTAATAAATGTCAATAATCGTTCCGCGCTCCTCCAAGTTCCAAGCATCGAGTTCCGAGCTTTGCGAGTTGACTTTGCCCAGATCACGATTAGCTCATAGGGTGTTAAGATCGGTGCGCCCGGCAGGGGAGGTCAGTGGCTGAACTGACCTGGTGAACGATGAAGTGGTGAATGAAACGCGAGTTAAATTGCACCACCAGACCTCCGCACGGCGCGTCGTAACATATGTTCACAAATCTGCCCGTTATGGTCGGATGGGGCACCGCATTCGGTCCAAAAGTTGGTCCAGTTTGTGGCCAACGGTGTAATTTGGCTAAATGGTTATAATTCGACGCACGGAATGATCCGTGATTGGACGCGTTTGACCGCGATTGGTTGCAATGGATATCTCTCTCTCTCTCTCTCTCTCTCTTTCTCTGGTTCGGCGGTTTGTTTGCCGTTTCGGAATAATGAAATAACGCAGCGATGGAGATTCTACCGTGGGGGAGCAGCTCAAACACGCGCGCCCGCGTGGTGATCAATACGCTTCGGAGCAAAATTGGATCTACATGCCTTTGCAAAAAAAAGCTTTTTTTATATTTCGCTTACCATAGAGAGCGAGAGTTGTGTGTACACGTTTTGCATTTAACGCTTGGATCACGCGGATCGAATATGCTATGCACACGGACATGGTTTGTTAGTGTCGATTACTTAGCGGATAACCGAGGGCTATTTGTCGTGAGCTGTTTCAGATCGTGAAAATGTTAGTGGTTATGTAAGTTGAATTCCTTCACGGAGCTGATCTGCTCTGACTGATAGCAGAGACTGTTTACACTATTTGTCTATTAACTTCAATTGTAGCCTGGTTGTGCCTGGATTTTTTTATTTATTTATTTTATTGGTTGGTTGATTCAAAGATTGATAAAATTTGGGTTAGAATTGAGGGGCTCAAAATGAAAAGGGCGTAAGTGACATCATCGATTTCTCTACATCGACTCTGTTTTGTGGTCATAACTTAGTTGCAAACACATTCCCAGCTGTATTTGACAATGATTGTACAGCAATCTCAAATTGAAACGTTTTTGCAGTTGAGTTATTAACTAAAAAGAAAGTTGATGAAGAGAAGAAAGGGATTTTATGAAGATTAAACCCCTTTCATTCTAAGCCCATCAATTATGATTCACACACCAAACAATAAAAATAATAACGATTGTCACTCAATATTCAAAATTTATCACCAACTCGTTGCGAACGATTCATGGAATCAACTACTACACCCAAAACTAATTTTAGCACATGTTTTGGCATCCCGATTCATTACATTAAATGAGCTCAAAAATAACAGAAAATGTGCTACTCCCCCATACTGGCATATCATTTGTATGATATACATGCTATAGCAATATAAGAGCAATATGAGAGAGCGAAACAAAAGTCACATTGTAAATAAGCACACATTGAAGCTTTTCGCATACTTTGTCCCATACAGCGCCCAGACCGAGAAATATATAGATTCACATTTATATTCTCCTTTTTACTTTTAGAAAACACTTTCCAACTTGATTTTATAATGAAGTGTAATATTATCACGCCTTTTTACAACAGCACCAGTGGCAATGTGGATGCCGTGTTTCGTGTAAAGCAGCATTTGCATTCCAGCCGGCCTTGGTTCGATCCCCGTTGACATCATTCGGACTTTTGTTTTCCAAGCTGACGTTCATTCTGAGAGAAACATATGTCTGCTCCCATACATACAAATATTTTCAAGCTTTTGAATACGGTGCTTTTATTTGTTCATTTCACCCTTCAGCACACGAAAAAGTATTTTTTCTGACGAAGATGAAATGTTTTCTGCCAACGATAGTTTGGGTGTACTGATGTCGATCTCTACACTGATAACGATCGCATAATTGGCGTAACCACCAGCACTACCATTGATGAGAATTGTTGTTGTTTTTTGTCCAAAATAAATAAGTATTGCTATTCCCCAATGAAATTTACATGTATTAGAGTTATCAATTTGTGAAACGAGTGGAAAATCCGCCCTTGCTGAGCTGTAGAGAAGCTTTCAGCAGCTTCAGAAAAGGGTTAATTTTGTAAAGATTCAGTAGCGATTCGCAATTAGAATTTTGGCCCTCTTGTCTATTTCACGTAGAACTACGTCTTTCAAGAGGGGTGCCAAATCAGAAAAAAGGTCACGTTTTTATGAAATAAAGTTAATACTACTTGAATGACATAGCATGAGTGATCGGTTTACCCAAAAGTTGAAGCTTTGGTTTTGCTGGTCTATGCTTCCTGGAAAAAAACCACCATCTCCGTTTTCTCCGTGCAGGATTCGATCCCTGGCCTTATGGCCCAGGTTGAAAAATTGTTCAAAGTATCTTGTAAGGGTTCTTGCAGGTCGGATTCTTTTGATCCTACGACATACACCACTCCATCATCTGCAAGATGTCTTAAGCTGCAATTTTGTGCAAGGCAATTGTTCATGTCGCTTACATAGAAGTTGTACAAAAGGGGGCTTAAACAGGAGCCCTGAGGGAGGCCCATGTAGGAGACCCG
The DNA here is from genome assembly GCF_029784135.1 of Toxorhynchites rutilus septentrionalis. Lineage (NCBI taxonomy): Eukaryota > Metazoa > Arthropoda > Insecta > Diptera > Culicidae > Toxorhynchites > Toxorhynchites rutilus. The sequence goes on from NC_073745.1 coordinate 26,263,610, forward strand.
AGTTACGGCCGAATCTCCGTGAGAAAAGTTCAAATGTTTCTCACAGAGCAAGTTATATAACATATTATTCAATAGAGGCGGCAGTCCCCGAAAGTGTAATTTGTCTGACAAAACCTCTATTGAAACAGAATCATAGGCACCCTTTATGTCCAAGAATACTGAAGCCATTTGTTTTTTTCCGGCGTAAGCCATTTGAATTTCTGAAGAAAGCAACGCAAGACAATCATTCGTCCCCTTGCCCCTGCGGAACCCATATTGTGTATCTGAGAGTAGGCCATTCGTTCCAACCCAACGATCAAGGCGAAACAAGATCATTTTCTCGAACAATTTCCGTATACAAGACAGCATTGCTATTGGGCGGTACGAATTGAAGTCGGACGCGGGTTTTCCGGGTTTTTAAATAGCTATAATTTGCACTTGTCTCCAATCATCTGGAACAATGTTATGTTCCAGAAACCGATTGAATAAATTCAACAAGCGATGTTTCGCCAAATCAGGGAGGTTTTTCAACAACTTGAACTTAATTCTATCCGTTCCTGGAGCCGAATTGTTACAAGAAAGGAGAGCAAGAGAGAATTCTACCATCGAAAACTCGGAATCAAGATCGCACCTATCTTGTGGTATATCTCGAACAATTATTTGCACGGGAGCGGAATCGGGACAAACCTTCGTGCAAAATTAAAAATCCATCGATGTGAATATTCTTCGCTTTCATTCGATGAAGAGCGATTTCTCATGTTTCGAGCCACATTCCATAATTTTTTCATTGACGTTTCTCGTGACAAACCTCTTTATTAATACTTAGTTGAGATTTCTTACGCCAAATAACACGCCTTGCATGTATTCCGAGGGGCAAGCTCTAGAATACGCGTGACCACAGTGCAAGTCGAAGGAAATTTCTTTGACGAAAAATCCCCCGGCCAGAACGGGGATCGAACCCGAATGATAATGTGAGGCACTAACCACTCGGCCACGGGTGCACAAGTACAACACAATATATGTTTAAGTGTTGCCATATATTGACAATATACGACATTTCTTTTTCCCTAACCCAATAGATTTTCGGGCGAGAGGTGAGGGAGGGAGATGAAAGAAATGAGCGCCATTGTGGCAGCCATTTGTGGCTAGCTTCCACCTTCACCTTAAGGGGTTATTCTAGTGGAGAGACACGAATTTCGGACGTGTCTCCGAGCTCCGTAAGAATAAAAAAAAGAATATTTTCACTATTCATTATATCATTATTTGTTCATCTATCTTTTAACAAAAAAAAAACAAAAATTGTGCGGAGAAAAAATATTCATAACGAGAATAGTTATGAGCTGATGAAGTGAGAGGGTTAAAATAGAAGTTGTGCCATGGCGTACACCATTCCAGCCCTTCATAATATCTAAAACAAAAAAAATCGAACAGATTCTGAATCAGTAAAGATGCCGCTATCGCATGAACCTCGGACAAGTCAAAAACATCTCATTTGACAAAATGACGGCCGTTTGAAAAACAAAATGCAGTTTAAAACAAACAACACGTTTGAAGTTCATTGTTATGGCCGTACCAGGTTAGATACCGCATCACTAAAATGGCTCTAACTCGGTAAATAATAGGATTTTCGATAAGTCTTTTCTATGGTATATTAAACTACACTACACTAAACTACAGAAATAGGAAGAAAAAAAAAAGTTATTCATTTTTTCAAATTTCTAGACTAGAATTCTTCCTTAACACAACACTAAAAAAATGTTCGATTTATCATTTTTTTACGGTTTGCTATTTTGAACAACAATTAGTAAAGCTTCAATACTCTTCCAAAGACGGTTATTGTAGCGGTATGTGTACAATCACTGCACTAATCACATAAAGTAAGCATTTCCATATCGGATAAGCGGGACGCAGCTTAGCTGCACTGTTGCCCCACAGCTTTGTCGTCCGCTAAGTAGCTCTAATAGCGAGTACCAGTATATGGCCTTGAGAGTAAATGGACATGACGGGCGCCACTGCCGGTTTACATGTGTTCATTTATCTGGGTGTAGTAAATGCTATGCTATGCCAAGCCAAATGGGCAGCCATGTTAACAGGTTAACCAGCATGCGAGGGACATTCAACGGCGAGTGCATCGGTCTTTGTCGAGCGCGCAGCATCTCGCTATCCCATATGGAACTCGCAAGGTCGCAAGGTTAGTAACTGGGTGAATTGAAAGTAAACACGCTGCTGTTCGATGTTCGAAATGTTTGTCCCCTTTACACGGTTGTCGTAACTGGATGGCAAGCGAAAGTGATTGCCGGGGCGCAGAAGGACATCTTTAGGTCTGTCGAACGATTGCGTTGGAATATCAGGTCTTGTTTTTGTTTTTAATTTGTTTCGTAATCGATACTAAAAAAAAACGCATGAGATGCTAGGTTCGCATACCGACGTTAGATAGCAATTGGTCATGAGGTTATGGAGCTATTAAGTCATTAGTAAAATTTTTATTTGCGATTCTTGATCACTTTCGATTATGTAGAGTGAGATTTTTTAGAGGTTCGTTTTTCGTTTTCACATAAAATACCTGTAAACTTTATATTCGGGTAAATATATAACCATAAAAATATTTTTCTTTGTTTCGTTAACTTTGAATAGAAACAAAAAACCGTCATGAACAAAGCCATAGATGAATTCACCAAATTTACGTAGATACTCCGTGACCATCGGCGAATTTCTTCACCATTTCTCATCCAACCTATGTCGGCAATTGACCGTGGTGCAATGAACGAAAAATTGTTGGCCAACAAAGAGCCTTGAGCGGAAAAATAAAACACATACCTACTTTAAATTTCATCTCGCGAGCGCAATGAGATGTACAAATAATTCGGCTTTCGACGTGAAATTCCACTTTGTTTACTATCGGCGTTTGGCGCGTCCGCCAGAGGTGAACATGCGCACAAACGTCACCGCCGGCAGTTCCATTCACGGATATGCCTGCGGAATACAAATTCCGATGCATCCGAATGTGTACCAAACAGCCTTGCCATCATCTGGGCTGCGAGTTTCAGCGGAAAATGCTAACTCAGTCTCAGTGAGTGAGCACCGAGAGAACCAACGGCATGTCCGACGTCACAATCCCAATGGTGGGCGGATGAGCATCGGTGGGTGGCGCGAGGGAAGCGGAATATTTTTGTTTTTGTTTTGTTTCGCTTGTTATTGTTGGAGCTTGATTCTCATTGTGGGAAACTTTCAGTCACTGGATGATAGCCGTCGTACCCTAGTGACTGCGCATGACTCGGAGACCTTTACTCGGCTAACAAGTGGGTGAAAAAATTTGCCCAGAGAATCACAAACTGAAAGCGAGGCAATGGCAGTGGTCAGAATTATAGCGTTGGATTCTTGCTCTCGATAGTTTCAATTACCTATTAAAGTTTATTTCAAGAGAAGTGCTGTAGTGCATCTTAATCAGTCTTCAAAGTATTTCTCGGATTGTGTCTTACAGAGAGAGAAAAATATCAATCGCTGTTGAAGCTTTGACTCACAGAAGGTTATTATAGATAGAGCTTTAATTGAATTTTCCAGCTCTTGCTGTATAGATGTTCTTTTCCGAGTGAAATTTGCCCACCGGACACTGGTGGATTAACCGAATCTTAACAATGATCTCGTTTAGAACCCGCTGTGAACACAAAAATATGCAAGTTTAAAGTGAAGTGAACAATACAACGAGCAGAAAAAAATCTCAGGCAAATGCCAACCTGAAGGTGAAACACAAACAAGTTGTAAAGACCAGAATCATGTCGATGATAAGATGCTGTTTCGAGCCGGTGGAGATGCCGGAGTTTCTGGATTCGTTCGTGAAAAAATGCACCGAAGGATGTAAGTATCGCCGCTGGGGAAAACCAAGTTTACAATCAATTTAATTAATATCTATTTGGTAATAACATTACGTAACGGCAATGTTGTGGGTGGTGGGATGAAGCGAAGGAGTCGTGTTTTGCTTTCTTAGTGTTATTTCCCGTTTCCTCTAGGGTATAACTTTCCATTCCATTTGGGGCTCTCTTTTCTTGAGAGCACGTGACATAGTGTTTAAGTATTTGGACTTGAAATAATTTCTCCCATAAAGATCAGACCAATTGCTTATTTGAACATCGTTGGACTTTCTTCAGAGGAAGTTTTTAAAGAAGAATTGTCATATACATAAATCCTCTAAACTGAACATGAATTGGACCGAACACATCTTATGAAAATTAATTTGTTCCTACCGTTTTGCCTCATATTCCGTACAGTCTCAAATTCCGAACACTTCGTTTATAAATGTGAATTTACTAAACTTTTATGTCATAAATAATTTAATAATGAAAACACAGAAATTCTTTGAGGCATAGGCTTCATTTTAACATCATTTACAGGTATCGATACAGCCTATAATTTATAATATTACACATTTGCAAAAAAGTGACAGTCAAAACCAATGACAAAATGTTTGCGTTAGCAAATTCTGTATAAAACAAGCATCGTTAATTGTTCAGTTTTTGTAGTTTTTTCAACAATTTTGTTTGATGTTTTCATGTTAAGTGCTAGAAATGGTAAGAATCTACGATAAATGGATGAAATAAAATGATATTGTATGCAGAAATCATCATGAAAATTAGTGTTCTGAATATGAATCAAGTTTCTACGCATGATTCAAATTGCGAACACTTCATTTTTAAATGTAAATTTACTGAATTTTAATGTTATAAATAATTTAATATTCAAAAACCCAGACATTCTTTGGGTTACAGCCTACATTTTAACATCTTTTACAGGTATCGACACCGATATAGCGCACTTGGTCCCGAAATCATGTTAACTATGAGAAACAAATACAATCAATAACTACAAAAGCAAAATCCTTTTTTTTTTGCGAGTATAACATTTTTCCAAAAAAGACTAGCTAATTGACTTTAATTTGATATATCGATCATATGAATCGGTCCAGCAGTTTAAAAGTTGATTTTTTTTAATGGATTTTCGCTGGTCGGAATTTGAGACAAAAGTGTTCGGAATATGAGTCAGTGACAAAAATGGTGTTCGGAATTTGAGACAAAAGTGATTAAACATATTTTTAGTTTTTCACCATGAATATGTATTTGTAAATCAATTTTATTGTAGTCAAATAAAAAAGAAGGCTCTATTGTATCCAAAAATCAAAATAATTTCGCGAATGAGTACCTTTTTGAGTAATGAGATACTGCTTAATGGCCATCAAAGCTTAAGTGTTCGGGATATGAGACAAAACGGTACTGAAGTTTCCTTTCGAGGAAGTAAATGCGGTAACTTTGAAAACATATCGATCTAAAAAGAGATGAAGTACCGCGATTAGACTAGTACACTAGCACCAAGAAACTGAACCTTACAATGTGGCAAATATACGGCCATAAAGTTAGATTATTGCCTGTTAGTGTAATCCTTCAAAATCATCGGAGCAATTCCACACTGAATTGGACGAAAACAGCCAATTTTACCCTGATCCTCTTCGCAAATGATTTTTTTGTAATTTATCATTGACATTTTTGACGTAGGACTACGTCTTTCATTTCTATACTGGGGTGTAAGCTCAGAGTTGCAAAAACGAGATCATTACGCCGGAACTACAAGATTTTGAGCCTCCTTTTTTACCTCCTAACCAACTGAACAAAATGATATGACTACACCTTCATTCGAAAGATGAAATGTCTACGCGTTATACGCTTGTTACTTATTGGTCCAAAAATTTAATTCAATAACTCAAAAATTGCTTCGAAGGCAAGCTCATTTCAATTCACATAAATCTGTATATAAGTGGGTACCAGCTCGGAAATCCATTCAGTTATGATGGTACAGCGGCTGGATCATGTTTTCGCTGTTGTAGCGAAACTAAATTCGTTCATCAAGAAAGCGCTGATGAACGGGTGTCACCAAGTGTCTGTTTGTGCAACCGAAAGCGACCACAAAAACAACAAGCATCGGAAAAGGTTTTCGCTTGAGGAGATAAAGGATGGGCATTGAAGACAATCGCCACACACACACACACACATTTATTTGGAAAGGTACAGAAGGTACATGCCGACTTATACGTCGCAATATCGTTTGGAGCGATTTTTGACGTAGAACTACGTCTTGCAGGAAGGGCGCAAAATCAGTAAACAGGTCACGTTTTTATGAAATAAAGTTAGCGTTAATAACTATTTTCACTGTGAACGAATTCTTATGATTTGCATACCAATCGAATCGGAAATTTTCTAAAATTTGTCTAATATACTATACATTACAATTTGCTAATCTCTAAACGGTTTAAATTCATGAAAACTGGAAGAACTTCCTTTTTCCCCATACATTTGTTCTGCCGATTTGTGTACTAACCCTATCCGTATTTCGAATGCTTATTTTTTTTTTTTTAATCCAAAATATATATTTTATTAAGGCTCATATGGCGTCAGACTAACGGGGCCGGGAGTTCAATATTTTGACAATGTTTGCTTAGACTATGTTAGTAATATGTAACCGATTACTCGCGGTTGACTCGAGGTTAGTATTACAAGTGTTCTCATAATTGGTATGTCGCAGTCTTCGATGCTCTGTACGTGTGCCCGACACGGGATACTTCCTATTGGGATGCAGCTGACCATTAATCAGCAACGCCCCCATAGTCTGTACCCCATATCTAGCGTGGTGCGTCTTTCTCGACTCGAGGAATCCAGGATAGAATGGTCACTAGCCGGCGCAATCATCAGCTCGTGTAGAGTTGTCATGAGCGGTACAACCTTTGGCTCTTGTTGAATGATCAGTGGACTGCACAACCTTTGGCCCGTGTATCTGTAAAGAGTGTGTGTATGTATTGCCGCGACTAAGTAAAAGTTTATAGATCGGGTAGGAGGGATATGAAACAGAGACACAACGAAGGAAACATCATTAAACGTTGACATTGGCGTTTCTGAGGAACAGGTATAGATGAAGCAGAAGATCAAGATCACGGCTACCTAAGATATCCCGGACGGGGATATCCGATTGTCTGCCTTGTGCTCTCAGTGCTCTAGAGAGCTGAGAGCGAGCAGCATGGAACCGGATACACGACCAGACAACATGCTCGATGTCGTGGTAGCCATCGCCACAATCACAAAGATTGTTTGCTGCGAGCCCAATGCGATAGAGATGCGCGTTTAGGTTGTAGTGATTGGACATAAGCCGAGATATCACGCGAATGAAATCACGACCTACATTCAATCCCTTGAACCATGCACTCGTCGAGACCTTAGGGATAATCGTGTGTAACCAACGACCGAACTCATCACCACTCCACATGCGCTGCCAACTAGCTTATAACTCGAACATTTCTTAACAGATCGGAAAGATGTTTGCATCAATTGATATGAAATATTTCTACGCGTCTATCACAATTAATAAAATGTTATTTTTCATGAGATGAACAATTGAATAACTGTAAAATGTCAAGCGTTATCTAAACCACTAAACTACCAAGTTTTGATTGGCCCGATTTACGATTTCCCCAACACAGACTTCAAAATCGATGTACCTGTGGGAATCCGTTTTGCAAATATACGTGCAAGTCGGGGGTATTTTTTTTCCCACCGAACTGTTTTTTCTTAACACGGACTTCAAAATTAATGTGCCTGGTGGAATTCGCTTTGCAAATATACATGCAAGTCGGGGGTATTTTTTGGTGTTGAGTACTTTAGTACTCGCTTGTCGTTGTGCAGACCGGAATATGTTTCCATAAAACGTACTTTTAAACTGAGAAGCCTGGGAAAATCATCATTTTAGAAACTAGAGCTGAATGAACTTTCGCGGTACGAAAACTACGTAAACATGAGATGTGCAATAATTTCAGAGGGAAATATAAAATACAATGATCGTTTGACAATTCTTCCGTTCACATATTTTGGTAGTCCTAGGCATCATATCAAACGTGAAAGGACATTCATCATTTTTTTTTTTGTAACGAAGAATAATTTCAATCTCATAACCCATTATAAAAAATGATATGCATTCTAAAATAATATTCGAAGTGGTAAACAAGTGGATTGTATAATATAATTGCGTAGTTCTACGTCTAAAATATGCGGTCGTGTCCTAGATACAACCCCTTACAATTTTTTTTTGCAAATGTAAATGTAGTATTTGTAGTAAATAAATGAGTATTTTTTCATGACAAATTTCTACAGTTAATATTTTCGATGGTACCAAAAATCGATTTTTGGACGAAAAAGTACAGATGACAAAGATTTTTAACCCCTCTGGTACAGATTAAAATGTGGCAACACTGGTTATGAGAAAGGCAGAGCGAGCGCAACATTTATGTAAACTGATTGGAAGCGACAGATATTTTGTCTGTTGGAAATGGTATACATATTATACCACACACACAAGGGGGGAAAGAGTGAGAATTAGTGAGAAGCGGTGTAGGGGAACCGCGGGTAATACGGACAGTGGGGGTAATATGGACAGGTGGTTGATTTGTATAGTTACATTTTGAACTTCAGATTTCTGTTAAGTGGAACAGAAAAAAAGGGAAACTAAAACCGAAACTCATACATGATTCAGCGCGTGGATGTAATTTTATCTGCTTCGATATTAAGCATTTTGAGTGGTTTAATATCAAAATTCAATTCGCTGATGGTAATATTTCGGTTTGTGAGTTAACAGAGAAGCGATATTAAGTATGTACGGAAAAGTAAATTCATTTTTGAGTGGACCATTTAAATTATTGGAATAATTGTACAGGTGGGATAAAACGGACAGTTGCCAGTGGGAGTGAGATGGACTGTGAAAAGTCTGTTTAATCTATTCCTAAGGAAAGCCCTGCGTCTATAAATGGTAATCAAATCGCCAAATGTGGATGATTCCTCTCGCGAACGATAAGCCTCTACGCTTTATGTATTACAAACCTGTCCATATTACCCCCACTATATGTCCATATTACCCGCATCGAATAAAAAAGGTATATTTTTCTTTCTGTTTTAATTTCAGTAAAACACATTGAAAAACACTTTTTTGGAAAAATATTTGGCCCATTAAGTAGAAAAACAGTATATTGAATTGCAAAACAAAACTGCATCAAAGTTTTGGGAAACATGAGTTTCTAAAGATATAATTGGAGTTCTTCTTAAAATGTCCGTTTTACCCCCAATGTTGCCACTTTTGCATATGTTCCGCTCGAGTCCCGAACATGTTGCATTATGCGAAAACTGATCTCCAGTTTCTAATCCAATCAGGTTCCGGTGAAAAGTGGTTCTCAAAATTCTAATTGAATAATTTTTTTGACCCCTGTGAAAAACTGAGTTTATCTTTCACTAGCTGACCCGGCAAACGTCGTTTTTCTGTCATCAATGCTTTCAAACATTCACGTTTTCTTGTTAAGCGAACGTTCATTGGTCCAAACGCAGATCTTTTGATTGATTGATCATCTTATTGACCCTTTACAATTTCCTTTCACTATAAATTTCCTAGTAATTCTACCAAAACTCGTCATTGTAATATAAAATTATTTTTTCAGACACAATTCTCGTTCAAGATTTTTCAATCACTTGGAAATAACATGTTTCTACCTTACATGGAATAAATATTTGATACTAAGATTTGATTTGTGTTTCATTTGTATGACAGCCTCCCCTTAAAGAGAGGAAATGTGTGTTTCATTTGTATGACAGCACCCCCTTGAGAGGAGGATGGAGTGTCTGACCACCATAAAAACATTTATTGTGCACCCTAAATCCTCCATATGCCTAATTTGGTTTCATTTGCTTGATTAATTCTCGAGTAATGTAGGAATTTGTGTTTCATTTGTATTGCGGACAACACCCACCCCCCCTCTCCTAGGAGAGGGGGAGAAGCATCTAACCACCATAGACTCATTTATTGCACCCTAAAACCTCCACATGCCAAATTCAGTTTCTTTTGTCTGATTAATTCTCAAGTAATGTAGAAATTTGTGTTTCCTTCCTCGAATTTTGCTCTTATCAACATGTTCGGCAATCCATTTTTATTGGTATAGATAGAAGAAGATAAAGATATTTCGTAAGCACAAACAACAAATGGACTAACAAAGCTTGTCACTATGTAATTGTAGAGCATAAGGGAATTTAATTTTCCGAATTTTCCCTTTTTCCTTCAGAATTTTCCTCAAATTTTCAATTGTCATGTTTGATTGAAATATGTGTAACATTTTTATGGGATCCCCTCTCCATTCCAGAGGTGGGATGGGTGTCATACCATCATAGAAACATTTCTTATACCAAAAAACCCTCACATTCCAAATTGTGCTCAATTAGTTCTCGAGTTATGCAGAAGTTTGTATTTCATTAGTATGGCATCCCCCCTTAGAGAGGGGGGATACCATACTAATGGCAGACCACCCCCCCCCCCTTCTTACAAGGATGGGAGGAGTGTTGAACCACCTTAAAAATGTTTTTTGTCCCCTAGAACCTCCACATGCCAAATTTGGTTCCGTTTGCTTAATTAGTTCTTGAATCATGCAGAAATGTATGCTTCATTTGTATGGCAGTCCCCCACCTACCCTCAGAGAGAGGGGAGGAGTGTCTATTCACCATAGAAACGTTTCGTGTCCCCTAAAACCTTCGCATGGCTCCATTAACTTGATAGTTCTCGAGTTATACAGAAATTAGTCTTTCATTTGTATGACAGTTCCCCCTTAGAGAGGGGGGTGGAGTGTCTAACCACCACAGAAACATTTATTGCACCCTAAAACCTCCATATACCTAATTTGGCTTCATTTGCTTGATAAATGATGTATGGGAATTGTATGGAATTGTTGTCCAATTCAATAATGTTGTTTTGTCCTCATGATTTCTATGGCAACCGCTTCGCGCTGCAGTTTGTTTATTGTGTCCTTCACGCATAGCAGAAATAAAGTTTCTCTATGTTGAGTGTCTTGAGGTGAACACTTTTAAAACGCCAAAGAAAATGCGATATTCTGAAAAAAAAACCTAAATTATGAATGGATCAATATGATGACAGTAAACTCAAGCAATGATAAATGCAACATCTACAGTGGAACCCCGATTATCCGCGAGCAGATGATCCACGGTGCGGATTATCCGCGAAAGCGAGTTCCATAGTAATTCTATAGAGCTTCCCAAAATTTGTCGGTGTGACGTAAGGGCTTGTTGTTTTGGTCATAGCTTTCATATTATTTGACCACATGTGCACACGACCCTACAGATGGATAGTTTAATGATTCCTAGGGTAAATGATCTTGGTTTGTCCAACTTGGGGTGTTTTTACGCAACTAGTAAATGCAAATCGATTTTTCTTCATGAAAATCACACATAATCGATACGAGTTTGGGTTTGTTGAAAAGCCCCAAGTCTCTAGTTGCTAATACTACCATAAGGTGTTGAAATTATTCAAATTTTTATGTTTTTTAACGACTTTCCTTAAAGAAGAATTATGATCATGGTTTGACCACCTCTGATCATGGTTTGCCCAAAAAAATGATCATGTTTGTCCGGTTTTAGAAATCTCCATTTTTGAATGAAAACATTCGAATTCACAATTAGATGTTGCATTTATCATTGCTTGAGTTTACTGTCATCATATTGATTCATTCATAATTTAGGCTTTCTTCAGAATATTGCCTTTTCTTGGGCATTTTAGAAGTGTTCACCTCAACACAATCAACACAGAAAAACCATACTTCTGCTATGCGCGAAGCACACCATAAACAAACTGCAGCGCGCCAAGCGGTTGCCATAGAAATCATGTGGACAAAACAACATTATTGAATTGGACAACTCATGATCAGAATTGAGTTCATCAAAATGCGTTAATTTAATGGTTTAGCTATGTAAATCCGATACAAATGGTGAGCAAGCATGATGTTTACAATATTTATAAGTGTTGTAATCCAGAAAAGGTCTGAATACGTGCCAAATAATCATCTGGTGATCGATTAAAAGTTAGCTCGAATGAGGGCATTGACACAAATTGACACAAATAGAAGGTGTATTTTATAATCCTTTAAAACATGTGATTTCGTAAAAATATACTATCAAACTACTATAAATCATGTAAAAGGCAATTTCATGAAAACATAAAAATTTGAATTTTTCAACTACCATAAGGAGTATTAGCGACTAGAGACTTGGGGCTTTTCAACAAACCCAAACTCGTATCGATTATGTGTGATTTTCATGAAGAAAAATCGATTTGCATTTACTAGTTGCGTAAAAACACCCCAAATCGAACAAACCAGGATCATTTACACTATAAATGTCTAGAAAAACCGCATGAAAAATCGTTATAGATCGACCCAAATCGCACATCGTCTCTACACGTGTTAAGAGTGTTCCGTTGATGGCGCAACTGTTTGAATTACAGAGATGTTTTCTTGCGATGGGAGCTGAAGACGTGGAACTTTGAAACTCTGAGGGCTATATTGTAACTCCTGAAGCCAGCGACAATTGTCTTTCATTATTAACGGTCATGAAGATTTTTGTGTCGTCTGCGTATTCGAAGAAGCACTCGTTCTCCAGATCTAAAGTAGCGTCACTGTTGTATAGCGAGAATATCAGAGGGCCAGGATTATTTCCTTGAGGTATTCCTGAGTGGTTACTGAACCGGTCTAAAGTTGACGATCCGCAAGAGCTCTATAGCAAAGACACGAAGGTTCCCAGGAGACTCAATTTTACGCAGTTTTGGGGTTGGGGTTTGGGGCAGAAAATAATGGGGTAGTCATTCCGATAAAAACGGTTTTCAAATCGATGTAAATTGTGCCCACTTGTTTGTGCTGATCAATTCTACGAACATAGATCGAAGTGAACTTCATGTTAAACATGTTTATCCGTTTTATGAACAATGTACGGTCAATTTGAATAATGATTAAATTTGTAGTATTAAATTTGAGCCAAAATTGAACTATTGAATCATTAGGCAGATATGAAATATCTTTCACAGAGTCTGACTTTTAAATGAGTGTCAACAATGTAGTGCAAAAAAGAATAGTTATTCACGTCACCAACTAATGCGTCACTAATAATTAATTATAAATATACTACTGTATGCTGATTTCTCATATACTAATCAAGCTAGGGCGCTTGCCAAGCGAATACTCTACTATCTACCAGTCGATCCGAGAATGCTGATAACACTAGTTTGCCTATCCCTGCTCGTAGTTCAAACGACGGTTTGCAATTCAGTGCATAATTCCGCGCAGTGCGTAGTGCAATTTACGGGGGATGACAATGTCGGTGTTGGCGTACTGAAAACGACACTCACAAACACTTCCTTCTGTGAGTACCGTGGAGTTCGATATGGCGAGACTACTGCCGGCGAACGGAGGTTTCGATCACCCGTGGCATACTTCCCCAAGGGACGCGAAAACTATACGGCTTTGGGGAACATCTGCCCGCAGCTCGATGACATTAACTATCCGACAAAAGTTCTGGGGGACGAGGATTGTCTCAACATGAATATCTTCAGTCCTGCGATGGAAGCCGATCGAAGGTCCGGAAAAAGTTATCCGGTGCTAGTGTTCATACACGGTGGAAGTTTCACCATTGGTTCGAATGTTTTTGATTCCGACCGAGCAGACCTTCTGATTGATAATGTAAGTGTTAGTCAATTTGGTTGATATTCCAGATATTGCAGTGAATCTTTCAGGGGATCCTTGTTGTCAGCATCAATTACCGCCTAGATGTACTTGGATTTCTCCATTACCCGAAGTTTAACATTAGCGGGAACAATGGTTTGAAGGATCAACTAGCTGCCCTTCGGTGGATTAACCAACATATTCGATTCTTCGGTGGTGATCCCAGCAAAATTACGCTCATGGGTCAAAGTTCAGGTGCGGCGTCAGTTAATTATCATATGTATTCCGAGCAATCGAAGAAGCTATTCCAACAAGCGGCTATTCTGAGTGGATCCTTCCTAGCACCGTGGGCTTTTTGCTATGATTTTGAAAAGAATGCTGAGTATTACTTCCGTCACCTAGGAGTATCGACACGCGAAGAATTGGTACAGCGTGACTTCAAGGATTTCTTCTTTCTTAATGCTACGAGTCGACTGTTTGGAATGGTGTTCGCTAGTATGCAGTTTCCCAGCTTCGTTCCAACTTTCGAAAGTCCGACGAGTTCGGATGCTTTCCTGACTGCAGCTCCCCACGATTTATTCGCCAACAAGCCTATCCATGACATTCCCCTGCTAGTGGGACACACCTCGACAGAGTTTGAACTGCTTCTGAATTATGTACAGGATTACTCCTCGTGGGATGAGAATTTCCCCAACCAGAGAAACAAAACGCTACTGCTTTACATCGAGAGCTTCCTTCGTGCGATGGCCGATCACACGCAAGAAGTTGCCCTAGTCAAGGATCGATTCGAGTTCTTTCGGAAAATAGCAAACCTTGCCAACGTTGACTTTCCGATAGAGCATTTTCTAGAGCATATCGCCCAGAAAGGACAGTCGGCTCCGGTGTTCATGTATCGATTTGAGTTTGATGGCAAATTTGGCCACTACAAGAATGTGTTCTACCGTAAGCGGGTTGACAGGACACGGTATGGGGCAATTCATGGAGATGATTTGGGCTATATTTTCTCGTCTTACAATGTGGACCAAGCACTGGAGAGAAGAGACGAATTCCAGGGGGAGTGGATGATACACGAGCAAATGGCAAAAATGGTTTCCAGATTTGTGAAATTTGGGTTAGTAAGCGCGTACCAAAATCGATAGTGATGTTGCTTCATTCCAGAAATCTTATTCTAGAAACCCTTCTTCGAAAGATGTCGATTGGAGACCTTATAATTCTTCGTCGGGAGAGAAATACTATTTGAACATAAATCACACGTTTGTGTTGAAGACGAAAAGTAACAACGAAACGTATTATTACGAGTTTTGGAAGAATATCTACAACTGCTATTATTACTATCAATGCTCATTATTTGAGCCGTTGGACCTAAGTACTAATAGTGTAAAATAAATTCACATTCAAGTAATACGAGTTTGAGCTATGTATATCAGAAGTGGGAGTAAATTGATCATCTTAAGAAATATGCCCATTTATTGCGTCGACTTATCGTTACAACCACCATTTTTCATTAATGGAGAAATTCCTTCAATCAGCCATTCATGCCAAACCGATATAGTGGTTCTCAGATTTTCGCAAAGATGGCTAGTTTTGTTTCTTATCGCAAAATATTAGACCTGTATTTTTTTGTCCAGCTCGTCCCAAGCCTTCTTCAACACAGCAAAATAATGTTGCCTATTTTCTTCTCAATATGCTTCGGGTTCTTATCTTGCTGGAAGGTGTAGGCCCTTTTTCAGCATGGATTCTTTAGGTTCTCGCACAATATATCGATGTAACCTCCGACAGTCGTTTTTTTTTTGTTGCTGTTGCATCAGTATTACTTTTTGGTCCTCTTCCTGGACGATCGGTGCACCACGGCTTATCCCCCTTATTTCCCAGCAATGTTTCGTTGAGACTCCTTACGTTGGAAGTCACGCACAATCAAATTTGGGACCTGTGTTAAGATTTGCTTTCCATCCATTTTTCTGAAGCTTCCTCAGCGTCAAAAACACGTTACTATGCACGAAAAGTTCACTAAACACATACGAAAATTATGTTTGTGCCAGATGTAAATAACCAACTGTCAAAACCAAGGGGCGCATCGATGAAAAAACACGGTAAGACAAATTTACGCAAGTGGATTATTTCCATGCCATACCCCAAAAGAAGCCATTTAGGAACGAAACTAATTTTTTGTTTTTCTAAAGAATAAATCATACTGAAATGGCAAAATTGTCTACTAATTATCTACTTTTACGTAGTATTGACTGGAATACCGAAAAGTTTGAAAAAACTTTTAATACTGGAACACTTTGATTTTAAATGGGGGTGAATCTCTTTTTGTGCCCATCACTGTATTAAATTGAAGCCGTGGAAATTGATTCAAGTCTTTGCGTATCACATGATACTCTAGGATTAGGAATTATAATGGGTATTGATAATGGCATCCATACAAGAAGAAGAAGTTTCTGGAATATAAGGCATTCTTGTGTGGAGACCCCTGTAGAAATAATGTTTCATGTGCGTTACACATACAGCGTCACCGTCACCGTCCCGTCAACTATTCTCTTGGACTTATTTTGCCGACGTCAAAGTTGCCGGTGATTATGTATGTGAATGCTACCATACGATTCCCATGGGAGAATATTTGACATTTCATTCCTTCACGTTGACTTCACGGTGACGGGACGGGTTATGTGTAGCGCACTTTACTCGTTACATTTTTATGTGTAAATTCTCGCGTTTGACATGTTTTTGACATGTTTCTAAATTAAAAAAAAATTTGCAGAGCATGTAAATCGCGATAATTTATACATAAAAATTAATAATAGTAATTTTTCAAAGAAATACACAAAACAAATGTTGTTCGAGAAACTTTTTCCCTGGTAAAGTACTCATATTTTGATGGGTGGCTTGTTGGAATTTGTATGCGCAAATCATATCTACTTTTTAGAATTTGAAAAATTCGAGAAAAATGAATTTAAATAAAAAAAAATTCTGATAGATTTTGTGAGATTTTTTTTTAAATTTTGCGTTTTTAAAGTTTTTTTTGCGGAAAATCTTGCTTTAAAAACTATAAAATTTATAAAATGTTGGTTAGAGAATGAAATATAAAAAAATATTGATATGTCCATTAAAAAACATCAAGCAAATTTTTGAAAAAAAAATCATTGGGAACAAAAATATTTTGAAATTTTAAATTCATTGCCCGAAAACATGTTTTTTTTATTCTGAAAAAAATAGATATGAATAACCCATACAATTTCCAACAAGTTACCCATACCTCGAAAGATGGGTATTATAACAGGGATATTTTTTTTCGATCAACTTTTTCATGTTTCTCTTTGAAAAATTACTATTAATGTCCAATTCGTAACATTTTTATGTATAAATTATCGTGATTTACATGCGAGAGTTTACACACGAAAATGTAACGAGTTGAACATTTTTTTATGTGTCTATTACAAACTCCTCACCTGTTATCGATCAACACCTAACCGAAGCATACCAGATCATAGACCTTCCGCAGAGCTTTTTCTAGGTAAAACTATGACTTCAACTCATCGACTAGATGTGAATTACAAGCAGAGTAACCAGTGCAATCGTCGGTGCCACGGCGACGATTGAACTGGTTACTCTGCTTGTAAAGAGAGAGTTTGTCGCTAATGACTTGATTCATGCAGAAATTCATCATCGTAATGAAGCCTGAATCAAAAATTGTGTCGCGTGCTGTGGAATATCATTCAGCAGTAAATCATGTTCGGTCGTAATTGATGACTGTCGGTAGATCATCAAAGCAGCGGACGGGCCGTTGTCCGTTCGAGCGAAACGTTTCGAAAAATCCCTTGCAGGGGGTAGCAGATTATAGCAGGTAAGTCTTCCCACTATTTTTCACTTTTCTTTCAGGTCCAATGTTCTAATTATTTCAGGTAAGTATTCGCACTAATTTAACTTCGTTTTATTTAGTCTAACTTAACACTTAACAATTCAATATAACTTCGATATCAGTTGCACAATTATTTTTCCCACTGAGGTTAACTTGTTCACGAGGTGTCTTCGGCCGGAAAGAGGTTGACAGCAGGCGTCGTTGAGTAAAAAAAGAGTTGACGGCAGGCGTCGTTGAACAGGAAAGAGAAAGAGCTAAGCACGACGTCCTCCTTTTATACCCGTCGTGACGTCATTCGTTCGATATGCGGAAATGATTAAACGTCAACCAAACGCGAGACAAACGCATGTCTGACGAACGAGGGGTTTTCGTTGTTGTAGTTCCTCCATCCACAGATAGTTGGCGCTCCTTCGTGTTGTCACGAACATACCGGCCCCTTCAGAATCGTCCATTCTGACAGTTAAACGATAAATGAACATTGTTGATGATGGTTCCTTCGATGATGATGAGAGCGGCTGTCACTCGATAGACGTCAGGCGATGTTGTTTTGATTGCGAGCGACGACGATGACCAGTAACTTGTCCCTCATTAATCAGGGCGTTGTATTTATTTTATTATGAGTGAATCTGCTGGAATCGTGACGTGGATTTCTTCAGTAAAGCGGATGTTGTTGTTTTTAGTATTCGGTGTTGTTGTTATTCGGTGGTGTTTCCTCTTGTGTGGGTGAAATTGGCAGCAAACAAATCTTCGACACAGGACGAATGTAGCGACCTTCCGGCGTCTGAACGGTGACCACACGGATGATGTTGTCGGCGCCAGGATGTACTTCGATGATTCTTGCTGTTGGCCATACCATCGGAGGACAATTTTCATCCTTTAGAAGAACGAGCTGACCCTTGCTGATTGTGACTGGAGGACGGCACCACTTTGTTCTCGCTTGAAGTGTCGACAAATATTCGGAGTGCCACCTTTTCCAGATGTTCTGCAGTAGTTTCTGGGTTTGCTGCCACTGCGTCAAGCGGTTTAGAGGAATTTCAGACACATCCGAATCTGGCACGGCCTTTAGAGCGGACCCAACAAGAAAGTGGCCCGGTGTTAGCGGTTCCATGTCGGACGGATCGTCGCTGATGGGAACGATGGGACGAGAGTTAAGGCAGCATTCAATTTGCGCGAGTAGCGTGAGCATCTCGTCAAAAGCCAAGCGATGAGTTCCCAGAGCGCGAGTGAAGTGTTTTTGTGCGGATCGAATAGCGGCCTCCCACAGGCCACCGAAATGCGATGCTTTAGGCGGATTGAAATGCCAAACAATTCCGTTGCTGGCACACTCTTGGGCGACTGCTTGACGATGTTGCTGGTTTCGCACAAGTCGTTGTATTTCGTTGTCCGCTCCGAGGAAGTTACGGCCGTTGTCGCTGTAAATCTCCGCGCACAGACCTCGACGAGAAACGAAGCGACGTAGAGCCTGAATAAATTTTGCTGTGCTGAGGTCGGTGACGAGCTCTATGTGCACAGCGCGTGTGGAAAAGCACACAAATACAGCGATGTACGCTTTGCTTGGGGCTGCTCGACGGTAGGGTGGTTGAAGCGTTATTGGACCCCAGTAGTCCACTCCCGTAGTGGAGAAAGGTCGGTTGGCGGTTACTCGTGCGGCTGGTAGTTCGCCCATGAATTGTTCCACAAGCTTCGGGCGGGCTTTGAAGCAGATGATACACTGGTGGACGACTACTTTTGCTAGACTTCTGGCCCCTGTGATCCAGTACCGCAGGCGTAAAATTGTAAGCAGAAGTTGTGGAGCAGCGTGCAGTTGTTTCAAGTGTAAACTGCGAACCAGAAGAGCCGAGAGAGGATGCGAGCCAGGTAGCAAAATCTGATGCTTACTGTCGTAAGGCTGTGAGGCGTGAGCGAGACGCCCACCAATCCTGATTAGCCGTTCCGGAGACATGAATGGAGCGAACCACCGAAGACGAGACTTAGGTCTAACGGGTTGTGACTGCTGAAGCCTTTTCCACTCGTCGGGAAACTCTTGCTGCTGAACGAGTCTGATCAAAGCAGCTTCCGCGTTTCGTATTTCGTCCCTACTGAGGGGATTAATTTCCGAAGTTTGGTTGTTGGTGTTGATTGTCAGCTTGTAGTTGTGAACGCGATTCAGCAGAAAACGATGACAGTAGGCCACAACTCGTACCAAGCGTGTGTAGCTGGAGAATTTTTCCACGATTTCATCTATGAAGCTAGGTTCGGTGACCACACGCGAAGCGACTGCTGTGGTTTTTATTACTTCCTGTATCTCTTCCGAGTTGGAGACGTTGTTTGTGCGTCGAGCAGGCCAAGCTGCTTCATCGAGTCGCAGCCATCGTGGCCCATTCCACCAGATGTCGTTTTCGAGTAGACTCTCTGCAGAACAGCCGCGAGAGAGACAGTCAGCAGGATTGTCCAGTCCGGTTACGTGGTTCCAGTTGCAGTGTTCGGTTGATAGTTGGATTTTGGACACACGATTCGCAACGAAGGTGGTCCACGTTGACGGTGTACTTTGGAGCCAGCAAAGCACGGTTGTTGAGTCCACCCAAAAGTAAGCTTCGGCGGGTAGTTGGAGGGATGACGTCACCTTTTGGTACAGTTGGGCGGAGAGAAGAGCTCCGCAGAGCTCTAGTCGAGGTATGGATTGTTGCTTGAGTGGAGCTACTTTTGATTTAGAGGTTAGTAGCGCCACTTTGATCGCGCCTGTAGAGTCAATAGACCTGACGTAACAGCAAGCGCCGTACGCTTGTTTGCTTGCATCGGAGAAAAAGTGGAGTTGAGTGAGCGATGGGTTCGAGCATAAAATGTAGCGTTCGATTCGAAGCTCATTCAAGCGAGGAAGTTCGGAGAGGTACAATCCCCAGCGTGAGACGAACATCGACGGCAGTTGGTCGTCCCAGCCCCACGATTTGCCTTCGTCGGTCAGAAGCGTCCACAGTGTCTGCATAAAGACCTTGGCAAATGTTACCACTGGACCCACCAGGCCGAGTGGGTCAAACAAACGAGCGATTTGCGACAGAGCGATGCGTTTAGTGAGTGGAGTGGAATCGGTGAGAATCTGAATACGGTACAGTAGAAAATCGTTGGCTTGTTCCCAGTGCAATCCTAACGTTTTGATGCATTGGCCGTCGTCGAGTTCTACGGTGGGCTTCAGGGCAAGGTTGTCTTCAGCTACTCCTTCCAAAACAGCTTGTTCGTTGGAGGCCCACTTGCGGAGTTGGAATCCGCCTCTCGACAGGAGCGCTTCAAGTTGTTCTCGGAGTTCGATGGTTTCCTCTACGCTGTTGGCTCCCGAGAACAGGTCGTCGACATAAAAGTCCTTTCGTAGAACCTCTGCTGCCTTGGGAAAGTTGTTTTGTTCGTCGTCTGCAAGCTGCTGAAGAACTCTCGTCGCTAGAAAGGGAGCGCTCGCGGTGCCGTAGGTAACCGTTTGTAGTTCGAAGGTGTCTAGAGGTGCGTCCGGTGTAGAACGCCAGACGATGCGCTGTAACGGCGTGTCTCGTGGGTCCACCAGGATCTGGCGGAACATTTGCTTAATGTCAGCAATTAGCATTACCTTGTTTCGCCTCGAGCGCATGATGATGCTTCGGAGGTCCTCCTGCACGATCGGACCGACCAGGAGGGCGTCATTCAGAGATGGGCCGTTGGAAGTCTTAGCCGATGCGTCAAATACGACCCGAAGTTTCGTGGTCGTACTCTCTTCCCGAATGACTGCGTGGTGCGGGAGATGATAGCAGTTTTCAGGCGGTGTCTGGTAGTCCGTGACGCGTCGCATGTGTCCAAGTGACTGGTACTCGTTCATGAAGTCAGTGTATTGATCAGCGATATCGTGTTGGCGATTCAGACGACTCTCGAGCATCCGAAACCGACGAATAGCGTTGGAACGATTATCACCAAGCTGCTCGAGTACGTTGCTTTGTAGTGGTAGGCGAACGATGTACCTGCCGTCCAGGTTGCGAGCTACAGTTTGGCGAAAGTGGTTCTCGCATGCTGTTTCTTCCACCGAATAGCACGATGAGGGGTTGCCTTCCTCGATGGTCCAAAATCGCTCCATCTGATGCTGTAGTTCAGTGACCGTTGTGACGTTGGCTACGTTGGAAACGATCGGAGTGGTTGGGGTTCCGTTCGAGATTTTCCCGGACAACACCCAACCAAGTACGGAGTTGACGAGGAATGGCGACGAGTCTCCGAGTTGGATTCGACCATCCACCGTGAAGAGGTCAAAAAAGATTTCCGCGCCCAGAATCAAGTCGATCGGATGAGAGCGGTAGAAAGTCGGATCGGCCAACTGAATTCCAGGAGGGATCTTCCATGCAGAGGGATCTATGGATGACGATGGGAGATCGATTGTGACCTTCGGAGGTACCACTAATTCCACGGTGGCGGAGTATTCACTCGTTCTGGAACGTATGGTGGACACGATTTTGTAGCGCGCGTAGGTTGATGACTGCCCAATCCCCGAGATTGGCAGCGAGATCTTTTGACGTGGTGCCTTGATCGACTGCGAGAACGACTCCGTTACGAAACAGCATTCGCTCCCAGAATCCAGAAGAGCCCGAGCGAGATGAGCTGCCCCGTTGGCATCGACCAAGGTTACAATAGCAGTAGCGAGTAGGACGTTCTTGTGACGACTCTCAGATGGAGCGCAGTTAGGCGTATAGTTGAGAGATGCGCTGATACAAGATTTTGGTGTTTGATGTTCAGCCGCTGGAGTGGGGACCGATCTCGCGTGTTCGGATTCTGTAGCCCTGGAGTGCACAGCGACTACGTTTTCCCCCGAGCAGAGTTGAGTGTGATGACGTCCTCTGCATCTTCGACAAGAGCTGGAAGATGGACAGTCCCGCACCGGATGACCCTTTCGAAGGCAGTTCCTGCAAAGCTGCAGGCGACGAACGTGTTTCTCCTTTCCCTCCAGATCCAGCTTCGAAAAGGCAGGGCAAAGGTAGACCGGATGATGATCGAGGCACACGGCGCAGTTTCGACCGCTGTTGGTTGACTGCTGAGAAGCATTGTTACTGACTACTGGCCGTTGAGTAGGCCTTTTTGACGTAGCAGGGGGTGGAATTTCTGGAGCCTTCATATTGATAGTTTGTAATACTGTCACTCGCCTCTTGATGAAGGTGGTCAGTTCCTGGAACGACACGTTGTCCAGCGCAGACGAATGCTCCTCCCAGTCTCTCCTCGTGGTCGGGTCTAGTCGAATGCTAAGCATGCGGATCAGGATTATATCCCAATACTCCGTGCGTTCACCGAGCTGTTTCAGGATTTTCACGTTCGATTCAAATTTCTCGACCATCGAGTGCAATTCCGTCGCAGATTCCCGCTTCAACGAAGGGAAGTCGAATAAAGCATCTACGTAGGTGCGCTTGAGTCGGGCAGTGTTCTGATAGTGATTTATCAGAAGTTCCCATGCAATAGGGTAGTTCTCGGCGCTGATCGGAACGGTCTGAACGAGTTTCAGTGCATCGCCAGCGAGTGAAGAGCGCAGGTAGTAGAACTTTTGTATGCTCGAGAGATCGGCCGAGGAATGAACCAGTGACACAAAAAGGTCGTGGAAATTGAGCCACGTGTCAATATTTCCACTAAACGTAGGCAGTCTGACGTCTGGCAGGCGGATGTGCGACGACTGTGCAGGAAGGTGGCGAGAATGACTAGCCAGAGACGCGATCGACGTAGTAGGCTGCTTGTTCATGGCCAAAAGAAACCCCTTTGCTTTGTAGAAAAGCGACTCGAACGCCATCCGCTCCTTCAAGAGTTCATCCAGAGCATCATCATCCTGCATTTCTAGATCGCTTTGGACGCTGTCCAGGTCGGTCCACAGCTTCTGAAGGTGTTCAAGACGAACCGGAACTTCGAGGTAGTCCCTATCCTCCTGATACTCGTCGACAAAGATTTTGATCTGGATGAGTGATGACTTCAAGCTCTTGTAGCGCGATTTGAGTCCTTTGATGCGGCGTTCGGCGGACATGATGGCAGAGTATGGAGCTGATCTGCAAAACGCAAGACCGCGTAGCTCTCAACGTTATTGGAAATGCAATTACCTTGTGAAAGGCAATAATGTGCCTTGTATGAATAATTCAATAACAGGAACAATGGTCGCTACCCGCAGCGAGCTCGTGGATGTTCTAGAACGTTCCAAATGGATCGAACAATGGCGGATCGTAGATTGTAGCACGTGGGTACCAGATGAGCGGAGTTTCGACGCTTATCCGGTTCGAAGGACCTGATGTCGGTAGATCATCAAAGCAGCGGACGGGCCGTTGTCCGTTCGAGCGAAACGTTTCGAAAAATCCCTTGCAGGGGGTAGCAGATTATAGCAGGTAAGTCTTCCCACTATTTTTCACTTTTCTTTCAGGTCCAATGTTCTAATTATTTCAGGTAAGTATTCGCACTAATTTAACTTCGTTTTATTTAGTCTAACTTAACACTTAACAATTCAATATAACTTCGATATCAGTTGCACAATTATTTTTCCCACTGAGGTTAACTTGTTCACGAGGTGTCTTCGGCCGGAAAGAGGTTGACAGCAGGCGTCGTTGAGTAAAAAAAGAGTTGACGGCAGGCGTCGTTGAACAGGAAAGAGAAAGAGCTAAGCACGACGTCCTCCTTTTATACCCGTCGTGACGTCATTCGTTCGATATGCGGAAATGATTAAACGTCAACCAAACGCGAGACAAACGCATGTCTGACGAACGAGGGGTTTTCGTTGTTGTAGTTCCTCCATCCACAGATAGTTGGCGCTCCTTCGTGTTGTCACGAACAATGACATATAACATCATATTATGAATTTGACACATCAAGATTGTTGATGTTTATTTCAAGATGGTGCAGTGCAAAGTGCAGTCGTTTGATCACTAAAGCTTGTTTTTCAACCCTTCATAATGTAGAAAAATTTACGCGAATTTTTGCGAACTTTTTTCGTCAACCTATCAGAATGAAGCGCAGGATCTCTTGCGAAAGAGCGAAAAATGTAGAATTTTCCAATCTTTTGCTGCGAAAAATTACGAATTCGTGTTGCTTTCACAGTTGCCTCTACCCACATCCGAGAGTTTGAGCAAGCCAATCAAGATGGGTGCAACAAGATATATAAAATTTCGCTTAGTTTCACATTGATAAGCAAAATTCAAGCTTGCTGCAAGATAATAAAATGATTTTTCGAATTTCTATTTATACTTCACTGAATTTTCTAATATTTAATTGTATCGAATTCAGAATATACTTGAACTCACATTTGTGAGTAATATGGATTTGTTTCACCAATCTCGTACAACTTGTGCTCGTTATAGGATCAATAGTTTGACAGAATCGCATGATTTCGTAATTCAATGTCAATGACTTCAGCAAAAACATTTCGCAAGAATCAATTTCGCTCGCGGTATATGAAAACGGTACGAATGAAAGCGTTTAGCTGAAACATGGAAGAAAGAGGTTTATGACAAGAGTTCGAAATTCATCCTCAGCTGCTACAGACACTAGTTCTTATGTTTGAAAACAAAACACAATAGAGTTTCAAGATGACTGTAAAGAAGTATAGTATATAGCCTGGCAGTATACTCCTGAGCTCCTTGTTTTTTTTTGGCTTTGCAAGACTACCAAGTTGGACAATGGACCAATGGAAGAACATAAGGAATTCTCTTACGCCTAAATATGGCTACTGTGTAATGTACAATTTATAGATACGTTAAAACATGTAACATGAACGCGATAAAAATCCGGCTCTGTCACAGCTAAAATGCTGATTAGCCTAAATAAATAAACAAATTGGATAAAAAAAAAGTCACAGGAGGGTTGTATCCAAGACACGACCGCATAGTTGACGTAGGATTCCGTTAGGCTATCTGCTGCATGCTGCTTTTGGATAAATTGTAAAACTCTTCGATAATGATTTGGGTCCGTTTTGTCTGGTTGTTAGGTACTGTTTGTTCACTCCACCAATGTCCATAACCGAGTGATAATGATAAAAGGATGGTGATTAGTCATTAGATAGTGCGTATCACGTACCAAAGCCGCCCTCTGTATTCCTGGACGAGATGGCTCCTGTGTGATGTATGGATGAAATAAAGAAAAAAAAGCTCATCAATCATCATCGAACACAAGTTTTCTCACCAGAAAAAAAAGTGTTACTTTAGTATAGAGAAAATATATATGAAATGGAAAAGGTAATTTCATTTATAATTTTTTTCTGAGTGTTTATTCAACCCATTTCCTTTTTGCTTTAAACCCAACGGAACACGATGCTACATTCCTCAAGGCGAATTTCAATTGAGCTAACAGCACCCAATACGATATATAGAGCATATGTGAAATCACTTTTTCGAATACTCCTTCATTTTTCCAATTTTGCTCGTCGCATGAACTTTCTTTGGGAAAAAAAATCGTTTCATATTTCAAGTCATTTTAACACAATAGCTACCATTCACAATTTTACGCTTACAGTTCTGCTAAAAGTTTCAAAATACATGATCGGTCATTGATATGAAATTTCACGAAGCAACCAACATAAAAGTTCCAAATTTTAATTTTATTTATATTCCATCTAGCATAAGTTCTATTCAGCTCATTGAAACATCATTCTTCAATCTACCCATCGAAAGATTCTTATTGGAACGAAAATAACAAAAAAAAACACTCGTTCATCGCTCCCAACTTATCCGCCAGCACGTATGCAATCAGCAATGCCCACGCTAGTTACAATGAGCACTATCCATTTGTGCGCGTCGTTAGTTAAACTATCGACCACGAGGGTATTTACATGCTGATTTCCCCCAGATACCTTGGATTTGAAATCTCTGTTAGGGAATACATGTCGGTGAGAATAAAAGCTCCCCCTACTTTCATGTATCTGCGATGCCGATTTCCCCCAGGCAGCTTGGTTTTGATGTCTCTGTTAGGGACCCGCCGCATGTGTCGCCAATTTCGACCTATCAGACGTGGGTATTTCCGTTAGGATAGGGGTTGAGATTTTTCAATTGTTCGATAGTTAGTTTCATGACATATATTATTTTAGTCAATGTAAAAAATTGTTATGGAGTGCCGAAATTGAATGACGCAAAAATCTCATCAATCCATCATAAAATGACTGAGCAATAAGCATTTGAAATTGGACAATTTTCACGGTGCGCTCGATTTTCGATTTTCAATTTGTACCCCAATATGTTCCCGAAAGACGTAATCCTACGTCAAAAATGCTCCAGTATTATATTTCCGATAGCCGTGCCAGATAACTGCTGCTCGATAATCTAAACGACTGAAGTTCGAATCCCATCGGGGCAATTTTCTTAACCATCACCACCACTCATTTGGAGCATTTATATCCCCCTCTTCTAAAAATCAATTGAATAATTTCTATTTCTACAAACATAAATGTAATCGTATAAACAAATGGCGAATTGCGAGGCTATACATTTCGCGTTAATATTTCTTCCGCCAAATCTCTACTCGATTTCGAAGGCGTTGGCCAATTTCCTAATTCCATAATTATTATTGTATCCCTTGTATAGATGTATTTATCATTTTTTATCATAAGGTGGTTTTTAAAATCGTTATTTTTTGAAATTTAATGGTTTCTAAATTTCCCACGCAGATAACTTCCTTAGTTTTTTTTTACTTGGATTGATGTTGGAAGATTGTGGAGGAATATCAATAACTTTTGAGTAATTGTAATGTAACCATGTGCGAACTTCATATGTCTTGAACTCTGGGTCATTGTCTTGGCAAAACTTGAATCCTCGACTCCATCTCATTTTGTTCACACTGTGCTACATACTTCACCTTTAGGATGTTCAAGTAAACATTCTGATCCATTACACCATCGATAAAAACCAAATTGAGCAAACAAAAAGTTTGTAATGTACCTAGAAAGGGCAGCTTGAATGCCCGAGCACAGAGGGACAAACCGTCAGAGTGTTTACTCGATCACCCTGAAGGAAAATATGAAGTAAAGTGTCAACAAAATAGGATAGCATTGAGGATTCAAGTTTTTCCAAGACAATGACCCAAAGTTCAAGACATATGAAGTTCACACATGGGTACATTACAATTACTCAAAAGTTATTGATATTCCTCCACAATCTTCCGACATCAATTCCAGTAAAAAACTAAGGAAAATATCTGCGTAGGAAATTTAGAAACCAGTTAATTTCTAAAAATAACGATTTTGAAAACGACCTTATGAAAAAAATGATAAATATGCCTTCCGAATACACAAAAAAAACTCGTAGATAAGGCTAAAGACAGCTAAAGATAGTTGCAATGAACAAGGCATACAATAATAATGATGGAATTAGGAAATTGGCCAACGCCTTCGAAATCTAGTAGAGATTTTAACCAGCGTATGATTATGAGTTTGAGTCAATTTTCATACATTAGCACATACATTCGCCATTTTTAGAGAAATAAAAACCATTATTCTGAAAACAGATAGCAAACCTTTTAACTCTGATATGACACTATAATTTTATTTAAATAGAATGTTCCGAAAGCTTGTTTTCGACTTTCAAAAGAAGGGAAAAAAGATCTGCATGGTGGAGTACGATTGCAGATTTGAGTCACTGTATGTAACTTTGTGCTCCCTTGGCCGAGTGGTTAGCGTCATAACTAACATGCCGGGTGTTCGGGTTCGATTCCCGTTCTGATCGGGGGAATTTTTCTTCAAAGAAATTTCCTCCGACTTGCACTGTGATCACGCGTATTCTAGAGCTTGCCACTCAGAATGCATTCAAGGCGTGTTATTTGGCATAGAAATCTCAACTAAGTACTAATAAAAATGACGCAAGTAATATTACGTTGAGACGGCGAAGTTCCTCTAGGAACGTTAGTGCCATTGAAGAAGAAGAAGAAGATGTAACTCATAACTCAGTGTAGTGAATACAACCCTATGTCCACCAGCGACGATCATTAACTCTTTTACACACCCCTGTTGTTGATATATCAGCTGTTTGCTCTGAACTCAAACTGTCAACAACTTTTAGTGTTGCATAAAAAAAACTTCTCTTTTTCACCTATCTGTAAATTTGATTCGTGAAAATGTCTTAAAGTTGTCAATCGAATAGTGAATACTTGTTCTAAGTGTATTTCAGTGATTGTCTTCGAGGTTATCGTTCCACCGTTGTGCACAATCTGTGAACGCGGCGCATCGATATGAGTAAATATTGCTTTCAATATCGCTATCGCCACCAGCCATCCCAATCCATATTAATATTTCTTACGCGAAGTGACTCATCGTTTTATTTTTTGGTCTGCTAATGAATCTTCATCTATATCTCCCCTTCCAGGTTGCTGCGGCTGTTGCTCCGCACTGAGACCCCGCTACAAGCGACTGGTGGACAACATATTCCCCGTCAATCCCGAAGATGGACTGGTCAAATCGAACATGGAGAAGCTCACCTTCTACTCGCTGCGATCGCCGGAGAAGTTGGACCGCATTGGGGAGTACCTGTACCAGCGAGCGTCGAAGGATATCTACCGGAAGCGGTACAAATTTGTGGAGATCGCCATGGAAGCGATGGATTTACTGCTGATGGCTTGTCACGCCCAGATTTTGAACCTGTTTGTGGAAAGCTTTCTGCGAATGGTGCAGAAGCTGCTGGAGGACACCAACCCGACGCTGCAGATAATGGCAACGAATTCGTTTGTGCGGTTTGCGAACATTGAAGAGGACACGCCGTCGTACCATCGGCGGTATGATTTCTTTATTTCGAAATTTAGCTCAATGTGTTACGGCAATAATGATGATCTCGAGCTGAGGGACAGCATGCGAATGGCGGGTATCAAAGGGTTGCAGGGGGTGATCCGGAAGACGGTGTCGGATGATTTGGTGGAGAATATTTGGGAGAAGCAACATATGGAGAAAATTGTTCCATCGCTCTTGTTCAATATGCAGTCAACCGGTGGAAGTAAACCAGTTGATCATGAAGCGGCTCCGTCAACGCCTCCGGTGCTCGCAGAGGCCGTCTTAAGAGAGCTGGTGTCGCGAGCTTCCTTCGGGCATATCAGAGCAGTTTTGAAGCCTCTGTTAACCCATCTCGATTTGCATAAGTTGTGGGTTCCGAATCTGTTTGCGATTGACACCTTCCGCATTGTGATGATTTCGATTCAGCCCCAGTATTCATACACCGTGGTCGAGACTTTGATGTCCCATCTGGACCAGAATCTCACTTCCTCGCCAAAGACGCGTACTTCGCTGGCGGTTGTTCTGTCTAAAATTATCGCAATTGCCGCTGGCGAAAGCGTTGGCCCCTCTGCCCTGGATATCATTAATAATCTTCTAACTCACTTGAAGACATCTGTTAGCACTCAGCACGAATCCACCCCGGAGGAGACGCAATACCAGGAAGCGCTCATCAATGCACTTGGAGAATTCGCCAACCATCATCCGGACTATCAGAAGATCGAAATCATGCTCTTCATCATGAACACCGTTCCTGATCCATCGAAGAAGAGCAAGGGAGACCAGCTGCTTCAAAACATCCTGCTGAAATCGCTTCTCAAAGTCGGCACCCAATACCGGACGGTGTCCTTCGAGAAAGCTTTCCCCGTTTCATTCCTCCAGCCGTTGCTGAAAATGGCACGCGCTTCCTCGGTTGCGATCCGCGTCATCGTGATGCAAATTTTCCAGCAATTGCTCGATCGCCACCAGAATCAGCACCTGTTGAACGCGATCAGTGTTGGGAACTATCCGACGCTAACTGTGGAGCAAGCTTCCCGCTCGGATATTTTGTTCACGCACAAATACGGCTCCAATATTCTGCAAGCGATTATCGATGGAATGTCACAGGAGAATAATTTGGATGTGTTGAAGTCTTCCTACAACACCGCCGGACTGATGGTCGTGGAGATGGCTTGCGGCGAGACGGTGCAGGAGTTTCTGTTGTTTGTTCTTGGGTAGGTTTGCGGAAAAATGATTCTGCTAGGGTGCCAATAAATCTTGATGTATGCTTTCTCCTTCACAGTGTCCAACAGGTTGCGCTAACCGAAGCCGAGCTGTCTCCCAAGCATCGCTGCAATCTCCACAGCATCGCGATCGCGCTGCTCATCTTGATCGGGCGCTGTACCGCAATCGGTACGATTGTCGAATACGCCGAGAAGTTGATCCAAGCTCGGAAGGAGGAAGCTACCTATTTGCTGCCACCGCTGCTCGACAATGATCGGTCCGCTCCGAGCACACTGAACACCAATCTGCCCCATTTGATGATCGATAAGCTGGCGATTTCGGAGTGTCTGCAGCAGGCCGCTTTGGAGCATACCCGGGTACAGACCGGTACGCCATATTCGCTGCACCAGTCGGACATGTCCGCCCATCGACACTCGTGGGTTGATACTTGTGAGTATTGGCGTTTAGAATCATTATTTTTCCTTTATCTTGGAAGTTGGTTTCAATTTCATGTGGGTATATTTTTTTTTTCCAAAATATATATTTTTATCAAGGCTCATATGGCGTTAGCCTAACGGGGCCGGGAGTTCAATACTTTGACAATTTTTCTTATTATCTATGTTAGTAATATGTAACCGATTACTCGCGGTTATGTGGGTATAAATAGCTTTCGTTTTCAAAGGTTTGTATTTCCGCTGGATGTCACATTATTTTGAATACTCCGAGCCAAAGCTCTAGTTCACTTTTTTTTATTAAATCGTTTATTTTTACAGGCTCAGTTACATAAGTTTGAAGGAGCCAAACTCTGAACTATATTTTAACTAGAATATATTAACATGTTCCCTTAATTCTATGGTTAATAAGATAGGAAACCGATTACTCGCGGTCGACTCGAGTTTGGAAGGGTGACACATTTTCGTTAGGAAAAGGATGGGATGTAAGGAGATTGTAACAATTTTCACACTCATACTCACATTCTCATTCATACTCACACTTCACACTCAATTCTTAAAAACTATCCTTGCATCTAATATGTATTACAATTCATTTTATTCTAATGGAAGTGAACCGATGACTCGCAAAAGAACGAAAAGGAGGGAAAAGGGTGTAAGAACAATCACACTCAAAGATCGATAGTTTTAAGGAAAACATATATTTGGGACATGTAATCAAGATCTAGCCGAGCCAACACATCTCTCACCGGTACACGGGCTGGCTTCCTCTGGCCCGAAGAGAGTTTTCTAAATTCGATCTGGCAACAACATACCCCTCGCACGACCAAACAACGTGTTCGATGTCGCGGTAACCTTGGCCACAAACACAGATATTGCTGTCGGCAAGATTAATACAAAAGAGTAGCGCATCTAACGAACAGTGATTGGACATGAGCCGAGAGAAGGTGCGAATAAAGTCCCGACTCAAGTCCAGACTTTTGAACCATGGTTCAAGGCTAACCTTAGCGATAATCGAGTGAAACCAACGGCCCAACAAAGGTAATGACATAACAGCGTCTGGATCAAGCACTCAAAATTTCTCGTATTCTCTCAAGGGAGTCCGGCCTTCCGGCCTCACTGAACGGATAGCTTCCACAGAGCTAAGACTATCCGTTACAATGTAATAGTGTTCAACAGGTCGTGAGGCGACGCTGTCCATCACCCAGTGAATCGCTGCCAATTCAGCAATATACACTGAGCAAGGATACTGAAGACTGTGGGAGGTGCTGAAAATTTCTTTGAACACTCCAAATCCTGTGGACTCATTCATAGAGGACCCATCAGTAAAGTACATATTGTCACAATTGATACGCCCATACTTTGTTTCGAAAATCGTTAGAATGAACTCCGATCGATGATAATCTGGAATTACAGTTAGTTAACGAGTAAGCAACCAAGAGAAAAAACGTAAACGCTGATAAAGTACAGAAAATATTTATTAGACTAACTCGTTCGCCTTTCCTTATCCTGCCGGTTCGTGTCTCCACATTGGTGACCCCGACGCGAGGTGTTCTTGGCAAAAAAAAACACCGTTTCCGTTTCATTTTCGTACACTTAACCTCACAATGTCTAACGAAGACGCCGCCGGAGTGAGTGTTACCGCGGCTGTGTCGGACAAACTACCGGAGTTTTGAAAGAGCGACCCGGAAATGTGGTTTGCTCAAGCGGGGGCCCAATTCATTCTCGCCAACGTCACGAAAGACGACACCAAATTCTTTCACATAGTGTAAAGTGACCAGATGGTCAGAGGTCTAACGCGGGACACAAAAACAAAACGTTACGTATATACGTTATGTGAACATAAACCATAGTTTAGCGAGTCTAAACTGATCAGTATTATTTATTTCTGAGTATCGGCACTCAGTTGTGATTTTTCGGTGGTTTGGATTTTGTTACGCCCGAAAATCACTCGCTCAATCAGAGCTTTTACGCCTGGCAATCACGATTCAATAGAAAATACGTATACGGTAATAATGTAAAGTTTATATTCATTAGACTAACTCGTTCGCCTTTCCTTATCCTGCCGGTTCGTGTCTCCATAGATCCTTGAAAATCTTCCAAAAAATCACTCGCTCAATCAGAGCTTTTACGCCTGGCAATCACGATTCAAATTCTACAATTTTCTTCAAATTACCGAAAGGAATGCTCGAAAATTCCAATTCATTTTTCATCGATTTTAGTGTTAACGTATGCATTCAAAAAATGGACTAATTTCGGATGGCGATGAAAGATAATTTATAGGAACAAATTTTCTTTAAATCTTACGTTTATTAAGTCTACAACAAAAATGATTCAAG
This sequence comes from Toxorhynchites rutilus septentrionalis, assembly GCF_029784135.1. Lineage (NCBI taxonomy): Eukaryota > Metazoa > Arthropoda > Insecta > Diptera > Culicidae > Toxorhynchites > Toxorhynchites rutilus. Next base: position 26,296,692 of record NC_073745.1, read on the forward strand.
GCTGTTGGCTCGCAGCAGCAGCACTGTCAAGCAACTTGATGATTTTTCCATACTGCAAGCTCGACCCCACAGCGAAAGAGTTGGACATGAGGCACTTTGTGTCCTCCAGATACGGGCGATCTGGTATTTACAATATCATCTCTTCGTCGCTCCTTAAGCCGGGGGATCAAAGCAACCGGCCAAACGGTGGAGAAGAATCTGACCAAAATGGACATTTTTATGCGGAAGCGTCAGACGGTACCGGCCGTATCTGAGCAGCAGGCAATTACCTAGAAGGAGTAGCTTGAGGTGCTGGTGAAAAACTTCTTTCCGGCGAAAGAAGTGAAAAACCTTTTTCGTACTCATAATGTACTTGATGCTAGAATTCAACGAATGGCAGGGGACCGGGTACTTTACGTTCCCCAGGTAAGCGATGACGTCGAATACATCATTCACATCAAGTTCTCGAAGAAGGTCCTTCTCTGACAGACGTGAAGGGAATGTCGAAGCCGCTCTTCTTTCGAGTCATTTGGTGAACGGGGAGATATATAGTACGAAGTGCTTGCCGGAACTGGGAAGGTGATGTGGTCTTTATGCCGAACCTGGGATCAGCCCATTATGCCAAAAGATCACTGGAGAATGGATCGGCTGGAGATAAACATTGTCGCGAAGACTACCAACCTTCCCAACATTCACCAGCTGGGCCCGATAGAAAACTTTTGAGTAAATGGCCAAAATAGAGAGACAGACGACCACCAAAGCCACGTAAAGGTAAAATAACACGCCGACACGCCATGGTTCAGGTTCCGGCCAACTTTCGTAAGTCCGCCCAGCGTTTCATTCACGATACTTCATCAAACAACTCTGCTCCTTCCTGTCGAGTATAAACTAGTTCTTCCGGCTTATTTAAAACGTTAAGCCCTGACCGAGCTAGGGGACCAAAGATGAACTTTTCGTCTGACTCACGTTGGTCCCTGCGGATCAATAGGGGACTTTTATAAAAATCATTTTCCAATTTTGTTGCTGTCGCTTCCAGTTGACACTCTCCAAACAAAAAGCCCAATGTCGGTGCGATGAAACCAGCTCAACGTATTGATCTTTGGATGCATTAGAAGCGCTCTTTAACAGCCTGCCGAATAAATGTTTTTTTGAGGTTCATCCATTTAAGAAAATCAACATGATCAAATTGTGATATTGAAATATATTGATATCGCGGGACATTTTCGTTTCTTTTGCCAAATGACGTTTCACGGGACGGAATTTTACGCGGGACATTTTGTTGAAATGCGGGACGTCTGTTCAGTTTAACATAGTGGCAGAAGTAGATCAATCTGTAATTTGCCACATTGCAGATTTGGTCTCAAATCCTCCACATGAAGAAAAATACAAAGCAATCAAGGAGCGATTGATCGCAAGATTTGCACTTTCTCCAGAGGTACGTCTGGAAGTTTTCTCAATGCTTCGGACCTGGGTGACATGCGGCCAACTCATCTGTTGGTAAAAATGCAAGAGCTAGCCGCTGGTGTCAACGTTAACGATAATTTGCTAAAGATACTCTTCATTCATCGTATGCCACCGCAAATTCGTCCTATACTAACCATTAGTGATGGAACTTTTCCAAAGCTCGCGGAAATGGCAAATAAAATGGCGGAATCTCCGCAAACCGCTGCCGTGTCCACACCATCCGCATCCCGATGCCCCGATGATCAATTCAATCACATGAAAGAACAACTGGGAATATTAAGTGCTGAATTCCTTCGACTCACAACCGATACAAACAAGCAACGCGTAGGTCAACGTAGTAGGTCATCATCACTAGTTCGCGCCAGAGAGGAGTTTTGTTGGTACCATCAGAAATACGAACACAAAGCGCAGCAGTACAAGCAGCCTTGCCATTTTAATGCACCAAAAAACTAGATCATAGCTCACCCGAATCGGCGTTTTCCAGCCGGCGTTTATTATTAGCGGACTTAGATTTCTGATCGACACTGGTTCAGACGTATCACCAGACGTACCAGCGACAAGAAAAGACACGATATCTGGGCCGACGCCCTTCACGCTTTACGCTGCTAACGGATCTTCTATCAGAACTTGCTCTAGTCGGTTCGTACAAACTGATTTCGGACTTCGGCGACGGTTCACATGGAACTTTTTGGTAGCTGACGTTAGACAACCCATTATTGATGCAGACATGCTGGCGCACTTTGGACTAATGGTGGATTTGAAGAACAGAACCCTCGTCGACGCAAAGACGAATCTTCTTTCCTCTGGTAGTGTGATGACTGCTCATGCTATCACTACAATCAAATCGCATCACCCGTTCCAAGCGTTGCTTGCTAAATATCGTCAAATCACACTTCCAGCTACTTTCCGTACCGAAGTGCAGCATGATGTAACGCATCACATCTAGACAAAAGGTCCACCGGTTGCATCCATAGCTAGGAGAATAGCTCCCAACAAACTTAGAGCGGCCTCACGACCTGTTAAATTCACTACAAGGTAAGCGAATTTTTACTACTCTAGACATGGAACTTGCATACCACCAAATTCCAATAGAAGAAACCGATGTCCCGAAAACAGCCGTGATTACTTCTTCTGGACTCTATGAGTTCACTAGAATGCAGTTCGGGCTCTGCAACGCAAGTCAGACGTTCCAGCGTTTCAAGAAAAAAAATTCCGGTGATTTCGATTACGTCGTTGTTTTTATTAACGACATGTGCATCGCATCATCATCACCCGAGGAACACAAACAGCACGTCGAGGAAGTGTTTCGCAGAATTCAGCAGAACGGTCTGGTGAGAAACCTATCGAAAAACAGATTCGATCGGTCGCAGGTAGAGTTTCTTGGTTATATAATCGACCGTCCCGCGTTCAGGCTATAGCTGATTACAAAGTATCTACTACGATCAGAGAATTGCGTAGATTTTTGGCTCTGATCAACGTCTACAAGCGTTTCATTCCAAGGGCAGTCGACATGCAGGTAGAACTTCGTATGCTGATACCACATAACAAAAAAAACGACACTAGACTTGTCCAGTGGACTGACTCTTCCAAGACTGCCTTCGCGTGTTGCAGAAGATCCTTAGCAGAAGCTACACTGCTTTATTATCCAGATTCGAGCAAGTCATTAGCTCTAATGATCGATGCCTTTAATACATCTGCAGGGGCGGTACAGCAATTATCAGGTACAACGTGGCAACCTCTTGGCTTCTTCTCCGAAAAATTCGCTAATTCACAACGAAATTATTCAGCATTTGGACGTGAGCTGACTTCGTGGTGCTCCCGTGGCCGAGTGGTTAGCGTCAAACCTAACATGCCGGGGGTTCGGGTTCGATTCCCGTTCTGGTCGGGGAAATTTTTCTTCAAAGAAATTTCCTCTGACTTGCACTGTGGTTACGCGTATTCTAGAGCTTGCCACTCAGAATACATTCAAGGCGTGTTATTTGGCATAGAAATCTCAACTGAGTACTAATGAAAATGACGCAAGTAATACTACGTTGAGACGGCGGAGTTCCTCTAGGAACGTTAGTGCCATATAAGAAGAAGAAGACGTGAGCTGACTGCAATGAAGATGACAGTGAAGCATTTTCGATATTTTCTAGAGGGTCGCAAATTCGTCATTTACACCGATCATAAACCGCTTACTCATGCAATGGAAACAAATCCATCAAGCAGATTGCCCCATGAAGAACGTCATCTGCGTTTCATTTCCCAATTTACAACTGATATACGACATATTAGCGGTCTGGAAAACACTGTAGCAGACACAATGTCGCGGATAGAAGCCGTAACGTCTATTGATTTGACAGCGATTGCCAAAGACCAGACATGACGGCACCCTTAGTTGCTAGAATGCTGACATCCGAGTGGATCGCCCGATTCGGAACCCCGGAAACCATAACCTCAGATCAAGGACGTCAATTTGAGTCCGAATTGTTTAGAGAGTTGACATATATTTTAGGTTCAAATCATATTCGCACTACAGCATACCACCCACAGGCGAATGGGATTGTTGAACGTATGCATCGAACATTGAAAGCAGCACTGATGTGCAAAGGGAAGCATAATTGGAGTGAACAGTTACCCATCGTACTTCTTGGACCACGTACAGCTTACCGTGAAGATACGGCTGTTCCGTAGCCGAATTAGTATATGGCCAAATTTTAATAGTACCAGGAGAGTGTTTTGATCCCCCAGCGGTTGACATCGATCGATCCGAGTTTACTAAACAGCTTCATGGAGCCTTTGCTGAACTTCGACCTCCAACGACAACCCATCATGCAAAGCCTAGTGTATTTGTGCACAGCGAATTAAAGAAATGCAGTCAGGTTTTCGTTCGTGCCGACACAGTGAAACGTTCCTTGCAACGCCCATACGACGGGCCTTATGAAGATATCAAGTGCGGCGATAAGAGTTTCGAAGTGCTTGTTGCAGGTAGAAACCAAACCATCTCCATTGACCGTCTTAAGCCGTCTTACATCTGCAGCAGAGAATTCAGCAGCCACCCAAACGAAGACAAATCGACGAAAGTTACACCATCTGGCCACCGTGTCCGGTTTCTGATGTAACTGGAGGGGCAACTGTGGCTACACACACCTTGTCATTATCAAGGAGATACACAAATTGTCATACAAACCCTACACACCGCATACATCATACATGTTATACCAGTTAGTTAACGTGTAAGCAACCAATAGAAAATACGTATACGGTAATAATGTAAAGTTTATATTCATTAGACTAACTCGTTCGCCTTTCCTTATCCTGCCGGTTCGTGTCTCCATAGATCCTTGAAAATCTTCCAAGGGGGGAGAAAGGAAATTTGTAAAATCGAAATTTTGTTTTCGATGCCAAATGTCTTAAAAATGCATAAAACGACGAGATCTGGTGTTATCTCGAAAAAAAATTTTTTGGCCTCAAAATCGACTTTGTGGGACTTAGCCTGAGTGGTCAAAAAATCAAAACTTTGAGCGCTTTGATGCACCTCTAAATCATGTCCGATTCAGCTGAAACTTTGCACAGGTAATTTTTTTGGAGCCAATAAACAAATTGTGCATAGTCGGTTTTTGAAATTCGATAATTATTTTTTTTTCCATACATCCATTGTTACCCTTATATATATATACACACCTTGATCACAACCAAATGTAAATATTTATTTATTTTATTTAGTACATCATCTTCGACTACGTCGCATAGACTGACTTGAAACTAACTACATTAATTCTCTAATCCTAGCACTGAACACGTTTCTTGTCAACAGAAAATCAAATTCATTACAAACAACATTGAAGGAACGCAAACTGTTGTAACCGAAGTTTGTTCTGTGGTAAGGAATGTTTCGAAAACGACGAGGCGGAATATTCAATGGAATCTGTTTCAAGAGCTTAGGACAGTCACCATGACCCATTAAAACATCAAAAACAAACAGCCTTTGTGACTTAGCGCTTCCAAATCGATCAACTTATAACGATCAGCATAACAGGGTAGATTGACCGGATCGTTCCATGGGAGAGAGCGCAAAGCGATACGCACGAATTTTCTTTGAATTCGCTCAATCGCAAGACTCTGTGTAACTTGGAAAGGACACTAAACCGGGGAAGCATATTCCAAAACACTTCGCACAAGCGAATAGCTGCTTGAGGCAATAAACATCAGTAAATTCAGATGTATGACGCAGGATGAAACCAAGCACTGTATACGCCTTAGCTGTTATAATGTTGATATGTTCGTGAAATCTTAGCTTCGAATCAATAGTAACACCGAGATCGCAAATTGAATTGATACGCTCTAAGGCAACTGAATCCATGTTGTACTGATGGACTGAAACTTTACTGCAACGGGAGAAGGATATCACTTTGCATTTTTTGCAGTTAACTCGCATTCGCCACACCAGACAAGCAAACGAATTATGTCCTGGGTTTACGGCAGAAGGAATGTCGAAAGTTCTGGAACGCACAGAATTGACCATAACGTATGCGTTACGATTTGACAGGTACGAATAGAGCCATTCCGTTATCCACGATGGAAATCCAGTGTGATCCATTTTATCAACGATGAGCTTATGCGGTACTGTGTCGAAAGCCTTCGCGAAATTTATATAAATTGAATAAACCTGCTGCTTCGATTCCAATTCAAGTGACAACGCTGATACATAGCACATTAAGTTCGATGTTGTTGAACGGTGTTTCACAAATCCGTGCTGACTACTGGAGATGATGGGAGTCGCGACTCGGTAGAGAACTGTGTGAACAAGCTTCTCAGAAAACTTGCTGAGAGTACAGAGTATTGACACGCTACGGTAGTTTTCAATACTGGTATAGCTACCTGACTTGTAGATTGGCACTATGTACGCTGATTTCCATGCGGTCGGGAATATTCTGTCCGAGAGCGAATGGTTAAAAACAGCAGTGATGGGCTTGGCAAGCAAATAGGCACAGTCCTTCAAAAATGCGGGCGGTAAGTTATCTGTACCTGGTCCTTTTTTTGGGTCAAGATTCTCGAGACCTCTCCTCACTTCCTCTGGAGTAAACTGAATGCATGATAGGTTTATGTTATGGATCGGTATTTCCACAAAACGATCGTGACGTTGAACCGGTGATGCTTTGCTGAAGACACTTTCGAAGAAGGCAGCAAACAGATTGGCGGTCTCTGAACTTGTGGTAGAAACGGTCTCATTGTAACTAACCGAACCAGGAATATTATTACATGCTTTTCTTTTCTTGACGAAACTCCAAAAACTTGAAAGATCTTGTTGAACCGTTGCCTGAATTCCTAGCAGATAATTTTTGTATGTTTCAGAAAGGAGACTCTTGTATTCCAAGTCAAGATTTCGAAGTCTAGCTCTGTCAGTTTCATTCTTCGAATTGAAATAACGATTGCGCACCTTGCGGAGGTTGTTGCGAAGATTTCGTAACTCAGGAGTCCGCCAAGGTTTATTGTAAACGGAGCTTGATACTCTTCTTCTTCGAGGGATATGGCGACTGAAGACATCATGAATTAATTCGTTTAAATTTGACAACATCTGATCTACTGAATCGTTGTTCAAAACTCGTTCCCACTCAATTTCAGCAAGCATAGAATTCAAAAGATTAAAATAGCATGAAGAAAAGTCAAACTTGAGAGGCATTCTTCAGACTCGTCCGTTGAAGTTGGGACAACACGTACGTCAAGTAATTAAATAAACGGAGCGTGATGATTATCCACAGGTAATAGCAGTGAAGATGGTACAATAATACCGAGGAACTCTGGGAAATTGGTAAACACCAGGTCGAGGCGTGTGTCATTTACGTTTGTGAAACCATTCATCTGTCTCAAGCCATGAGCAAACATCACGTTCGTGAAGTCGAGTTCGATGTCAGAAGTAGCATTTGAAGGAATGTATCCATTGATGTCATCGTCAAAACTCCATCGTAAATACGGAAGGTTAAAATCTCCGATTGATAGGATAATGTCCGACTCCAAAAGACGCAGAGTATAACTGGTTGTTTGGATTAGGAGGGAGATATATCGCGACTATGTAGAGAGACCGAAATTGTTCTTTTATGCGTACTGCAACTTGTTCAAGCTCGGTACAGTTAGTAATCGGAACTGGTATGTGCATTACGATCGCATTGGTATTATTTTTTTTATTTAAATCGTTTATTTTTACAGGCTCAGTTACATAGGTTTAAAGGAGCCGAACTCCTTACTGTATTGTTACTAGTATATATACATTTTTCCTTAATTCTAATGTTAATAATATAGGAAACCGATTACTCGCGGTCGACTCGAGTTTAGAAGGGTGACATATTTTCTTCAGGAAAAGGAGGGGATATGAGGATATATTGACAATGATCACACTCACACACTCAATCACACTCATCACACTCAATTCTTAAACCTATCTTATATCTAATATGTATTTACATTTCATCTTATTCTTAAGAAGGGATCCGATCTCTCACAAAGGAAAAGGAAAAGGAAAAACTAAGGGTATAAGGACAATCACACACGAAGATCGATAGCTTTAAGGAATACATATATTTGGGACATGTAATCAAGGTCTAACCGAGCCAACACGTCTCTCACCGGCACCATGGGCTGCCTTCCTCGGGCCCGAAGGGTGTCTTCTAAATTCGATCTGGCGACAAGATACAGCTCGCACGACCAAACAACGTGCTCGATGTCGTGGTAACCTTGGCCACAAACACAAAGATTGTTGTCGGCAAGATTAATACGAAAGAGTAGCGCATCTAACGAACAGTGATTAGACATGAGTCGGGAGAAGGTGCGAATAAAGTCCCGACTCAAGTCCAGACTTTTGAACCATGGTTTGAGGCTAACCTTAGGGATAATCGAGTGGAGCCACCGGCTCAATTCATCTTCGTTCCATTTGCGTTGCCAGTTGACTATGGTATTTTTGCGGACTAAAGAATAAAATTCGTTGAAGGCGATTTGACGCTGATAAATATCGCCTTCAATTGCACCTACCTTTGCTAATGAGTCAGCCCTCTCATTACCCAGAATTGAGCAATGTGAAGGGACCCAGACAAAGGTAATGACATAACAGCGTCTGGATAAAGCACTCAAAATTTCTCGTATTCTCTCAAGGAAGTACGGCGAGTGCTTTTCCGGCCTCACTGAACGGATAGCTTCGACAGAGCTAAGACTATCCATTACAATGTAATAGTGTTCAACAGGTCGTGAGGCGACGCTGTCCAGCGCCCAGTGTATCGCTGCCAATTCAGCAATATACACTGAGCAAGGATTCTGAAGACTGTGGGAGGTGCTAAAAAATTCGTTGAACACTCCAAATCCTGTGGAATCATTCATAGAGGACCCATCAGTAAAGTACATATTACCACAATTGATATCCCCATACTTTGCATCGAAGATCATTGGAACGATCCTCGATCGAAGATAATCTGATGTTCCATGGATATCCTGCTTCATGGACAGATCAAAATGCACAGAGGAATTGATGTAGTCAGGAAAACAAACACGGTTGGGAATATACGAAGAAGGATCAACCTGCATGGAGATGAATTCATGATATGGACTCATGAACCCAGATTGAAAATTTAGCTCGATCAGCTGTTCAAAATTTCCGATCACCAATGGGTTCATAACCTTACACCGGATGAGGAACCGAAGAGATAATAAATTGAAGCGATCTTTTAGTGGGAGTACGCCTGCCAAAACCTCGAGACTCATGGTATGCGTTGAGGGCATACATCCCAGAGCAATACGGAGACAAAGATACTGAATTCGCTCGAGTTTAATGAAGTGTGTTTTGGCAGCTGATTGAAAACAGAAACTGCCGTACCCCATCACTGAGAGAATAGTTGTTCTATACAACATTATAAGATCTTCTGGATGGGCTCCCCACCATGTGCCGGTAATTGTACGGAGAAAGTTTATTCTTTGTTGGCATTTTTTACTCAGATTCCTAATATGGGCCCCCCAAGTGCATTTGGAGTCGAACCAGACCCCAAGATACTTGAATGACATAGCATGAGTGATCGGTTTACCCAAAAGTTGAAGCTTTGGTTTTGCTGGTTTATGCTTCCTAGAAAAAACCACCATCTCTGTTTTCTCCGTGGAGAATTCGATCCCTAGCCCAATGGCCCAGGTTGAAAAATTGTTCAAAGTATCTTGTAAGGGTCCTTGCAGGTCGGATTCGTTTGATCCTACGACAGACACCACTCCATCATCTGCAAGTTGTCTTAGGCTGCAATTTTGTGTAAGGCAATTGTCGATGTCGCTTACATAGAAGTTGTACAAAAGGGGGCTTAAACATGAGCCCTGGGGGAGGCCCATGTAAGAGAACCGACTTACTGCCGAATCTCCGTGAGAAAAGTTCAAATGTTTCTCACAAAGCAAGTTATATAACATATTATTCAATAGAGGCGGCAGACCCCGAGAGTGTAATTTGTCTGACAAAACCTCTATTGAAACAGAATCAAAGGCCCCCTTTATGTCCAAGAATACTGAAGCCATTTGTTATTTTTTCGGCGTAAGCCATTTGAATTTCTGAAGAAAGCAACGCAAGACCATCATTCGTCCCCTTGCCCCTGCGGAACCCATATTGTGTATCTGAGAGTATGCCATTCGTTTCAACCCATCGATCAAGGCGAAACAAGATCATTTTCTCCAACAATTTCCGTATACAAGACAGCATTGCTATTGGGCGGTACGAATTGAAGTCGGACGCGGGTTTTCCGGGTTTTTGAATAGCTATAACTCGTACTTGTCTCCAATCATCTGGAACAATATTATGTTCCAGAAACCGATTGAATAAATTCAACAAGCGATGTTTCGCCACATCAGGGAGGTTTTTCAGCAAGTTGAACTTAATTCTATCCGATCCCGGAGCAGAATTGTTACATGAAAGGAGAGCAAGAGAGAATTCTACCATCGAAAACCCGGAATCAAGATCGCACCTATCTTGTGGTATAACTCGAACAATTTTTTGCACGGGAGCGGAATCGGGACAAACCTTCCGTGCAAAATTAAAAATCCATCGATGTGAATATTCTTCGCTTTCATTCGTTGAAGAGCGATTTCTCATGTTTCGAGCCACTTTCCATAACTTTTTCATTGACGTTTCTCGTGACAAACCTTCCACGAAATTTCGCCAATAAGCACGTTTTTTTCCTTTGATCAAGTTTTTAAATTGATTTTCAAGGTCCAAATACGACTGAAAATTTTCAATGGTTCCACGTTTCCGAAAAGCTTTGAATGCGTTCGATTTATCCTGATAAAGCTTGGAACATATGCTATCCCACCATAGATTGGGAGGCCTTCGACGAATAGTGGAACCTGGGATGGGTTTCGTTTGAGCGCGAACCGCGCTGTCATAGATCAAACGAGAAAGGAAGTTATACTCCTCCAATGGAGGTAAACCATCTCTGGAATTGATGGCTAGAGTAATCGCGTCCGCATATTTTTTCCAGTCAATGTGTCTTGTGAGGTCATATGCCATGTTTATAGATTCAGAAGAATTCGACCCAATGGTGATGGAAATTTTGATTGGCAAGTGATCACTACCGTTGGGGTCCTGGATTACATTCCACTTGCAATCTAACGATAGTGAATTCGAGCAAAGCGAGAGGTCAAGAGCACTTGGGTTAGCAGGAGGTTTAGGTACACGTGTTGTTTCCCCAGTGTTCAAAACGGTCATATTGAAGCTGTTACAAAGGTCATATATCAACGATGAACGATTGTCGTCGTACTGTTCCCCCCAGGCAGTTCCGTGAGAGTTGAAGTCTCCCAAGATTAATCGTGGCTCAGGAAGAAGTGAGCACATGTCAACAAGTTGCTTGCGGCTAACCGCAGCTCTCGGAGGCCAATGCAAGCTGACTATACAGAGGTCTTTGCCTCTGATGTTTGCATGACAAGCAACAGCTTCGATCCCTCCAATAGGTGGAAGGTCAATTCTAAAAAATGAGTGACACTTATTGATCCCCAATAGTACCCCTCCGTATCTGTCATCGCGGTCCAAGCGTATTATATTAAAATCGTGGAAAGAGAGATCATTTTGAGAAGAGAGCCAGGTTTCGGACAGAGCAAAAACATCAGAATTGACTTTATGAATTAGAAATTTGAATGTATCCAATTTAGGAATAAGACTACGACAATTCCACTGTAAAACAGTGATATCTCCGACCTCTCTATTTAAATTAGACATCAAGAGAGATAATCATTGCAAGGAGGGGCCATGTTTGCATCAATTGCTGCAAAATTGTCTTTAGTACTGGAAGCATTGCGGTGACAATGGTTCTGATGGAGTCGGAAACATTAAAACACGTGAAGATTTGATCCACAAGGTCAGACAACTTTATAAATCCCGATTGGGAAGTTGAACTGGACGGAAAAACAGGGACAGTTGGGGTTTTTGATGTCCCCTCGAGTGCTGGGTTGTTCGAAGGTGAACTATTACCACGGAGGCCAGGAGGGACCTGATTTTGCTTATCCGCTGCACTCGATTTTTTGGGCAAGCTAACAGGGGGTATCACCGGAGGGACTTGTCCTTGAACTTTGGGAGTGGTCACATTTTTGCGCCGGGGATTCCCTTGAGAAATAAACGGCGTGCCCCCGTTAGTTGTATCCGCTTCCATTTCGTCAACTGGCAACGTAGCAAAGACATTGTGTGTATTGATTGGTTGTTGTTCTTGAGCCAGTGGAGAAGCGCCCTTCAAAATTTCTGCGAAAGATATGCATTGGTATTGATACTTGTTAAAAATGAATGAGCTCTACCAATCTACCTAATAAAACATTTCAATGAAACGCGTGTACTGGAATGGGTTATTTTGCTCGTCTCGACAGTTACTGAAGCCTAGACGAGACGATATAAATTGCTCGTCCCATTTTCTGGAATAGGACCCTAAAATTCGAATAGCTTGCATTCTAAGTGATTTTTGAGTTATTGAAACAAATTTTTGGATCAATAAATAACAAGCATGTAACGGGTAGACATTTTTTTCCTTTGGAATGAAGTGGTTATCAAACCATTTCCTGCAGTTGGTTAGGAGGTATTAAGACTCAAAATCTTGTTGGACCGGCGTAACGCTCTCGTTATCGAAACATTGAACTTACACACCCCAATATAGAAATGAAAGACGTAGCCCTAATCTACTGATCTATTTTGTTTTAATTTTTTTAAAGCGTTTTAAGATATTCACCCCTATACTGTATTTCGACCGATTCGAAATATTTCGAACGAATTTATAAAATTACATTCTGTATTTCGTTCGAGTTGTTTTTGCATTTCTTTCGATCTGTTGCTCTTCAAACATTAGATGGGCATAACGTTCGAAATAGGAAATACGAAATTTTAACTCCAACGAAATATTGGTTTCGAAACGAATGAATTGGCTAGACTAATTCATCTCTCTCCCCCAGCGGCCGCCCGCAACAGCATCGTGGACGCCAACTACAACGACGTCGAGTCGGTCAGCAGCTCCCCGGGCGTCCAGAAACGTTCGCTCGCTTCCGAGTATAACTTCGAGTCGATGAAGCGAGTGCTGGCGGAACCGACGGAAGCATCAAAGCGGGAATCACGCGAGAAGCAGGCCGCCATTGGGCGTACCTTCCGCGAGACCGCTTTTGACGATTTGCTACGGCGAACCGAACCCAAACACGACGTGATCCAGAACAAACTGAACGAAATCTTCAACTCGCTGTCCGCCGAACGGCAGATAAGCTGCGGCAGCAGCCAACTGGCCGCCATCGGGGCTTCGGCGGCTACGGGGACGGCCGACGGCGGGAAGCTCAACCAGCAGCGGCCAATCTACGCGAATAATTTTCCGGAACTATTTTTCTACTAACCTCGCGCTAAGGGAGTGAAAAGTTGCCTTCAAGTGTCTATTTAGTGGAAGTGTTTGTTTTTTCTTTGTTTCTCGATTTTGTTGTGTATTTATTGTTAGCTAGTCGGGTGGAATGGTGCGTGGTGAGAGTGGTCGGGTTTGGCGAAAAATAATGAGCATTGGATGCACATTTCTGCGCGTTATATATCACAAATAATTTCACGATTCCATTTTGAAAGATATAACGAACGGTCAAAGTTTCATTGATTGGCCCAAACATACATTAGGAATTATAAATTTTCTCCAATAAAGACTAATAGTCATTTCTTCAGCGCTGTAAAATATCAGTTTTGAAAGAAACATCCGCTACCTTTGCTTTCGGACCATAAATGTGTAAAACAGTCGAATGTTTAATTCACCTTTTTGTTCTATTTGTTCAGCTAGAGTATGAATATTGATTTTGTCATAATAACGTCGAATGGTGGTATATATTTTATACTTTTTTGAATTGGTTATTAGTTTTAAATGTTCTTAGCTCGTAAAGTGTTACATTCTCAAACTCGAAGGATCGATAGTGGTTTTTTTTCTGTTGTAATATTTCACAATAGTTTGTATGGTGGAAACTGCTACCAGAGCGGTGTGTTTTACCCTACTCTACTTGTTTGTTGTAAACGGTTTTGGTTTAACTTTGTTGTTTGCCTTCCCCGAAACGCTATAAATTTGCTAGAATGAGTGGCAGACTTTTTTTTATCTTTGAAGGAATAAGACTAATCATCAATGGTAGGAATAAATGACGAGAGAATTTGCCCCGAATCTACAAAGATTAGTTTTTGTCTCAACAAGTTTTTGGCTAAATGAGTGTTTTATTATAAATGCATCGTTTGCTGATTTGTTCCTCCTAACCCCACTGCATTGTACATTGGAAGAATATCGATTAAAAGCTGAGAGAAACTGTTCAAATCCTACGATCTTACTGTTTTCTTATTCCTAGTCTTCCGACTGACGAATTGTGGATTCCTCGCGCTACAATGAACGGCCAGGATCAGGCCCGGATTAAATGATTGCTTCATGGTTTGTTGTTTTTCACAATGTTTGTGTGTGTATGCTTGGTTAATCACTTGCTATTGTTTTGTTATCTGCCTTGTTCGTTTTAGAATGCTTTGGGACGAATACACAATCCTTCCTACTCCACCTTCAACAGCTCAACGTCGAAGGTGAGGGTTGCGTTCGGTGGAATAACACCGGGATGGCCACGGCTTCCGTAAGCATAATCCGGCGAACAGACCAGCTTTGCTCGTTGACCGACCGACATCTGGAATTCAAATGACACACTTCATTAGTTATTTCACCAGTCCAGAACCACAAAAAAAGGTCTGACGTCTTCACCTGAGCAACACCCTCATCCCATCCACGGATGACCTCGCCGCGACCGACGGTGAAGCGGAACGGCTTGCCCCGAGTGCGGGACGAGTCGAACACGGTTCCATTATCTAGCGTGCCGGTGTAGTGGACCACAGCAATCTGGCCAGTTTTGGGGAAAGTGGATTCTACATAACAAAAAAAAAAGAACCAAATGCCAATCACGATCACATTTTCTTTCTTTCGGTGACTTTTTTTTCACCCGCACGCACAATTACGAAACTTACGATCTCCGTTGGAAAGTGGGATAACCTGAACACCCATGCTGATGATTCTGGCTTTTGGTTCTCAACCGCTGTGTGCTGCCACCGGAAAGATAGATTAAAACGAAAAGAAACCGGTTGATTTGCGAATTTGCGAATGAAAACTCTCAAACAAGACAACTTACCAAGAAAAAGTAAAATGCCGGACTGCAAATGTGCCGTAGACTGCGGCAGGGATGCCATATTTCCAAGGTGCTATCCCGTACACTGAAGGTTTGTTTTCGTTATTTTGGTAACGAAATGCGTGTTCAGCCGCCTTCACACTAGGATTTGTATTCACGTTAACGACATTAAGTTGAAGTGAAAGCTAGCCACAAATGGCTGCCACAATGGCACTCACTTCTTTCATATCTCTCCCTCACCCCTCGCCCGAAAATCAATAATTTTGCGAAACAGTGTGAAGAAAATGATCGTTTTCGCACACTTCCCATCAAGTAATATCAACCAAACTCTTATCGATTACTCACAAGATATTAAATTTTCATCTGCTTTCGCACCGTATAGTGAAGAACGTCGGAAAACTCGAGCAAGTGCTCTGAAAGTTAAATTTTCATTTTTCAATCTTCGGCAATGGTTTTGATTGTATTGGTGAAAGCATAGTTATTTTTTTGACACTGATGTCAGACAACATCATCGAAACAGCTATAAAAACCACTCAATAAAATGTTATTCCTAAGTCATAGTGTTTCATGTCCTGAAAATCAATAGAATAAAATTGTGTAGATATCAATACAATTATTATTTTTACGTTTAATGGGTCTATAATGTAAGTTTTAGCAACTTTAACATGGGGAAGAAAATTGTATTGCAGAGCTCGTAACACTGCCATCGCTGCCTATGCTTTCAAAAACAGTAAACGGAAAAGTGTTACATTCAATAAAAATGCCTCGGCCAACGAAAAAATATTACGTTGGAGGTTGAGGCTCTCCAACGTAATATGTGAAAACAATACGATCAACGAAGGAAAATATTAAGGAATTATCAACATCGAGTTATTATGCGGAAGAACTTGTTAATACCAAAAGAGCCCCAATTCGCATGTGTTATAAATTTGCTTATGTTACGCTCGCGTATAATCAGAATTTTACTTCATATGCAAATGCATCTTCTATATATATTTATATTTGCAATTGTTCATCGGAACATATCGTTCATACATTTTACTTTAGTATTCAATTGTTATTTTGACGTAGGACTACGTCTAACCGGAAGATATAGGGGGTGAAATGAAAATCTAGGCACTGAACAAGTAGGAAAAAATGCAAGATTTGGAACGCTTATAACTCGAGCATTTCTCAATAGATCGCAATGGTTTTTGCATCAATTGATAGGAAATATATCTACGCATCTATCATATTGAATAACATTTCATTTTTCTTGAGATAAATAATTGAATAATTGTGAAATATCAAGCATTGTCCAAATGCACTATGTGTTCATTTTTGATTGGTTCATTTTGTGCTCCTCAAATCGTACCGACCAAAACGGGCAACCAGAGCAGCAGGGAAATACAATGAAGCACGATTGGAAAGGAAAAAGAAAAAATATGAACGAAACATCGGTCGCAGTCTCACACATGCGTAGTTCTCGAGCCAACCAGTCCAGCTTAAAAATCCCCGCTCCGCTGCCGTAACGATCATTCTCATCCAAACCGTACACCACATCGTTTCGCATCACATCACATCAACAAACCAACACAAGCAGCCATGTCTGGACATGGCAAAGGAGGAAAAGTGAAGGGAAAGGCAAAATTCCGCTCGAACCGTGTTGGTCTACCAATTGCTCCGCAAGGGTAGCTAGGCCGAGTGCGTTAGTACCAGTGCACCGGTCCACTTAGCCGGCGTTATATAGTTTCAGCCGCCGAAGTGATCGAGTTGGTTGGAAAAACTGCTCGCGACGATAAGAAAACCCGCATTCAGAACAGACCACATTCGGTTCGGTGGGCATCAAGACAACAACAGGTAGTTGCAGCGAGTGGCGAGTGGCAAACGCAATCGCAAAACGGCTGCAGGTAGCAGAAGAAAAAAGTTTGTTCTTTATACAAACTGCTTTGGTGGCAAATTCAGAACAAGGCGGCATCGAGGGCGTTCGAAATGGTTTTTTCAAAACCACGAGTACTAAGTTTTCTAAATTGGAACCATTCCATAAAACACGGCGCTTTTCAGGGCCATTAAACCTTTCAAAAAAGAGTTTATGAAATACAGTTCAATGCATCCTAAAATATTATCCAAAACAATTCTTAAATTACACCAATTCTTAAATTGCTTCCAGATTGAAAGTACAGTAATTTACATTTAGTTCGACATTTAGCTAATTGGACGGACCTGTAATGCGATATATTTAGTTGGACATTTTTGTTCGGGGTTTTAATTATGACCCAACATGTCCCAAGCTGGATGGGAAGAAATTTTCCAACTGTCAAAGCTGTACCACTGTCATCGCAAATGTTCAATTACAGGTTAAAATCGCCTCCAATGCGACACTGAGTGGTGCTTCGGCATGTCGCATTAAATGTAATTTGCAGTACAACATGTCCCGAGCTGGATGGGGAGAAATCTTCCACCTGTGAATCCTGTGGCGAGTGGCAAACGCAATCGCTAAACAGGAAGGTTTAGCCGAATAAGATGGGGATATCGAGTGATATCAACAAACAATAAACTCTTTAGATTAAAGATGATTTTGTGGCTTTTTAGGGCTTGCTTCCGAATCAGCGGTCGGAAAACGTTCTTTATTTGGAGCTGGTATATTTCTTCACCGCTTTGGTACCTTCGGAAACCGCATGCAAGTTCACCGGGCAGCAACAGACTGATTGGGATCTGAATTTTCCACACCGTAATGGTTGACCGCTGATTGTAGTGGGTCAGACGCGAGGCTTCCGCTACGATACGCTCAAAGATGCATTGACGAAGCTCATGACGCTCATCGCCTTCGATGAGAAATCGGTGTCGGAATGATCCTGATTCAGCACGGCTTACAGAGACAAGGCTAGCTACTCCGGATCAGTCATTTTTTAGTGACGTCATCTGAGTCGTTGAAGTAAACAATGTGTTCTTATTTTTTATTTTTCGTGCTTTGTAAGTTTGTGCGTTGATAATATAGTTGATTATATTTAACACCATGAATAATTTGATAAAACATTTATCCACAAAGAACATAATTCTCGGTTTTTGGGAAAGCGAAAGAGTCACTTTTTTGGTCCGATAATGTCATTTTCATAATTTATATACCCGCTCACAGTGCATTGAACCATTTTCGATTTTTCATTTCAGGAACATTTACGCGTAAGTCGGAAAACAAAATACAACTGGCGACTGTTTACACTGACAATTCGGATGACGTCATCAAAAAAAATGTTTACTCGCTAAAGAACTAGCCGTGCTGATTCATCACCTTTTGATGTAGATAGCATATGATTCCTTCTTCTTCTTCTTGTCGGTTTCCGAGATATTCTTCTGCGCCTCGCCGAACTTTTCGGCGGCTTTTCCACTAGTCTTCGGTGCCTTCGTGTTTGTTAGAAACAACTGCATGTGAACCCAACGAGCGAACAAATCGTAATGAATATATTTGTTTGCCATCGCTGCCTTTTAACGCTCATTCGTTCATCTCGTTGGACTCGCCCCTTTGGCTGAGGCTGTTGATTTGTCTCTATCCTGTGAGCGTATACCGCAGGCGGACCCGCTGAAAAATATATCATTCTTTTTCAAACCGTACATCAATGTGGTTGTATGACATCGTTTCACATCGCATCGTATCACATCAACAAAGCAACACAAGCAGCAACGTGGACGTGTGGACGCGGCAAAGGAGGACAAGTTAAGTGAAAGGCAAAGTCCCACTCGAACCATGCAGGTTTGCAGTTCCCTGTTGGTCGCATTCACTGATTGCTCCGCAAGGGTAACAAGGCCGAACGGATTGGTGCCGAAGCACCAGTATACATAACAGCGGTTATAGAGTTTCGGCCGCCGGAGTGCTCGAGTTGGCTTGCAAAGCTGTTCACGACAATAAGAACATACCACATTCGGTTCGGTGGCAACAACTAGTTTCAGCGAGTGGCAAACGCAATCGCAAAACGGCAGCAGGTAGAAGAAGGAAAAATTTGTTTATACAGACTGCTTTGGTTGCAAAACCAGCCACCGTAAAACACGGCGCTTTTCAGGGCCATTAAACCTTTCAAAAAAGAGTTATTAAAAGTTTTTCACAATACCAATGCATTCTAAAGTGACATAATATGACATATAATATAAACTGATTTTTTTTGTTCTTGAACTTATTGGTGGTTGGGGTCTTTTAAATTGATCATTCAGTTTTCACAAACCCATGTATGGTGTCCGAATTAAAAGTGGCTTCAAATTAAAACACATTGTATGCATGATGGCATTAACGAATTTTCTCGGTAGCAAGAACTGCTTTCTTTGGTTGATAACTGATGTTGAAAATTGACTGACGTTACATCTGCATTATATAGAAACATAACTAAGGAGCAACATGATGAGCTATGTATTTCCTGCTGCTCTGTTCTTATTTTAAAGGACTTTAATGCGAAGGTCATCCGTCCCTGTATTTACTGTTGGTTTTTCAGAACGCTTATAGCTCTTCTATTTCTCGACCGATCGTAGAGTTCGTCTCCAAAACCTCAGTTCTTTTTCATTTTTATTTACTTTGTTTGCGGATACTACAAATCTCACAATTCATTCGTCTCCGAAACCACAGTTTAAGGTACGGTAATGTACTCAATAGTGAAATATATGATAGTGAATGAGCTGATGACCACCTATGCAGTCCCTATCACAGCCATCATTTTGATTGTACGATATGTGCATACGCCAAAAGATGCCCGGCGTTGAACATTTAATAAGTACAAAGCCTTCAGAAAAAAATCAAGAATCAACTAAGACAGTGAGAAAAAAATGAGAAAGTTTGTAAAAAAAACACAAAAACACAACACCAAAGGTTCTTTTCAGAACTCCAAACATGTTCATAAAGAGTATACAGTAAACTAATCCATATTTCAGGTAGATAGGTAGGTATTCACGTAGGAGAAGAAAATAAAACAATATATTTAAAATATATATTTAACGAAAGCTGTCCCCTTTGTATAGTCCTACGTCACTCCGGTTATGTCCCCGACATTACCCACCCGTCTTTTTTTTTAATGTATTCAAAGACTCGTGTCAATGAAGCGCCACACAGTCTGATAAGTAAATTGATCTATTTACGTGTGCTTCTACACATTGGGCAACCGCAACCCGATCTATGTTGACGATGTCAATCGGATCGTCAACTCAGCTCTGCACATTGAGACAACTAAAACCTGATGAAATCGTTAAGTTTTCATCCGTCGTCATAAACTGCATGATCGCTAGCAGAGATGCCATTTCTTTAGCTGCCATGAAATCACATGAAGAGCGAATTTTGAAAAACATTTTTGGAAAAAAAACTACTTTACTTGAGATTTTTTCTTAACTCGAGCGAATAGAAAAAAAACAAAACACTTAATTTGGCAAATAGCATCAAATTGAATGTATGCGCGACGTTTTAAAACTCTACAATAGCATCAAAACGGAACCTTTGAAATACAATTTGCGCTATAATAGAAACATCTTTTTGTATGGCAATCCTGGATTTTTTTTTCGAAAGAGCTACAGCTCATATAGCAATCGATAATTGCAACTGAACTCTAATGAATGTCAGAATCGCATTTTTTTGCGAAATTCTGCTCTTTTTATACTTCCATTTTTTTATTGGATATGGCTCAATATTGTTGATGCCATATCCAAGCCCTCAATCCTGCCTGGTTATTTTCCTCCTGCAGGAAAGATTCGTGGGTAAGCATCACTCGCTCTGCTCATTGTCTGACCGTTATTCAGTTTGATATTTGTCTGGAAAATATTAGCAAATTCGATAAAGCTTATAGCATCATAAAAATTTCAAAACATTACCTGAAATATGTGAAGCACCGAGACAGCGGCTCATCTACAAACTTTGTTTTGTGTTGTGTTGTTTTATATTATATATAAAATATACAAATAGCAGCAAAACACTATTAACTCGTTCGTTCACAGAAATAACTGCGCCAAATTTTTAAGCACTGTTTTGTATTATCACTGGTAAACATGAAAACTCAACGAACGCAGAAATCAAAATGTCAAAAGCAATTGAACGAAAAGGTTGCCGACACAAATCGCGCGCGACTCGACATGCTAGATTGAATCGAAAAAGTTGATCCGACCAAGGTTGCCAGTTGCCTAATGCCTATGCTCCCATTTGATTACACATACTCTCAACTTTTTTGATATATTCGCTAAGTTGCTTTTCAACTTAGGTTGCCTAGTGTGTAGATGGCCTTCACTCTTCATTCACAAACACTTTTACCCCATTTTTGCACGTGGGTTTACCTATACTTCGCAAGGTTGACGAAGGACTGCCGTTGGCTTAGTAATCAATTGTATTCCTTCAATTAGCAATAATCCCACCTCGGATGTTTCTCATTGGGTACGATATCGCCGCTGCGCAGTGCTATCTTTTGTGTATTGATTAAATTATTGAATAAAATAGTGAATGAATGAAACTATTCACGAATTCAATTGCAAACAAATCTCAATTTAAGCTAATTCATGCATTACGGTAGTAGTTATCGCAGCAAATAGTTATTAACATTTTGCCTAATCATCAAACGGTATGCGTAGAAGTTCAGTGAGCTGGCGACATGAAGGGATATCTTCCAATGCAGTCTTGAATAATCGAGCCAAAGCGTTGCATTTGTACCCGCTTCTGTAGACCGTGATAGCAAAACGAATTCTGGAGTGTAAAAATGTTTGGGGGTATAAAAGTATTGTCAACTTGAATGTATCTGCAATGCCGATTCTCCCAACTTCTTGGTTTCGGAATCTGTATTGGGAAAAAACATTCCTGTTTGCAGAAATGCAAGCAAGTACAAAAGTACTCGTAGTTTGCATCTTTCTCCAGGCTTCATGTTTTTGAAGGCTGTGTTAAGGAACCATTCCAATTTGCAAAAACGCAAACGAATACGAAAGTTCCCACTGCTTGCATCTAAATTTCTATGGCCATTTCCACAGGCTGCATGGTTTTGAAGTCTGCGTTAGAGAAACATTCCGATTTCCAAGCGAGTACAAAAGTACCCGCATCTTGCATCAATTTTGCAATGTCGATTTCCTCAGGATCCATGGTTTTGAAATCTATGTTAGGGAAATATTACAATTTCCAGAAACACAAGCGAGTACAAAAGCACCTGCAGCTTGTATCTAATTTGCTATGCCGATTTCCACATGCTCCATGGCTTTGAAGTCTGTGTTAGGCAAACATCCATCCATTCCAGCGATCGTACCTCAATCGTTGCGCAATCGTAACAGAGTGGATTTCCGAGCGGCACTCGCTTATATATCGATGGGTGTGATTTCAATAACCTGTTTTGAAAGCAATTTTAGAGCTATTCACCCTCATTGCGGTTCACGATCGGTGATTGTATTGATTGGATTTCACAATCCCTAGGTAGTGCGGACTGAATCAAAACGGCTGTCAAAAAAGATCCAATTGAAATGTCAAAAGAGATCCAACGATCAGGAGTGTTATTTTTCTTATGATAATCAACACTATAAAAGAGGTATTGTTGTCAAGGGCAAAAATAAGTAAAATTATAAAATGAACGAACTACATTTTTCCGTCAATTGTTTAATTAACCATTGCATCTCTAAAAGACCATCTCAGCCTTTCACTGAGCAACGCATTTTTAATGTCCCCTCTCTTTGTCATAACGTTTTTCCGAACGTAATAGAAACAAACAAAGTCAGAGTCACGTAAATGTTTACTCCTGCGATTTGGAAATATTCGATAAAAAGTGGAAGGAAGAGCTGCCAGATGATTTTAAAAAAAAAGTCTGTAAAAACATGTGAATGTCTGTTAAAAATGTGGAAAAGTCTGTAAAAGTGTGCAGATCTATAGAAATGTCTTTTAACGTTAATTTTCACTTATTCATTAATACTTTGTACATCACGATGCACGTAAGATTGTATTCTGTATATATATATACAGCCATTCCATGCCAAACTAATATAGTGGTTCTCAGCTCTTCGTCAAAAGTGGTAATTTTGTTCTTTATCGCAAAACATTAAACTCGTATTTTTTTAATTTGTCATTAGGGTGCCCATTTCCATTTTAGGGTGATCCCAAAAATCATTTTTTCCACTTTTTCCCAAAATGACTTTTTTCAAAAATTTATAACTTTCGAACCACTCAACCGATTGATCGACATATCAAATTTAAGCCAATGAGCTTTAATTGAGAAATATTTAACTTGCATATAATATGGATCCTATTTTTAATATGGATTGAAAGCTGAGAACTTTTGCATAAAATATCTCGATATCAGAGATGCTATTTTTTTCGTTTTTGAAATATGATTTTGCAAAACTAATCGATGGTTCGAAAAACAATTTTTCCCCATTTTTCCCACTACAAAAAGTCATAACTTTCGAACTATTGGACCGATTCATATCATCGACATATCAAATTGAAGCTTACGAGATATATTTTTTTTAAAAATATTACTTTTGCGAAAAAATTGAATTTTGTTTTTGTAATTATGGATTGAGTTAGTTTTTCATAGTTTTCTCGGTTAAAGATAGGAGCGCTATATTTTTTTATATTTTTTTATGGAAAGCTGAGGAGTATTTACTTAACATATCTCGATATCAGAGATGCTATAATTATTGTTTTTAAGTTAGAATTTTGTAAATTTAACATGTTTTAAGTCTTCGATCAATATTCATATGTGACTAAACTAGACCTATGCTACTAGAATCCAATCTTCCCGCAAGTGTGAGTTTTGCTTATTGGCTTCAATTTAATATATCGATCATCTAAATTGGTTCAGTAGTTCAAATGTTATGATTTTTTGCAGAAAGTTATTTTTGGACAAATGGGGAAAAATGATTTTTTTTTAAAATCATATCTAAAAAACGAAAAAATAGCAACCCTGATATCGAGATATGTTGTGTAAAAAATCCTCAGCTTTCAAGAAAAAATATAAAAATATATAGCGCCCTCTAGTCCAAAGTCATAAAAAAAATAAAAAACGACTACAATCAATAATTACTAAAATATAATTATGTTTTTCGCAAGTTAAATATTTTTTTATAAAAGGCTAGGTCAATTTTATATGTCGATCATCTAAATCGATTCAGTGATTCAAATGTTATTAATTTTCATTTGTCATTTTTGGGAAAAAGTGGAAAAAAAATGATTTTTCGGACCACTTAATAACTTATGTGCTGTAAGTGTGTTTAAATGTTTCAACGATCTACACATACATACATACACATACATACACAAACATACGCGTTGTTAATTTTTATAAAACACAGTATTTCTCCGTTGATATATTGGACACCCACCAAGGCTTGCGGTCTTGTCGTTTTTATTTTAAAAAAAATGCAGTGTATATTTTCCATCCGCCATGCAAGGCTATACAAGTTTTAGACCACCACACGGCCATGAACCATGTCTGTCGTAACAATATCGAACAATAACCGATATTTCGTCATAAGCAGACCCGAAAGCAAATGTAAGTTGTTGAAAATAGAATGAAAATTTTTATTCGATGTTGTTTAAATACATAGGTTGCATAGTCCTGACCCTAACTTCACTATTTTTCAATAAATCTCCTTGCATTTCAGCAAAACAATCTTGTCTAGAACAGAAAATAATTATCAGAGACAATTTTCGTTCAAGATTTTTCCTTACCTGCAGAGAATGCAATTGTTCATTAATTGTGAATAACCGTATCCTCTTTTTCGTCTGCAATGATGTCAAGGCAAAAGTACTTATGTGTATGAGTTCCAAACATCATACACACCAGATGGGCCAACAAGAAGGACTGCCGGGCCGCAGGTTGAGTATCGCTGGTCTAACGTCATGTGTATTGATATATACTAAATATAATAACTTTTCTGTATTAAAACTATGGAAAAATGTCATATGGTGAGTCAAATATTTTTGATGTGATGAATAGATGTGATGAATGTTTTACAGATATGTCTGTAAATTTACAAACATATTTGTAAATCTGGCATCTCTGGTGGTCTGAGAATTTATTGCAAGAAATCGCTTGAAAACATGCAAGAATTTGCTTGAGAATGAAGTGGATTGAGTCCGCACCACTTAGCACAATCCGAACGAGTTCGAATATTTTGCATTCTTCCCGTTCGCCTCTAATCCTGAAGGGCGGTGAATTTCGAATATCGAACTTTCATCGCAGCAGTCAGACAACTTTGAAACCAAAACAAAAACAAAAACGGTAAATGGTTATAAAAGTTATAGTTTCTGCAGAAAATAATTGAATACATTGGAATAAAAGGTAAAACCAAGTTATAATAATATAGATTTCGATTTAAAATTTAAAATTTTTGCCCAGATCGACGGAATATAACATCCGATGGGACGCCTTGGGATAGCAGCTCGTATAGCCGTTCCCACACAGCTTCCAGCTTCTGTGGACTTTGTTCGAGGACAATCTGATTGGCGGTTTCTCGGAGGAATACTTACTAGTCGATTTCCGGCACCTTCTGTTCCACCGTGAACGGACGCTGTTGTACGTTGCAAGCTTCCAGCATGAGGATAGCGCGTCGCGAATTGATCTCGGAATTGTCGGTAATTCTTTTCGCTGACTCCGAAGAAATGTGTAAACTTTCTTTCTTCCCGATGTGTTGGAATGCAAATAGTCATACAACTGTGAAACCAAAACAAGAAAGAACGGAAAATTGCATATTCGTATACATTTGAATTAAAGGTAAAACCATGTAAAATGATATATTCTGATTAATTATTTTTCTCATCGAATTTTAGAGCTGTGAGCGGTCGCATGAGGTTAGTCATCGGATTCTAAATACCACACACCAACGACGCGGATGTGACGGTTTTGTGATCGTATTTATTGATGAATGTTGCGTTAATGGACAATTTTTTGTTGCATGTCCGAATTATCGCTTCCTGGCTTCGGGAAACTGACATGGTGTGGTTCCCATCTTCAGGGTGTACAAGGTTTTGAAGGAAAAATATCCCTCACTCCAGGAAACCATTTAGAACCTCATGACATTAAGCGAATGAATTGCTTACATACGAGTTGTTGGCCATAGCATCGTGCCAAATGCGGTCAGGTTGACACGCCTCACGAGCGGCAGTTTCCCTGAATTTCTCGATAATGAAGAGAATCTTGAAAACATAACGCTGCCCGACAACGGTTCATTAGTAGTTCGAAATCAAAATGGCGTAGTTCCTTTATTTAAAGTTTAGTATTACCATAACGAATTAAGTGTAGTTAATAAACATGAGATGAACAAAAAAATATGATTTTTTCATAAAACGAAAGAAAATTACAGATCGTAATTTTCTTTTGTTTTATGAAAAAATCATATTTTTTTGCTGATCGCTCAAAAATCGTCCATTTATATTGAGGATGCTTGGTTGTGAAACTACTTATACAGTGCCATAAACTGCACTACGAACGCTTCCAAATGGAATATATGTTTGCATCCTTGCTGCCTCCGGTGTCCGTCCTGCCAGGCAAAGTTCAACGTTTGCGCCTTCAGACTCATCGCAATTTTCAACCAGATTCTGTACTGATTAACGGAATATAAAATCCGATGAGATGCCTTGGGTTAGCAGCTCGTATAGCCGTTCCCTCACCGCTTCCAGTTTCTGTGGACTTTGAGGACAATCTGATTGGTGGTTTCTCTGAGGAATACATGGTTTTCGGCATCTCTTCATTCACCCTGAACGGATACTGTTGTACCTTGCAAGCTATCAGCATGAGGGAAGAACGTCGCAAATTGTACTCAAACTTGGCGGTAATTATTTTCGCTAGCTCCGAATGAACGTGTAAACTTTCTTTCTTCCCGATGTGCTGAAATGCATATACACTGTTACACTCAAGAAACAAACAAATGACAAAAATTTTAAGAATTTCCTCCTCATATGGTTCCGGCACTCTTATTCCCAAGCAACGACTTCTAACCGCGGTTATAACCAGCGAAGTAGAATTGACGCACAGAACCAATCTGCACATAGACACATACTTTTTCATGATTCTTCTGGGCACATGGTGGGCATCTTTGTCAGCTCATCCATCTCGGACAAGACGATTGTCTTAAATTCCCTCTGTTCACTAGGTCAATCTGCTGCGTCTGAGCAATTTATTTGATCAAATCCGTCACGACCACCATCATATATTCCGGCACCCGGTGGATTCACCTCGATGCGGTAATTACTGCTGATTTCCACCTTCCGGTTCGAGGCGAAGTTCACCGTTTCAATGCTTTGCTGTTCCACGCCAGGTCCATAAAGTTCCCACAGCAGACACATGATGCGAGTTTTCTTACCGGCCCCGGAAAGACCGTAGAACATTAGATGTAGGAAGTCACCCTGAGCAGAGATTAATTAGATGCGTAGCTTACCACAAAAGTGGTAGTTCAGTTTGGACAGCTCACGCGGTCGCTAGCAGTCTACCCTGAGAGTCATTGTACTGTGTAAAGTACACAAAAATATTCCTGTTAACGAAAATTGTTTTCAAATTGATCTTTTTATACACAGATGAAACAGAGCGCACAAAATATAAACAGTGCCATCTAAAAACTTACAAGAGTAAATGTCATCAACTCCAGAGATGCCAGATGATTTTTTTTTAATGTTTTCGACGAAAATTTGAAATGTTGATGTGCATGAATATCTGCAAGCTACCTTTGTATCCGCAAGAATCGCAAAGTAGTGTCTGAAAAAAGAGGTTGTTAGCGGAGGAAGCTGAATCAAGCCATAAAAAAGTAATATCATATCCCTTCAGTCTGCAACTAAAATATAAGAGTGCAACAGGATAGAGTTTGCCAAAAAAAAAAAATCAGTAAAAGTTCGAAACTACGAACTTACACCCCAGTATGGAAATGAAAGACGTAGTCCTACGTCGAAAACGTCCTACCCAAGACGGGTCTATGGTACTAGGTGAGGCCGTTTCGTCACTTAGTTGGTTAGGGGAGCGGTATATGAAAACAGCACGGAAGAAAGTAGAAGGGGAATTATTTGCTTGTAGCGTGAAAGAGACAGACTGATCACCAGCGAGCTTCGGCAATAGCGTATTGTGTTTTGTTTACAAACAAAACACAGTAGACTTCCAAGATGGCTGAAGAGTGGTTTTAGCAAGTTGGCCCACCTTAGTATATACTTCTAGGCGCCTTGGTCCTACCTATCAATGCTCTATATTCACCTTGGCCGCGGAATGATATCATCGTTATTTCATTCGCAAAACTCGCCCCTGGATTCCTTCTCGCTCTCTGCAAGGGCACCGCAACGCAATCCATCCTGCTTAGACACTGGTGGTATTAAAGCAAACCTCACACAGCCCCATTGATCAAGCTCTCTTTTTGATTCTCTCTCTCGCTAGTTGCGTACCTACCGAATACGCTACCGAAACGGCTTTTATTTTCAATCGCTCCGCGAACGTTGTGTTGATCAGACGTTACGTTAGTGTCGTTCCTCCCGCTGGCTAGACGGTGTTCTCCTGAACTTTTCTTATGCACCAATGTGTGTATAGACTTGTTCCCCCGTCTCGCTCTGTGTCGCGCGTGGTTATGCAGTGTTCCCTTTGTCGCTCTTTTTCTTACGCCAGTGACGATATTGTAGCCATTAATAATTCGGTGCGGAAGGAAGGAAAAAAGTGTTTGTAGTGTGAAAGTAAGCTCCCGAGCTAAAGGCGCCCTGTTCCTGCAGTCTGCAGGTTTTCCTGCAACAAAACCGAAAACCGTTTTGATAGTGTTTTCCGAGTATTACTCACTTCTTGTGCGGATTTGTGCTACGCGTAGTCATCTCGTACGCGAGAAGTGGAACAACAACAGGAAGAAAAAGAGCGAAAAGAGAATTATTCGCGGTTCGCGACGCGGTCTCTCCCAAGAAAAAGAAAAAAAGTCGCTTTGCAGTCAGCCAGTGAATTAATACAGCGGAGATTTTTTTTTTCATTTGTGTTCTGTGTATTCTCTTTCCAGAGGTGTGTTTTTGAGAAGACACAATTTTGCGTTGTGTTGGTTTTCACGGCAGCATATCGTTTTCGAATCTTACTGAAAAGTCGAGCAGAAGAGTTGAAAAAAAAAATCTATATACCATAGCAAACAAAACCCAACACACAATGGGTGGAAAATGAGCATGATACGTTTCGTCAATGGTTCCGAGGTGTTAATGTAAATAAAAACAACAGACGGCTCGTCAGCAGGAGTCAGAGGAAAGTGGTTTTACAGTTGGCTTTTGTGTTGCTATTGGAATCCTATAGGTAAAGATAGTGGAAGTTAGGGAGAGAGAGAAGGGAAAAAGTGGAATTTGCGTAAATTACTGTGCTTTTGTGCTTGTGTTTACGGTTAGCGTGTCACGCTAGCAACGACAACCGAACGGGGAAAAAACAGTGACACCGAAGCAGAATCGGCGAATCGGAGAAAAAACAGAAAGGTGTACAACGGAGAGCAAGAGCGGAGAGGAGAAATTATCGTGAGACCACAGAAAGAGCGTTAGCGGAATATTGAATAAGGTGCGGTAAACACAAACATGTATAACCTTTACCAATACAGCAATGACTCTGGGTTCCTAGAAATTTTTTGTTCAATGCCCAACCGTTGAAGAATGTTGTTGCACAGTTGTTCCACCGAAAGAAAGGCTGAAAAGAGAACGGAGGAGTGGATTTAAACATTACCGAAAACTTGTTTTCGAATCTAAAGTTGGTTTCGGCTAAGGGGCTGCCCGATTTCTAGTTCACTTCCATGCATGGTTTTTTTAATGAAATACGTTCGCGTTGGGGAACGTATCCAACACATCATCACCAACCATCAGGGCCCGAAATCATCGAAGATGAAAAATGAAAATCTCTCTTCTCAGTCGCTCCGCTTCGACTAGGACTACTTCGACATTCGCCGTCAACATGATTTGAATTGACTAGAAAATGAATTGACGAGCGTTGGGAGCGAGGATGACTGATGAACTATTCTAGTCAATGGTTATTCTAATTGACGTGACTAATCTCTGGCACTAATCTCTTACCAGCGTACCAGCGTTAGTGAATAGCGTGCAGTTTGGGAGAAATTCTAAACAAAATTTTAGTTCACTTTGTCTCCGAGTTCAATTTTGTGGAAAAAACATACAGAAAAACGAGTTTATATTGTTAGTTCACAAATTTGTCAGTGTTTTTGAACACAACACTGCACGTGTATGTATATGCGTATGTAATTTTCGTGTACGATACAAAAAATTTAGCTCACCTGTAGTATATGTCAAACCACGTGGAACTTAAAAATCGATATATGCATACGTGATACATGAGAGAGAGAAAGGAATTCATTTTGGGGGGAGTCATCTCGATATGCATTGAAGTTCATTTGACGGGGAAGAATGAGATGAGATAGTCGAGTCGTAGAGTGAGGTAGCAACTAAACGTTTGAATGACTGTTGAGTCATGTTGACGGAGAAACTGCTTGAAGAATCCAAAACTCATTTCCAATTGAATATGGAGGCGACTTTCTTCATAGTTCGCTGACTATGACCTCAGTTTAATATGACTTTGCCGAGCCCTGATCACCATGATAAAATGAAATAAGCCTGGTGAATGCAGTCCATTACAGTATTATTTACACATTTGATATTATATCTGTCAGAGTCGTATGCTCTGGAATGAGTTGAGTTATGCAGCTCATCTGATTCACAAAAACTTTCAAACATACCGTAGAACTCGATTATCCTCGGAATATTATTCGATATCGAAAATCACGGATAATACAATAGAGCAATTCCAAATGAGGGGAAGGGGAAAACGGAAGGGGTGTAAGTGACATCATTGATTTCTCTCCATCGACTCTCTCTATTTTGGTCATGACTTAGCTGCAAACACATTTCCAGCTGTATTTGACAATGTGGAAGATAGGTCAGAACCTCATCTATCGGATTTTATAGCAAACTCAGATTGGAACGCTTTTGCAGTTGAGTTATTAACTAACGAAAAATATGCTGAAGAGCCGACCAATTCATTTGCACCCCTTTCCTTCTAAGCCCCTTAAATGAAATCGACAAATGACAAAACATGAGTATTTTTGATTCGAATGAAAGTTTGTATTCCGTTTGGGTTGGAGGAAATATGGATTTTCCACAGCATTTGGGAAATTTGGTGTAACTTTTGAAAAGGGCGTATCGATTTTAGTAAGAGAAATCTTTGATAATTTATATCTCAAAAACTATGATAATTACTACAAAACATTGTCTATGACTATAGACAAAAAATACGATGCAACACGATATTTTTCAACATGATTACTATATTTCTTTATTAAAAAAAATCATTGAACTTTGTTTCCGTAAGGTCGTGTACGCCAGTGACCAGATAATGTGAAAGCTAATACCAATACAAAAAAAACATTTTTTCTGAAAAAACCTTGCCTAGTCATACGTATTTGAAAACTTGCCACTCATAATACATTCAAGGTGTGCTATTTGGAATATGAATCTCAACTGGGTATTAATAAAAATGACGCATGTAAATCTACGTTGAGACGGCAAAGTTCCCCTAGGGACGTTGATTCAGTGCGGCTATTCATGAAGCATAAGCCGCACTGAATCTGATAAGAGATCCAAAAACGGTCGAGTGGTTGAAAAATTTCTCATTTGTAAAAATAGGTATGTTCGACAAGAACATACAACACAGAACCCGAGACCAAAATATTTCTATAAAGAATGGATAAAGGGTGAACACCTAATTATTTCAACACATATTGGGTTGGGGAAAAAGAAATGTTTCTGATCGAAATTTGACGCTTTATTTAACATACTTAAAACTATCCAATTTAAGTCAAATATGCGCCGTTTTGTTTGCAAACTTGTTGCCATTTAGAAGGCAACTTCATTATCCCCCCCCCTTATAAAACCCCCCCTCCTTATTTGCAAAAAAACTCAGACAGCCAGTTTTCGCAAGCCTCTTTTGAGGCCAACTTAGTATCACCAAGAGCGCTTTGCATGGACCGGAAGAGATGATAATCACTTGGAGCCAGGTCCGGACTATACGGTGGGTGCAATAGGACATCCCACCCGTAGCTTCTGGCGAGTCATCAAAGATGTGTGAGGCCGAGCGTTGTCCTGGTGGAAAACAACACCATTCCTATTGATCATTTCTGGCCGCTTCTGGTCAATCGCCTGCTCCAACCGGTCAAGCTGCTCACAGTAGAGAACCGAGTTGAGGGTCTGGCCATAGTTGAGCAGCTCATAGTGGATGATTCCCTTCCAATCCCACCAAACACACAGCAAAACCTTCCTGGCCGTCAATCCGGGCTTGGCGATGGCTTGGGCCGGCTCACCGCGCTTCGACCACGACTTTTTTCACTGTAGGTTGTCGTACGTGATCCACTTTTCATCACCAGTCACACACTTCTTCAAAAATGGGTCGAGTTCGTTCTATTTCAGCAGTGCATCGCAGGCGTTGATTCGGTCTAAACGATTTTTTTGCGTCAACTCGTGTGGCACCCATACATCCACCTTTTTTTTGGAATCCAATCTTGCAAATGATTCCGAACGCTTTTATGGTCTATACCCAGTTCCTGGCCAATCGAGTGAGTGCTCACATGCCGGTCTACTTGGACGATTTCAACGATTCTATCGGATTCCACGACAATTGGCCTACCAGTACGGGGTGTATCTTCGACAGCCACTACACCAGAACGAAATCGATCAAACCAACGCTGTGCTGTGCGAATCGTTACAGTATCGGGTCCATAAACTACACGATTTTTTTCGGCAGACTTCGTTGCAGCTTTAACTCGCAGGTAGTAAAAACGTAAAATATGGCGAATTTCTTGCTTGCTGGACTTCATCTTTGACGCGCTATAACTTGAGACTGAAAAGGACAATCAGAACACTGTCAAAATTTGTAACACAGATTGTCGTCTTTAAATAGCCGTATAGTATGACCCGATGCGATAAGTACAACACGAGATATGTTTAAGTGTTGCCATATATTGACAATATACGACATTTCTTTTTCCCCAACCCAATACAACTGGTTGTAACTTTTTTTCGGCAGGGTAGATATCAGACAAGTTATGCACAGCCTCTCTTTGAAGTGTATTGTTTACATTCTTTGAATTACGGGTGTATTTTGTTCCGGCCAAGGAAGGAATGAGTCAAATGAAGACGCGTGAAAATAAGTAGAAGGGTCTGAGCACGGACGGAAGATTGACGTAGGACTGTGATTTTTCAGAACAGTTATTTTAACTCTTTTGAAATTCCAAATAGTAGCCCTGAAAAGGGCAGTTTGTTATATGTACTCATAACCGTCAAACGGTTAGTAACGAACAAAAATAAGCTTCTGGCAGGAAGTTCAACTGTCTAACTGTAAAATATTAATTAATATCAGTGTGACGCATAACAGGGTGGAATGGTAGATGAAGTATATGTGGATCGGTAGACAAAAAATATATATCATCATTGATTACATTCAATAAGAAGTTTATGGGGAAGAAAAAAACAAGTTGTAAATACTTACGATTTCGTGATATTTTGAGGTAAAATACACAGGAAATCATGAAGTTGCATGATTTTTAATGGATAGCAATGGTATTGTATTTTTCTATTGTTTTATTCCTATTATTAGTCTTATTCTAAGGCAGTGGTATTCAACCTTTTTTGCTACATTCCCCCCTTTACGAAAATTAATCCCAGTACTTCCTCCCTATCAGTATTTTGTATAAAAGAAAGAACACAAACGGTTTTCTAGTCATACTCGCAACAAATTTGATTTTATACTTGTATCTAATTACAAGAAAAGGTATATAAAGTTTAGCAAATCAGTATGGCACCTGCACTTGATCTATTTCCGCCAAAATCGTAATTCTTGACCACGTTGTCGAAAAGCACACCTTATGTCATCTTCGATACCCACTCTGTTACGGTGTTTTATTTCTATCAGCATCATTGTGGGAAATCCAGATTCACATAAATACTACCCGAAAGACAACAACACTGGTAACGCTTATTTCGAATATCAGGTTAAAAATCGATCATAGATCGATCATCGATCGTAGATTGATGAGTTTGTTCTGAAATTGATTTCGTCATTGTCAGTCGGAAGGCATTTCAAGCCATGTCCAAATCTTGTTTTGGGATATGAAGAAAATTCGTTTCAAGTTTAACATGATGTAAAAAGTCTTGATAAATGCTGTACAATTTTCTTTTTTATGGTCTGTACTGTTTCGTCGTCTGTTCCATCATCATTCACTGACGAAAGTCTTTCAAATATTGCGAAGTTGTTAAATTAAACATTACATTTCAGATTTGGAAATGTTTGCCGATGATCGCAAATTTTAGCGTATCCAATAAAATTTTTGTGGCAATTTTTGCTGATCATTGTCATCTCCAAAGCGAAATGATTGAGCAATATCACCTTGCACAATTCCCCCCTTTTATTGACCAAATTCCCCACTTGAAAATCACTGTTCTAAGGCATCGGGAGCAACAGTTTTTTCGATGAAATAATGTTCATTTGCAGACTATCACAATCAAGTCGTATTGGTTTCAGCGCTCAATCTATCATAAAAGGAATTGAGTCATTGAGAATTATGAATATGAGTGATGAAGATTATTAATATTTCATTTCGTTTCATTTTTGTGATGCGATGAAGTGCCAATCTCAATAAGTCCTCGCATGATAATCGTTTCCATCCTCCTAGTATTGATATCATTTTTCGCTTTACAATTGCCCATGTTGCCGCAGCCCGGAAGACACTTGCCTAAGATGTTCGTCATTCCGAAGTTATTCGCTAACTGGACTACCTTCAACTGGACTTATCTATAACAGGGCGTACGTTAGCTGGGCTGCAAAGCAGTTATGTATCAATAATAGATGTCATCTTCAATTTGAAGTACAGGTCAGACTCGATTATCCGGAGTATTGATTTTTTTTTCACTCCGGATAATCGAATCCTCCGGATAATCGAGTAAAAAAAGTTTTTTTCTTCATTTGTTTTGTTTTGCATGTATTTTTCGTTTTTTGAAAATAAAAGAGGGATTTGATTTTTGATTCATCCCCTTGAAGTCAGAAAACACCTTTCTCACATGAAAAAAAATAATTTATCCAGATTCTCTTAGGAGGTGATAGACGATCATATTTGATGAAAAAAATCCTCCTACGCATATGTTCGAATTTCAACAATGACAGAGTTATAGAACTTTTTTTTTTGGTTTCGGACTCTGTTGCTTCAAACTGGCTCTACATTAAAAAGTACGCTACGGAAGACGATTCTGATGCTTTCATTCGAAAGATGAGAAAACTTAGTACAGGATATAGTAGTGGAACAACTAAATTAGTGAATTTTAATAACATTTTGGAAGTAAAACACTTAAAAGTTAATAATTATTAATGTGTATTATTAATTTTATCCTAAAAATTTATATTAAAAAAGATTGTTTCTATCAATTAAAATGAAGCTCTTCAACCGCTCCACAATTTGTTCTTTGAAGCACAACTTCTATCTTTATTAATTTGGCTGCAATATGGATACAAACAATTTCTGGTGAAAATTCAAGCAAAATATTCAAAAATCACGATTTTTACCCCACTGTACATGTAATAGTCACTTAAACTTCACCTTAACGTTGAAAAGTTACATTTCTTCATGAAATAAGCCATATTTGAAATATAAAAAAAATATTTTTTTCCAAACTGAATATGATCGAGTCCAATATTGTATATAATCGAATCACATATAATCGAGTCTGTATATAATCGAGTCCGACCTGTACTGTATTCTATTAGTCAAATCATTTCATTTGATACCAATATTGAGGGGATTGCAAAAAATACATAGTCGACCATTTGGTGGCGGCGACCTTTTCGAGTTTATGTTGTTCATAGTGTAGTGTATTCTCCAAATCAAGCCATTCGGCCATTTTTTCGCGGCGGCCAAA
This sequence comes from Toxorhynchites rutilus septentrionalis, assembly GCF_029784135.1. Taxonomy (NCBI): domain Eukaryota; kingdom Metazoa; phylum Arthropoda; class Insecta; order Diptera; family Culicidae; genus Toxorhynchites; species Toxorhynchites rutilus. The sequence goes on from NC_073745.1 coordinate 26,332,624, forward strand.
TTGAATTTTTCAAGATCATGGAATACGCAGTTTTATAATGACAGTAGAATTAAATGTATGTTCCAAATTTCAGATCAATCATTCAACAGGCACGGGGTCAATTTTCTATTAATGTGGGAAAACCCAACAAACATTCAAACATACATAGAAACAGGTCAAGCTGAATGAAACCATTCAAAAAGCAATTAGTTGTTTGGGGACTGCGACCATCTTGAAATTGGATTTTTCTTTATCTGTTATGTTCTACTAGTCGAGAACTTTCTTCTGATACATTTTGGGCATTTTTCATAAACAACTGTGTTCTACTAGTCAAGCCTTTTCATTTGATACCCATATTGATGGGGTTCTGAGAAAATAGATAATTCGCCATTTTGTAGTGGTCGCCATCTTAGATTTGCATTTTCATAAATAACAGTATTCTACCAGTCAAACCCTTTCATTTGATACCTATATTGATGGGGTTGTGAAAAAAAAATATATGGCGCCATCTTGCGGTGGCGGACATTTTAGATTTGTATTTTTCATAAATAACTGTGTTCTACTAGTCAAGCCCTTTCATTTGATACCCATATTGATGGGGTTCTGAGTAAATATGAAATCCCCCATTTTGTAGTGGCCGCCATCTTGGATTTGCATTTTTCATCAATAACTGTATTCTACCAGTCAAGCCCTTTCATTTGATACCCATATTGATGGGGTTGTGAAAAAAAAAATGGCGCTATCTTGCGGTGATGGCCATTTTGGATTTGCGTTTTTCATAAATAACTGTGTTCTACTAGTCAAGCCCTTTCATTTGATACCCATATTGATGGAGTTCTGAGAAAATATGAAATCCCCCATTTTGTAGCAGCCGCCGCCTTGGATTTGTATTTTTCATAAATAACTGTGTTCTACTAGTCAAGCCCTTTCATTTGATACCCATATTGATTTTTTTTATATCCCATTTATTTATTTCAGGCTCATTAGCATTTTAGCTGTAACAGAGCCGAATTTTAATCGTGTACATGTCACATGGTTATCATATCTATAATTATAGCACATTACATTACACAGTTGCCATCCGCCAGTATTCCTTCTATACCATTGCATATGGTACATTTACACAGTAGCCATTTAGGCGTAAGAGTATTCTGTATTGTATTTTTCTTCCATTATCCAGTTAGACCATCGGACAGCGGAGAAAGTTGATTGATCATTGTTGAGCTATTTATAGAACAGCAGCCCGATGTGTCTTGCAGAGCAGAGCAGTTGTATGGATGAATCGATCTAATTTCGACCGTGGATCGATTCTCCATCGCTGATGATTGTTGCGTGGACGTAGCTATTCTGTAACAACACAAAGATGGTCCATGAGGGTCCTGAGTTTTGAACTCACGATCGATCGCTTACTAAGCGAACGCGCAACCAATGTGGCTACGGAGACCCCCTACCACCCCCCCCCCATATTGATGGAGTTCTGAGAAAATATGCAATCCGCCATTTTGTAGTGGCCGCCATCTTGGATTTGCATTTTTCATAAATAACTGTATTCTACTAATCAAGTCCTTTCTTTTGATACCAATATTAACTATTATAATATTAGAATTATTATATTAGGCTGTCAAAAAAGTCCTGCGGTATTTTTTCTGAATTTTCATTTGTTCATAAAAATAGTTACAATCATCTGTTTTAAGTCAAATATGCGCCGTTTTGTTCGATGACTTGGTCCCAACGAGATGCCAACTTCATAATACCTATGTTATAGAAGCTCGCTTCCTTATTGGCAAAAAACTCGGATAGCCAATTTTCACAGGCCTCTTTTGTGGCTAACTTCTGACTACCTAGCTCGTTCGCCATGGACAAAAACAGGTGGTAGTCACTTGGTGCAAGGTCCGGACTATACGGCGGATGCAAAAGAACCTCCCATCCGAGCTCCCGGAGCTTCTGGCGCGTCACCAAAGAAGTGTGTGGCCCGGCGTTGTCCTGATGGAAGACAATGCGGCCTCTGTTTATCAAAAATCTCCTTCATGAGTGCTACCTTCAAGCGGTCCAGTTGTTGGCAGTACAGGTCCGAATCGAGCGTTTGGCCATAGGGAAGCAGCTCATAATAGATTATTCCTTGACAATCCCACCAAACACACAGCAAAGCCTTCCTGGCCGTTAATGAGGGCTTGGCCACCGTCTGAGCCGCTTCAGCGGGCTTCGACCACGACCGTTTGCGCTTCACGTTGTGGTAAGTGACCCACTTTTCATCGCCAGTCACCATCCGCTTCAGAAACGGGTCGATTTTGTTGCGATTCAGCAGCGATTCACATGCGTCGACACGGTCAAAGAAGTTTTTTTGCGTCAACGTGTGTGGCACCCATAGATCGAGCTTCTTTGTGAATCCAAGCTTCTTCAAATGGTTAATAACGGTTTGATGACTTATCCCCAGCTCTTGGCCGATGCTACGGCTGCTACTATGCCGGTCTTTCTCGGATAATTCAGCGATTTTGTCGCAATTTTCGACGACAGGCCTTTCGGAGCGCTGCGCATCTTCGACGACTTCTACACCAGAACGAAAACGTTGAAACCATCGTTGTGCGGTGGAACTGTATCGGGTCCATAAACTTCACAAATTTTATTGGCAGCTTGAGATACATTTTTGCCTTTGTCATAGTAGTACTGTAAAATATGGATTTTCTCTTTATTTTGCTCCATATTTGCGACACTATAACTCACGAACGACTTAACCAAACAAAACACTGTCAAGGACTATATTATAGCACGCAAAAATACCTTTCGAACAAGCTTTAGTATGACTCGATACAATGAATACAACTAGAACTACGCGCTTACAACGACACCTCGCGGAAATACCGCAGGACTTTTTTGACAGCCTAATACAAATTATTCAAAATTTCCGAAAATCAAAAATAAAATACTCCGGATAATCGAGTCTAAAATTCCGGATAATCGAATCCCGGATAATTGAGTCCGACCTGTATTGCTTTTGCTGTTTTTCAGTCCAGTTAGCGAGTAAAATTCGATAATTGTTTTGATTTTCGGCCCAATTGACGAACAATCACTGGGTGACACTTAAAGTCTGCTTCATTTAATATTGGAACAAATTCTTTTGCTCATAGTGGCGCTCCTAGTGGACGGATTTGGAAACTTTTTTCACCCACGTGTCGGGAAATTCATTACCTTTCACCATGTATTTATGTCATAACACCAAACGATAGCATTTTGTAAACAACCGCCATGGAAGCCGAACGGAGAGATAAAATTGTGCACAGTTTTCTTGAAAATCCATTGTTGTCGGCATCTAAGCTAGCTAAACAGCTTAAAATGCCCAGAAATACCGTATGGCCTTTATCAAGCAGTACAAGGAAACATTGACGACGGCTCGGAAGCCGCATTCGAAGCGTCGGAGTGGAACTGTCGACCGGAAACTGCGTGGGAAAGTCATCAAGGCCGTCAAGAGGAATCCCAATCTTTCAGACCGCGATTTGGCCAATAAGTTCCAGGCCGCTCACAGTACGGTGTGACGAATTCGTCTCCGGGAAGGAATAAGGTCATTCCGAGCCAGCAAACAGCCAAATCGGACGCTGAAGCAGAACAATGTGGCCAGAATCCGTGCTCGAAAGCTGTACGACCAAGTTCGACGGATGTATTCTGATGGACGATGAGACCTACGTGAAGGCGGACTTTGGGCAAATCCCAGGTCAAAAATTTTATTTGGCGACGGCTCGGGGGGATGTACCTGCAAAATTGAAGTTCGTGTTTGCGGATAAATTCGCCCGCAAGTACATGATTTGGCAGGGGATATGCAGTTGTAGACAGAAAACCAAAGTCTTTCTCACTGACAAGACAATGACATCAGAAGTCTACAAAAAAGAGTGCCTACAGAAACGGATTCTGCCGTTTATTCGTGCCCACGACCGTCCAGTAATGTTTTGGCCGGACCTCGCAAGCTGCCATTACAGCAAAACGGTTATGGAATGGTACGCAACGAACGGGGTCAGCGTAATACCGAAGGACCTCAACCCCCCAAACTGCCCCCAGTTCCGGCCGATAGAGAAATACTGGGCAATCACGAAGCGGAGGCAAAGGGAAAACTTGTTAGGAACATGACTCAAATGAAGAACTGGTGGAATCAAATCGCCAAAACGGTGGACGAAAAGGGTGTGCGCCGCCTAATGTGCCGTATTACGGGAAAAGTACGAGAATTTCTTCGAAACAGCAATGAATATTTTTTTTTTATGAAAGAGTAATGAAAATCCTACATTTGTATGAAAAACAAATTATGAATTCGTTAATAAATGACTGAACTACACGCAATTGTTTGTGTTCCAATATTAAATGAAGCAGACTTTATCTTGGTGCTTTGAAGAAATCTTGCATGAAAGGGTCTGGTCGGGAAAGGGAGTAAAAAGTGCCCCCAAACCAAATCACCAGCTGTATGGCAAATATTGTATAGGATATTAAATAAGAAATTTTGGCAAATTTAAAAAAAAACACTGAATGTGCATCTTACTACGGTGTATCAAGAAAAATTATCAAAAAAAAAACACAATTTTGTGTTGCATACAACATTCATGGGAACGAAGTTGAAAGAAAGAATGCATAATACATGATTTACCTTGGCAACCGCTCGCAAAACATACCTCTTTTATTTGTTAAGTTGCTCACATGTTCTATTATTTCCACTGTTGAAATAATTGCTGGAAAAAATTGACGTCTAATGGTATATGTTATAACACTAGCTGACCCGGCGAACTTCGTCCCGCCCAAAATTTATTTTTCGTTATCACATCAACGTTTTTTTTTACTAAGCGCACGTTCATGAGTCCAATCGCTGAACTGTTCATTGATTGGTCTTCTAATCTACGCTTTAAAATTATCTTTTACTATAAAATTTCAAACTCGACATATAATATCAGATTATTTTCAGACACAATTCTCGTGAAAGATTTTTCATCCACTTGCAAATAGAGGTAAACTTCGATATAACGTACATTTCACTTTCAAAATTGTACGTTGTATCGAATTGTACGTTATATCGAAGTATAATAAAGTACTCACAAACGTAGTCTATAATGCATTATTGTGTTGCTGTTTTAGTAAAGTTAATGAATATCTTCAATCAGAAAACGAAGCCAGCCTTTCTTATGATGTTTCCCTTCGTACTGTTGATTAAAGCTTGTTTCATTTAGAATCCTGAATCACAAAACCAGCTGTATTTCGGGATTGATTGAAGGTACAAAACTTGTTTTAGCATCACAATACAGATAATTCATTGTTCTATCAGAAAAAAAATATTAATTTTTTTTTCCTTTACACTTTGGAAATGTGTACGTTATATCGAGTGACGTTATATCGAAGGTACGTTATAACGAGGGTACGTTATATCGAAGGTTCCCTGTAACATGTTTCTCCGTTACATGGAATAAATGTTTGATACAAAAAATATGATAGAATGAAGACCTAAATCGGACAACTCCTTTCTCGAGTTTTGCTCTTATCTGTCCAAAATGAACTGACCTAACAATCAGTTCATTTTGGACAGTTGGAAAAAAAAATGCCGGTAACATAGTCTGAGTCTACAAACGCATACAGTGATACAAACTCGTAATCGTACTCCACCGTGCAAATCTCTCTTCCCTTCTTTTGAAAGTCGAACACAAAGTTTCAGAACATTCTATTTAGATTAAGTCATAGTGTCATATGATAGTTAAAAGGTTTGCTATCTGTTTTCAGAATAATAGTTTTTATTTCTGTAAGAATCGAGAAGTATGTGCGAATGTATGAAAATTGACTCAAACTCATAATCGTACTCTGGTTGAAATTTCAACTCGATTCGTAAAGCGTTAATCAATTTCAGGATTCCATCATTAGTATGGTATCCCTTGTTCATTGCAACTATCTTTAGCTGTCTTTAGTCATTATCTACGAGTTTTTTGGTGCATTCGGAAGGAATATTCATCCATTTTTTGATCAAGTGGTTTTAAAAATCGTTATTTTTAGAAATTTGATGATTTCTAAATTTCCTACACAGATGACTTTCATATTTTTTAACTGGGATTGGTGCTGGGAGATTGGGAACAAGTATCAATAACTTTTGAGCAATTATAATGTAACCATGTGCGAACTATATGTGACATGTGCTTAGGGTCATCGTCTTGGTAAAACTTGAATCCTCGATTCAATCTCATTTTGTTCACACTTTGCTACATGTTTTTCTTTGGTGTGTACAGTTAAACATTCTGACCCAATACACCATCGATGGAAACCAAATTACCCCCTACATGCACCCTCATACCATCCCTCCACCACCAACATGTTTATACGTTGCTTTCAGATTTTTATGCTCAATTCATTGTTCGGCTTCCTCGATACGAAACGACAATCATCAGAGTCAAAAATATTAAATTTCGACTCACACACGGGAATAACATCTTCCTAGTAAGACATGGGTGTGTTTCAGGCTGTTTGAAAAAAAAAAATGGAAATTGGAGTTACTGATTTATTTTACCGTTGAACGGTTTTCCGTCTGTGCTCGGACATTCAAGATGTTCTTCCTCGGCACATTACAAACTTTTTTTTTGTTCAATTTGATTTTCATCGATGGTGTATTGGATCAGAATGTTTACTTGAACATCCTAAAAAAAAACATGTAGCAAAGTGTGATCAAAATGAGATTGAATCGAGGATTCAAGTTTTTCCAAGACAATGACCCTAAGTATAAGTCACATATAGTTCGCACATGGTTACATTATAATTGCTCAAAAGTTATTGATACTTCTCCCCAATCTCCCACCATCAATCCCAGTTAAAAAATATGGAAGTTATCTGTGTAGGATATTTAGAAACCATCAAATTTTCAAAAACAACGATTATAAAATCCACTTGATCAAAAAATGGATGACTATTCCTTCAGAATACACCAAAAAACTCGTAGATAACGGCTAAAGACAGCTAAAGATAGTTGCAATGAACAAGGGATACCATACTAATGATGGAATCCTGAAATTGATTAACGCTTTATGAATCGAGTTGAAATTTCAACCAGAGTACGATTATGAGTTTGAGTCAATTTTCATACATTCGCACATACTTCTCAATTCTTAGAAAAATAAAAACCATTACTCTGAAAACAGATAGCAAACTTTTTAACTCTCACATGACACTATGACTTCATCTAAATAGAATGTTCCGAAACCTTGTTTTCGACTTTCAAAAGAAGGGAAAAGAGATTTGCACGGTGGAGTACGATTACGAGTTTGTATCACTGTACGTTTTAAAAAGAAATGACATAGACATTCAAATAGCGAAGCTCCAAGACAGTATCGCATATTGTACCAAATCGAGTCACGCACTATGAGCGAAGAGTTTAATCCATCGCGGCGAGTCACGTTCGCCACATTGCGGTACACTACACCGATGAAAAATTGGGTGTGTTCCCTCGCCAACGGCGGCATTAACGTGTCACTCAAACCAACCACCTTCTGCTCGGAGGTGATGTTTGATTGCCGTCCACTTGATGATCAAGTATGTTGTTTCGCTCGCGCGAATAGCACAGCACACGAGCACATCGAAACACGTCCAACCTCTCCTAACGGCCAGCCGATGGGTGATTTCTGAACAACAATGCTCAGTGCTAGACAATTAATGCGGCAACCGTCTTGACAGAATCATTCCACCGGCCGCGGTAACCTCACTAAGAAGTTGAATTGTGTGAAGTTATTCAAAAACATAGCTTAAACTGCTAGCAATCAAAGAGGAAACGAGTCGTTTCTCATTTCCTCTATAGATGTTTTTAACACTTTTCCTCTATATACAATATACACTGCAGTGCACTCGCGCTCTGTGGAACTCCACAACAACAACAGCTTCAGAAGAAAAAAATCAATCTGTCCGAAAGCAACTCCAAAACCGGTATGTAACGAAGACAGCGAACAGCGGAAGCAGAGGAGAAACAAGAGGGCACGAAAATGATGAGACGTGCCAACCGATTCTGCGATTTGCCTCTCGTGCTCTTCGCTGGAAATATGGGAGTGACAGATTTGGAATTTGCTTTGTGACTAATTACGCTTCGCCTCCTTCTAAACAAGGACGCTGGGAGCGCGTGCCAAAGGTTAAATGAGGACAATTGACGTTTCTAGAAAAGAAAACACCTAAAAGGATTTGAATCATTCTTAAGTGGTGTCACACGAGCGGTGCCATCCTTTGGACGCCAGCAGCGCATGTTTGCAGTGGCTGGGAACATTTGTTGTTATCATTTTGAACATCGTGTTAATGAACATCATAAAACATCATAAAAAGTATGCGATTTTCGCAATTTTTTTTTCAACGAGGAAACAAACGAAAAAAATGGTGTCAATTGGACTGTCTTCTGAACAGCCGCAACCGGTTTGTTGAACCCTTGCAGCTAAAACCTTGTAAACTGCGAGTGCGAGTTCTACAAGTGTTTCCAGTCGCTCGATTTCAACCAATGATTTTTTAACGTAATCTAGGATGTCATGGCATCGTACGTAGGATTTTTTGCAAAACATTGATTTTTGACGAAATGCCGACATTTTTTGTAAAATTGTTGCGTTTTTGTCTCAAAAATCGAGACTAAAACATTCACCAAAATTTTATTTTTCAAAATATCAAAAAAATCCTACGTACGCTGACAGGAAAATTGGCATATTAAAAAAAAAATAGACTTGATATTTAGAAGAAAAAAATATCTCAATATCCAAAAGGCATATCTACCCGAATTTTTAAATTTCATTTAAAAAATTCCAGCCTTCAAATAATATTGTTTAAGTTTGAAGTTTTCTCAGGTCATCTCATAAATCATAAAACAATTTTTTGAATGTTTTGTTTTGAAGAAGATATTTGCTATAAAGTTCAACATTTTGTCTAAGAACTTTATACCAGCTATCTTCCATTTGCCGCAAAAGGATCGAAAATTTGACGAGAGGCTTTAAAGTCACAACCTTTTGAAAATTGTTGTATTCGGAAAGTCGATGAAACAGAAAAAAAACAATATGGGGCAAATATAGGTGAACCCGAACACTATCTTTGCAGGGCTGCTGTTCGGCAAACTTGCAACATGCTCTACCCATCGCACCGTAGAGTTGTGCTAGTTCGTGGTTCATTCTCCTTCTCCATACTCCGTTTTCCTGTACACCACCGTATACAGTGATAGACATTGGTTTGCCGCACTTGGAAAAAAATTGAAACACTTACAAAACAACAAGGAATGTTCTTTTTTTCGGGATACTTATTTGCTGTAGTGGTAGTATATTTCAGTCAATTTTATTGGAAGGACGCGCGTCACAATCACACACACACAAGGCGGCATCGGTGGATATAAACATTCAAACGTCGTTTTTTTCCCGAGACATACGTTTAGCCGCAGGGCATAAAAATCAGGTTTTCGCATAATTACCAAGCCTTTATCTGTCTTTTTTGAAAAAATACTTGGGAATGTTCAATTTACAAGGTAAATATTAGATGTGCAACGTAAGAAGTTGGTCAGATTAGTGGTCTACGTAGAATTGAAGGGATTGGCGAAAGGTATTCTATTGCAGGGAGAGGGGCGGAAAATAATAAAGATATTCAGTGAACAAAAGTTTTCTAATCGCTCGATCGTAACAAAAATTGGTCGATCTGAGAAAGTGGTACGGAATTTCTTTAAATAGTGCCTGAAATATGGGATATAACGACCAACAAATGGGAACACCAAAGTTACTTTGCGTCTTAAAGGTCGAATAAGACACGAAGCAACCAAGAAACGATGTCCTGCTCATACATTAAGGCAGAATCGGTTGTTCCAGTAACGAAAAGGCATATTGCGCGCATCTTGAACGAGTCACCAAACATAATGTGGAAAAAACTTCAAGGGAAGCCGAAACTGACTGCCACCCATAAGCAGAACCATCTCATTTTCGCCCATGGAATGGAAACTAGAATGGAGAAATGTTGTATTTTCCGGCGAAAAAAGTTCAATTTGGATGGTCCGGACTGTAACAGTTGCTATTGGTACAATTTAAGTCGACGGAATGTCGTGAGAACGAAGCGAAACTCTGGGGGCGGAAGTTTGACAATGTGGGGAGCTGTTTCCTATCACAGCAAACTTCCCATTTGTTTCATTTTCACCCGAATGAACTCCGAAAAGTATCTTCAATTACTGGAGGACGTTTTGATTGGCCATATTGAGAATAACGCCACCGAGGATATCGTTTTTTCAGCAGGATAATGCATAGATCCACGTTTCCAAGCAATCGAAGGCATGGTTTGCTGGAAAGGACATTCCGCTTCTTGAATGACCTGATTGCAGTCGATTGCAATCCCATAGAGAATCTATGGAGAATCCGAGATGGTCTATGCAAACGGATGACAATTTGACAACATTTCCAGCCTCAAGGTAGTAATTCAGGAGTGTTGGGCTATAATCAATATGGCAACACTTAAAAAGCTGTCTGACTCGATGCCAAAACGAGTTTTCAAAGGGACCTGAAATGCAGGTGGACATACTAAATATTAGCTACCGATTGGACTCGAAATTTGCCGCACAAATTTTTTTTTATTGAAATTTTAGGATGCGACTAAACGAATGTCCACCCTGATTCCACATATTTCAATTACTTAGAAAACAATAAGTGAATTTATACTTTTTTTTTAAATGCATTCGATGAAAATGCACATTCGATGAAATGTTTTGTCTTTTATGAACAAAACTGTACAAATAATTGACTTATTTTTAAAAATATTCAGGAAACATTGGGTGCTGCTAAACGAATGTCTACCAATGCAGTGGTTCTGAGCACTCGGCGTTCGAAAACACCAAGCGCATGTGAGTGCCCATAGAGAACAACCGGTTGAATTAGGGATTTGTACATGGTACACGTCGTACGGGGGGTCGGAGTTTGTTGGACGTCAAAAATTTGCGGAGCCCGTAGTAGGCACGACTTCCATTAACTATGCGTCTTCGAATTTCACGGCTGTTGTTGTTGTCAGTTGTTATCAACGAGCCAAGGTAGACAAATTCTTCCACCACTTCGACCTCGTCGCCGTGGATCACAACACTACTACCAAGAAGAACTCTGTTGCGATCAGTCCCTCCTGCTAGCATGTATTTAGTCTTAGACGCATTGATCCCAAGCCCAATCAGCCCTTCCAGCGCCACGTTGAAGAGCAGACAGGAGAGTCCATCGCCTTGTCGAAGTCCCCTGTGAGTCTCAAATGATTGCGACACCTCACCTGAGATCCACACACTGCACCGCACACCGTTCATCGTTGCCTGAATCAGTCTTGTCAGCTTTCGAGGAAGCCGTGTTCCTCCATAGCTGTCGTAGGTCGATTGTATCGTATGCGCCCTTGAAGTCAACGAAGATGTGGTGCGCAGGGACCTGATACTCGCGGCGCCTTTGTTAGGATCTGTCGCAGTGTAAAAATCTGGTCCGTCGTCGAGCAACCGGGCATGAATCCGGCTTGATAACTTCCCACAAATCTACTTACTATTGGCGATGGACGGCGAAAGAGGATCTTAGACAGAATTTTGTAGGCGCCATTCAGGATTGTGATGGCACGATAGTTTCCACAATCCAGCTTGGCACCTTTTTTATACATGGGGCAGATTACCCCGTCCTTCCACTCCTCTGGTAGCTGTTCTGTATTCCTGATCCTGACTATCAACCGGTGCATACATTCTACAAATTCCCCCGGACCTCCCTTGAAGAGCTCCGCTACGAGGCCTTGCTTACCAGCTTCTTTGTGGTTCTTTAGCTGATTAATGGCATCCTTACATTCACTGTGCCCGCGGCACAAAGCCTTCCGCAATTCTCGAGAACGATAAAGCAGCTCCATCTCCTCACACTCTTCCTCTTCCAGACTGATTGTGTTCTTCGGGGTTAAGATTCTGTGGGTTCAGGTTCTCCTGATTTATATTTTTCGGAATAAGATATTTCTGATTCCAATTAGCCATATTAAAATTCTCAGAATACACATTCTTGAGTTTCAGATTCATCGGATTTAGATTCTCCGTATCAAAAAAATCCGGACTAGAATTCTACGGATTTAGATCCTCCGTATTAAAACTCTGCGGATCCCGATTTTCTGAATTCAAATTCTTCGGAATCGGATTTTTCCGATTCATAGTTCGGATCAGGCTTCTTTGTTTTCAAATTTTCTGGATTCGGAATCTTCTGATTCAGTTTTCTTCCGGATTATAATTCTTGGGATTCAGTTCTTCCTGACTCAAATGTTTTGGGTTCAGACACAGATACATCGTACTAATACTCCCCGGAATCTATTCTGGGGTTTCATATTGTACGGATTGAGATTTCCGAACTAAGAGATGTCTCTGGACTTATAGCGAATTCATTTTTGTTCAGTTTCAACCCCAGTGCCACACTAACTGCTGTCAAAATGTTTTTTATTCACTCAGTTTCAATCTAGTGTCGCACTAGGTTCACCCCGAAAGCTGTTAGTTTCGCATTGAGATGTTTCACGGGTTAGCACTCGGGTTCACCAATACAACTATACAGGACTGTCAAGTTCCGAGTATTGTTTTGGAAAATCTAAAAATAAAGGCTATGAAAATGGAAACCCTGCTGCTTTTGCTTTTGTATTATTGGAATCGTAATCCAATTCGGATTCTGATTTTGAAGAGTATATTTGCGTAGACGGCATTAAGCCTCATGTGCTTTCATTGGGAGGCGAAAATTATCATGGATATTCAGGAGGAATAAATATGCTATTAACGTATCGAATATTTATTTTATGTGATGAAATAAGAGGGTTCTTTTCCGATATCGCAGAAACATTGAACAAAAACTGTGTCTAATGATTATTTTATGTTATAATAGTAATTATTTGTGGAACAAACAGGAAATGCATCGACAAATGGTTAAGTGAGTGTCAGGACTACATGTGTTAGGTAATCAAACAATATGAAGTAGAAAATTTCATTCAAACTTTTAAATTTTTATACTGCACTTGACCCCTCCTGATCTGATAGAAAATAATTTACCTCCCAAGCACTAATATCGCCACCAGACGTCGACACTGTACATTTGTCGTCGCAAATATAAACAAATCAGACTATATAACGCACACCAACAAACCACCGCAATCGTGAAATTGAAAAGGTTTTTTTTATTACAGAGTCAGTTTTTCACTGACTCAGTTTTAAAAACGAATTCGCTATCTATTTCTTAGAATTTAGATTTTCTGTATTAATATTCTCTAGATGGAGCATCTTCGGGTTTAAATTCTCTTGACTTTGAATGATCGGATTCTTCTTGTTTAGTTTTCGGGTTAAGATTCTTCGGATTTAAATTTTCTTGATTTAGATATAAGATGAGATTATTCGGGGTCCGATTTTCCTGATTTAGATTTTTCGGATAAATATTTTACTGATTGAAATTATCCTAATAAATATTTTCATAATCATATTATCGCGTTCTCGATTCTTCAGATTTAGATTCTCCGTATTAATATTTTCAGGACCAAGATCCTACGGACTCAGTTTTTTACTGTTCGTATTCAAATTTTGTGGAATTCTTCGGAATCAGATTTTTCCGATTCATTGATTTTATTGATTGAAATTCTCTAGATTAAGCTTCTTCAGATTCAAGCTGTCTGGATTCAGATTCTTCGGATTTGGATTCTTCTGGTTAAGTTTTTCGGGATTCAGATTTGACTGATTCAGGTTTTTCCGATTTATTCTTGGGTTTCAGTTTCTTCAAATTTAAATTCTCAGTAGCAATAATTTCCGGACTATAGTTCTACGAATTTGGATTCTCTATATTTTCATACCTCTTTGGATTCGGATTATCTGAATTAAAATTCTTTAGAATCAGTGTTTTCAAACTCAAGTCTTCCATATTACTATTCCGGATTGAGGAATCTTAACTCTTCATATTGATTTTATTCAGATTTATATACTGGAATAAATATCAGATTTCAGATTCTCCAGATTCAGATTATTTGAATTTACATTTATCGAATTCAGATTTTTCCGATGAAGATTCTTCAAATTCAGATTCTTTGCATTAATATTTTTAGGATTGGTTTTCTCCGGATTCAAATCCTTCGTATCTCGATTTTTCGCATTTTGTCTCTCCAGATTAGAATTGGGCGATCTTTAGAAAAAGATCAATCTTGACTGATCGATTTTTTAAACGGCGTAAGGATCGATTCACTGATTAAATCGGTACCAAAGAATCGACCTTCACTGAATCGGTCTTTGAAAAATCGTATGCCTTTTTACCAACTTTTTACTTATTTAATATATGTGTTCTCTTTTCTATGAACCTGGAATAAACATTTCACATTTCTATTCAAACATCAAAGGCATATTTGATGTAGCATATTTTGATTCTCAGCATGAATGTCAGAAAAACACTTGAAAGCCCAGAAAAAATTGAATTTTTCGGGGCATTCATCTTGTACTGTAATGGAATTATTTAAATGAATAAATTAATTGATAACTATTATTAGGAATTCAACAATTGATATTTATCCACTGATAATAATCGCATGAAATCTGACCGTACTGTACGTCTGACATTTAGGCGAAATCTTGGTTGTAGCCTCACTTCTAGAAAAGAACGCTTCAGGTGGACCTTATGTCACCATCCAATTTCGTCACAATTTTCACTGTCAGGCAAGTGAATGTGATGATGTTAATATAACTTGTGAACACTTGTTTTGTAATAAATAAACTTACAAAACTGTTTTGACCACTTATTTGAAAGGGATCCTATGTTTATGATTTTTTTCAGATGGTTTTCAGTGAGATCAAAATCAATTTTCTCTAAAAACATATTTACAAAAAAAAATCTACGATCAAACAGATCGGGAATATCGATTAGAAAAGATCGATCTTCGTGATTTTGACATAGGACTACGTCTTTGATTTCTATGTAGGAGGGTTACTCCTACATGTAACGTTTATTAATAGTTTTAAATGCATATTACGCCGAATCGTTCTTACGATATATGTTATAATATGTACCATTAGACAGTAAATTTATCCAGCATTTTTTTCGCCTGAGACGTCAACAGTGAAAATAATAAAACAAGTGAGCAATTTAACAAATAAGAGAGGTGCAATAATTCGTTCTATCTAATAAATTAGCAAGATGTTATAGTAATCGGATGCAAGATTTCATACACCACTCAAACTTCATTCAAGATTTCATCGAAGCAACGAGGAAAGTGTCACCCATACAGTGATATTTCGTTAATTAGGAGGAGGCAGCGATTATCATGCGAAAACTTATTGGGATCGGCATTACATCGCATCACAAAAATGAAACGAAATGAAATATTAATATTCTTCAATTCATAATTCTCAATGACTCAATTCCTTCTATGATAGGTTGAGAAGTAGAACCAATAAGACTTGATTGTGATAGTCTGCAAACGAACATTATTTCACCGGAAAAGCTACTGCTCCAGATGCCTAATAAGCTCACAATAACATAGCTATCCATTAAAAATAAAGCAACTTCATGATTTCATGTGTATTTTACCTAAAAATATAACTAAATCGTGAGTATTTTCAACTTGGTTTTTCGATTCTTCCCCATAAATTTCATATTCAATGTAATCAATGAAGATATTTTTTTTTGTTTACCGATTCACATATACATCATCTACCATCCCACCCAGTTATGTGTCCCACTGGTATTCATCAATCATTTTCAGTTAGACAGTTGAATTTCCTGCCAGAAGCTAATAGTCTTTCTCTGTTCGTTACAAACCGTTTGAAGGTTGAAGCACATACAACAAACGGCCCTTTTCAGGGATACTATTTAGAGTTTCAAAAGAGTTAAACTAACAGATTAATGGACAATGAAAAGAATTACATTTAAAATAACCAAGTGTATTGAATAATCACAGTCCTACGTCAAACTTCCGTCCGTGCCCCTAGGCTCAGACCCTTCTACTTGTTTAGAGTACAAAGAATCGATCCAAAAAATCGAGAATCGTAGAATCGTTTTTCTTATCAATACTTTCGGATTCAGATTCTAAGAAATCAACTCTTTAGGATCCTATTTCACGTAATGATATTCTTTGCAGTGGGAATGTCTGTATTCGAGTTATCTGGTTACAGTTTCTTCAGGTTAAGATTCTTCGGATTTATTTTTATATGATACATTTTTTTGGGTTCAGATTTTTAGATTGATTCGTTTTATTAACCTTTAGATTCACAGTCTTGTGTCCCTGGTCTGCCAATACATATTCTCTCTATCCAAATCCTCCGCATTCAGGTGTTCGGACTAAGAAATGTTCCCGGACCAAGATTCTTAGGATTTGGATTTCCATGATTCAGATTCACCGTATGGATACTATCCGGACAAAGATTTTCTGAGTTCAAAATCTTCGGAATCGGATTCATGTTTTCCATATTAATTCTGTAGCTCAACCCCTTCGCGTATAACGTCGAATCATACTCGTGGCGATCAGACTGTGCCAGAACGTACAACATCGAACCTCACTCGTGGTCTATCGATGTGAAATGGATACATGCTTCAGGTGCGTGATGATGCGGGATTGCTACGATCTTTGGTAAGATACACACACTCAGCAGAGTATCGAAACGACATTGCGCATTGACTCGTGTTTGGGCCCTGTTGTTGGAAATTAAATCGTACGGCAAGTGGTTAAGCTTGTTCGGATAAGAATTCATTGGATTCAGATTCTCTGGATTCGAATTGTTCTGGTTAAGTTATTCGAGATTAAAATTCAGATGTTCCTGATTTGGTTTTTTCGTTTTGAAATATTTTTGAATCATATTATCCATATTAATATTCTCCGGACCCATACTCTTTGGTTTAAGTTTTTTCAGACTTTTCAAGACTTAGGTTCTGCGGATTTGGATTCTCCTTGTAGAAGATCTCCGAATTCAAATTTTCTATATTAATATTCTCTAGATTAAGATGTTCAGAACGCGCTAGCAGAACACTGACATCGAAACAATCGTTGAATGGGAATACTTTCTGATCAATAACCGAACATGAAGGCAGTCAAAATACTCATACGGTCACGTATCAGCTGTCCAATATCAACACGTTGAGCCCCCCGTGTCGGTCCCTAGGGACTGCCATTGAACTTTTCGTTAGAATAACGTTAACCACTGGGATTGACAGTTACTAAATAAGAAAGTAAAAAAATATTATTTGTTTTCGGATGTTTTATGATATGTGACTTTTTCTAGTCGAATTCCTGACTATTTTCTTTTTATACAACAAATATCTTTGGGAGTGGGGACGGACACTGATATTGTGCGAATACCCTTGATGCGGTCTGAATGGAAATCGCAGCAAGAACAATCCGCTCAAGGTGTTAACGTGAGTATAAGCATTTCCATTTCATGGTTAGATAGAAAGATACAAAGAAACAAAAATAGACAATGCGAATTAGCAGATTGATCTCTCGAAATGATATGTTCAATGCTGAAACAGATGGATTATTGTAAGCTGAATCTATATTTAAATCGACATGTCCAAATTCACAATGCCACATCATTCTTCTGGGACGTAAAAATGGGACACAAAACACAGAAGATCAACACGGTGGCACAGACTTAGATCATATAGATCACGCAAACATTCCATAGAATAAACATACAAAGCAGCTGGCAGCTGGAAAGTGTCACGAGTTCGTCTTCCCGCATGCCACAACAACATAATATTGCATCGCATGAAAAAAAAAGACTTTTACGATTGCCATGCATGCATGATGCTGTTGCACACCCACACACACACACATAGAAAAATAATGGAGCAAGAGTGGGGAGGGCGTGGGGCGCGTTGCTCTCAACGAAGTTATGTTGAGAGTTGCATGTATCAGCATTCTGTGCGGCGCATCGGAGGAACTAGGTCAGCCACTTTTTTCCAGGCGTACTCGCGGACACACAAACGCCCGGTTTTTTTTTCGCTTCTCGAGATGCTGTTGTGTTTTTGTTATGTTACAGGTTGGAACGAATACGCCGAGATGAGACATATCCCGCGAGCCTTCAAGTGTGGAATATAAACAAACGTGTGTCATTAACGCCAGGCAGGCAGGCGCATGTTTATCTCGTTTGAAGTGCATTCTTGGCACGGACCACGGGAACCACTTTCTCGGCGCTCCGCAGCGGAAATGCACTCAACGTTTACGCTTGAAGCTCACTCGCTCGCGATCGCTCGACGTTGACTTATCAGTGATTGGTTGACGGAAGACTGCGCGTTGGTTTATGAAAACAAGGGTGATTCTCAGTGAAAACGTTTTGCTCATTGTGGCATGATATCATCGCCCCGATTGAGGTTGATCTTGAACTGAGTCAGTGCAGCGATTTAGTTGTACAGAAATAAATGATTCGATGATGATTCACGGATGATCGATACATCCGAGTTTACATGGCTTCTTGTTTTTCTTTAGCAGAGAGAAAAAAAAACTCTGCTCAACATCCTTATTTTTAACTGAAAGTGTTGAGTAAATATTTGTCTGTTTCGAGCTCTACACATTATGGCTCTTTATAAACAAAACATCTCTCGATTCGAAACGGATTTGTGTACTCCCCGAACAACTCATAAAAATTCTACATTCATTGAGAGCGTAGGCGTAAAAAATATGAAGTAATATACCTTAAAAGCATCTTGACTTCGAACTGAGTTTCGTTTAGATTCGTCTCTCAAACAAACACGATAACAACGAGTCGAAATTCGTAAAGTGGCGTCATCCTTCCTCGCCGTTGGTTTTTTTTTTGCGAATATGAATGACGGTGTTACTTATGCACTGTGCCCAATGCTGCTAGTGACAGTTATTACTAACCCACTCATCACCTTCATTGTGTCCTACGACGCGTCCAATCAATTTCAATTACGAGCAAACTAATATATTCAATTGGTTTTTACCGATCGCTATCGTGATTTCAATTCAAGCCCCTGCGCATTCCCCATCCATCAACGACCCGAATTGTGCGCGAAACTTGGTGACCGGCGATTCGCCGGATTTGCTCCCATACCCACGGTCGGTACACACAACAATAGGTCCTCACTCAACCAACAACAACGTTCGACACCACCATGCACTTGTGTACCGTTATCTCGAGAGCCGTCTGACAGTTCGCAATTGAACATGTCGTCATCACTTGCCTCGATGGCATGCCGCGCGCGCTCTGCTGTTCAATTCGCTCAATGCTCAATGGAGCCCTCTATTATGTTGGCCACGGCCACCATTCTGCCACAGAGCATACCATAATAAGTGTGTGCGGCGGAACATTGTGCGAACCGACGACAACAATGGCATTCGCGACATTCACACGCAACCCCCCGGATGGTTGTGGTTCTTGTGTGGAAAGGAAGGGAAAGAAACTAGGGATGTGCAAAATCGGGTTTGTTTTATGTGGTCTGTGCTCATTTCAATTCGTTTGTTGTGATTTCGTTGCTCCAACGTATCGTTGTACACTTCTGGAAGGACATACTTTTGACGTGGGACTACGTCTAACCGGAATATATGGGGGGTAAAATGAAAACCTAAACACAGAACAAGCAGGAATAAATGAAAGATTTCGAATGCATATAACTCGAACATTTCTTACTGGATCGGAAAGATGTTTGCATCAATTGATAGGGAATATTTCCACGCATCTATCGCAACTAACGAAATGTTATTTTTCATTAGATAAACAATTGAATAACTGTAAAATATTAGGCGTTGTCTAAACGCCCTAACTGCCTCGTTTTGATTGGCCCGATTTACGGTTTCCCTAACACAGCCATCAAAACCAAGCAGCCTTGAGGAAATCGGCATTGCAAACACATGAAAGTAGGGGGAGCTTTTGTTCCCACCGAAATGTGTTCCCTAACAGAGATTTCTAAACCAAGGTGCCTGGAGGAAATCAGCATTTCAAATTCATGCAAGTCGGGGATCTTTTTGTTCCGACTGAAATGTTTTTCCCTAACACAGACTTCAAATCCATACAGCGTGGGGGAATCGGCATTGCGAATTAATACAACTCGGGGGTATTTTTGTTCCGATTGAAATTTGGTTCCCTAACACAGACTTCAAATCCATGGAGCTTTGGGAAATTGGCATTGCAGATACATGCAAGTCGGGGGTATTTTTGTTCCGACTGAAATGTGTTTCCCTAACACAGACTTTAAATCCATGGAGCTTAGAGAAATTGACATTGCAGATACATGTAATTCGGGGGTGTTTTTGTTCCGACTGAAATGTGTTTCCCTAACACAGACTTCAAATCCATGCAACGTGAGAAAATCGGCATTGCGAATTCATACAAGTCGGGGATATTTTTGTTCCGATGGAAATGTGTTTCCCTAACACAGATTTCGAAACCAATAAATGCAAACTGCGAGTACTTTTGTTCTCGCTTGCCTTTATGCAGACTGGAATATGTCTGTCCTAACACGATCTTCTAAACTTAGGAACCTGGGAAAATCGTGCAGACACTAGAAGCGAAGGAACTTTCCAGTTTCAAGCAAATTCGCGGTTCGAGAAGTACGTACACTTGAGAGATGTAAACTTCAGAGGAAAATGTAAATAAAATAATCGTTTGATAATTTTTTTTTTGTCTTTATTAGAGAGATTTTCAGTCTTAGGCTGGTTCATCAAACGTTTGATAATTCTTCCATACATATATTTTGTTCTAGGCATCATACCAAACGTAAGAGGTATGTCATTGAATTTACTTGTAACGAAGAACAATCTATCACAATGCATGAATTGACTTCACATGGCATTTGTTCAATCTTTTTACTCACAAAGCAAATGTATTGAATTCGATTGAATTTGAAAACTGTTTCATTCAATCAAGAATTTAATCAATACAAACGAATGATTGCTAAGCTAAGGTAGTTCCACGTCAACCTTGCGGTTATATCATAGATATAACCCACCCATTTTTTTTTTTCCAAAACTGTTACACATCTTCGATTACTTCCTCAAAATTGGAACTCATTTTTGACGTGGGACTACGTCTAACTGGAGTATATAGGGGTGAAATGAAAACCTAAACACAGAACATGCAGGAAAAAATGCAAGATTTCGAATGCTTATAACTCGAACATTTCTTAACAGATCGGAAAGATGTTTGCATCAATTGATAGGAAATATTTCTACGTATCTATCACAATGGATAAAATGTTATTTTTCATGAGATAAACAATTGAATAACTGTGAAAATGTCAAGCGTTATTTAAACGCCCTAACTGCCTCATTTTAATTGGCTCGATTTACGATGTCCCCAACACAGACGTCAAAACTAAGTAGCCTGGAGAAATCGGCATTGCAAAAACATGCAAGCAGGGGTATTTTTGTTCCCATCGAAATATGTTCCCTAACACAGACTCAAAATCAATGTACCTGGGAGAATCCGCTTTGCGAATACATGTAAGTATTTTTGTTCACAATGAAATGTGTTTCCCTAACACGAACTTCAAAACCAAGGTGCCTAGGCAACAGGCATGCCTGGGGGAATCCGCTTTGCAAATGCATTCAAGTTGGGGGTATTTTTGTTCACATCGAACCTCAAATACAGTGTGCTTGAGGAGATTGGCATTGCAAATACATGCAAGTTAGGGGAACTTTTGTTCACAACGAAATGTATTTCCCTAACACGGACCTCTACACTAAGGTGTCTGGGGGTATCCGCTTTGTTATCCGGTTGGGAGTATTTTTTTTCCCACCGGAATATGTTCCCTAACACAGACTTCAAAAGCAATGTGCCTGAGAAGATCGGCACTGCAAATACATGCTAGTTAGGAAAACTTTTGTGCACAACGAAATGTATTTACCTAACACGGACTTCGAAACCAAGTTACCTGGGGAAATTCGCTTTGGCGTCGTGCACAAATTACGTAACGTAAAGTAACGCAACCTCGACCCCCTCCCCCCATCTATCGCGTTACGTAATTTGTGCACGACGCCTTTGCAAATACAAGTATTTTTGTATTCACTTTTCTTTGTGCAGACTAAAATATGTTTCTCTAACACGTAATACTGAACTGATGAGCCTGGGAAAATCGCCATTTCAGATACTAGAGGCGAATGAACTTACAAGATTAAAGTATAGTATACACAGTGGAAGTTGAAATTGTTGATTTATTTTGATTCATGCCGGAAGTATTTCTGTACCCGCATTTTTTTTGTTGCACTCCGAAATATGTGTGTAATACGGACTACAAAAGCGAGTACGAACACAACGCTTTGGCTCGGTTATTCAAGACTGCATTGGAAGATATGACTTCATATCTTCTGATTACTGAATTTCTACGCATACCATTTGATGATTGGGCAAAATGCTGTTATCAAATTTACTCGTACGAAAAACATAATCTATTACAATCAAGCAAACCATTTGTCATGACAATTGTCATGCGTAAATGCGAAAACAGAATAGAAACATACGGTATGAGGCATGATGTCGACGCCAACCTCTCTCAGTTTCTATTCTGTTTTCGCATTTTCGCATGACAATTGTCATGACAAATGGTTTGCTTGATTACAATGCATGATCTGGTGTTACATGGAATTTGTTCAAATTCTTTACTTACAAAGCAAATATGTTGAATTCAATTGAATTCGAAAATTGTTTCATTCAATCAATAATCTAACCGTGTCGGGCACACGTACAGAGCATCGAAGACTGCGACATACCAATTATGAGAACACTTGTAATACTAACCTCGAGTCAACCGAGTAATCGGTTACATATTACTAACATAGTCTAAGCAAACATTGTCAAAATATTGAACTCCCGGCCCCGTTAGGCTGACGCCATATGAGCCTTAATAAAATATATATTTTGGATAAAAAAAATAATCTAATCAATACAAACAAATGATTAATACGCCAACGATAGTCCCACGTCAACCTTGCGGTTATATCTTAGATATAACCCACCCATTTTCTTTTACTCTAAGAAACACTTTCCAACTTCATTTTACAATAAGGTGAAATATTATCACTCATTTGTGCAACAAAACCAGTAGTCAGGGTTGCCACATTCAACTCTGTAAAATTTTCTGAAAAGATCTGTTATCTGTTATCTGTATATACAGGGTGGGCCATTTAAAGTGGAAGGATTTGTTTTTGCAATAGCAAAGTAAAGAAGTGGAATTTTAAATTTTTTTTTGAAATTCATTTATTTTGGTCCAAGGAGATTTGTTCTATTTTCTTTTTGATTATGATATCTCGTAAATGACCGCCTCTGGCCTTGACCGCAAAATGTGCCCTTTTTTCGGCATTTTCCATCACTTTGCCCAATGTTTCGGCCGATATGGCAGCAATTTCTTGTCGGATATTGTCTTTCAGCGCAGCCAGGGTCCTTGGTTTACCAGTGTATACCTTGGATTTTAAATATCCCCATAAAAAAAGTCAGGAGGCGTCAAATCAGGTGATCTCGGTGGCCAGTCATAATCGCCGTTTTTCGATATTAATCTTCCGGGGAACATTTCGCGCAATAATTTGGTCGTGACAGCCGCTGTATGGCATTTAGCGCCGTCCTGTTGGAACCAGTAATTGTCCAATTCATTTTCACGAACAAATGGCAATAAAAAATCGGTTATCATTGTCCGATAACGCTCCCCATTCACGGTTACCGTTGCTCCATTTTCGTTTTTAAAGAAGTACGGGCCGATGACTTTATCGGCATAAATGCCACACCACACCATAAATTTGGCATATAATCGACGTATAGTGTTGTCTCCAGGCGATGTTTTAACTTTATTTTTATTTTTCCACGCACGTTTAGTTATCACAATTGAGAAGTTATTTTGAATGTACAGCTGAACAATTTCAGCGCGTTGTTTAGGTGTGTATTGTTCCATGGTTAAAATTGTACTGAAATGACGCTTCCAACGCGGTATGACATTTGTTAATCTGACATCTCTGTCAAAAGTTATGGGGTTGCCAGATGCTTCCACTTTAAATAGCCCACCCTGTATATATCTGTTTTTTGAAATTATTTATTCTTTTATTTAGTATGAATCAACCAATTTTCTTGTTTAAATTATGTTTCGAAGCTTGTATGATAAGTTATCCGGACTAGAGATATTTGATCTAATTTAAAATAGTTGAAAATCACATTGTGGAGGCCATCGCGCGTAACTATTTCAACTTTAACGTGTGACTACGCCTTTCATTAAGTGTAACAAATCAGAAAACATGTCTTATACTTCATCTTACCCATACGAAAAGAAGACAAAGTAGCGAAGGCAATGAATTGTGGCTTTGCTTTGCTCGCCTCAGAATGCATTTTCAGGAATTTTTGAAGGTATTGATAACAAAAAAACAAATTTTGGGCGGGACGAAGTTTGCCGGGTCAGCTAGTAAATTTATAAAAAATGAAAATTTAGCGTACCTTAATCTGGAGAATATGAATCAAGATTTTTTTTTCAATTCGTTTATTTGAAAGACTCAATCAGCGTAGCTTCGCGGAGCCTCTAATTCAATGACCGATTACCGGTTTACTCGAATCCGGAGATTATATATTAATACGAAGAATTTCAATCCGGAGAGTTTGAATCCCGAGTATCTTAATCCGGAAGATTAGAATCTGCATTCGGACATTGCTAATCTAAATAATATAAATCCGGAGAATTTGTATCCAAAAAAATGTTGGCTATCTGAATGTGCAGAATGAAACTATCTGAGAATCTGAACCTGTAAAATATGAATCCAGACAGTATTTATCCGGAGAATTTCAATCCGACTGGTTTTAATTTGAATTTGATGGGTCTCAACCCAAAGAATCTCTGGAGAATCTTTTTCGGAAAATCTGAACGTAGAGAATCTGAAATCGTAAAATGTAAATCCGAAGAGTATTAATACGGCAGATTTCAATCCAGAGAATTCAATGCGAAGAATCTGAATCCGAAGAATCTCGACACAGAGAATTTGAGTCCGTAGAATGCTAGTCCTGAAAATCTTAATCTGGAAAATTTGAATCCAAACTATCGGAAGCTGGATAATCTTTATCAGAAAAATATGTGAATTTGTGGGAATCTGTGAGAATCGGAATCTGAATCTGAAGAATATCGTTACAGAGTTTTAATCCGGGGAAACTGAATACGGAGTATCTGAGCCCGCAGAACATGAAAACCAAGAAAATGAATCCAAAAAGTATTGAAGGTATTGAGGATACTAGACGATAGTAATCTATAAAAAATAACGGATTTTCGTGTTTTTTTTTTTGGGGTGTTGAAATTAAAAATTCATGATTCGTACAGCAATGCTACTCCCTTGCACAACATTTCTGAAGGTATAAGCCTCCCGAAAATGCGGAAAATTTTTCGACTTTCCATAGTAGGTTCCTCCTAAATACAAAATTCTACATTTGAACCTAAAAAATCTGAACCCAGAAATTATCATGTGTGAATCGTTATCTAGGAAAAACTGAACCAGCAGAATCCGGAGAATTATAACCCGGAGAATCTTATTCCAAAATGCATTAGTACGAAATATTAGATTCCCAAAATAAAATGAATTCGGAGAGTCTGAATCTGTAAAATATAAATCCGAAGGGTACGAAGAATCCTAAAACATCCAGATCCAAAACATCCGAAAATCTGAATCTGGAGAGTCACGACACAGAGAATTTTAATCCGACAATGCTAATCCAAAATCTCAAATCCGGGTAATTTAAATCCAAATAATCGAATCGTTGTCGAATCTTCATCAGAAAAAATCATCATCCGAAAAATCTGAATCCGAAAAATGTGAATTCAGAGAATCTGAGTTCAAGATATTTGTATCTGGAGACTATCAATACGGAGAGTCTGAATACGAAAATGTGCCATAGAATATGAAACTCGAGAATATAAATCCGAGAGTTTCAGTTCGAAGAATCTGGATCCAAAAAATCTGGACCCATATAGTCTTAATTCGAAGAAACTCTGAATTAGAAGTATCTGAATCAGAGGGATTTGAACCCGAAGAATCTCACTCCAGAGAATATTAATATGAAACAAATCCAATTCCAAAGAAATCTCTGTATGAGGCTGCTCCGGATTCAGACTGTTCTTACTGACATTATACAGAGTCAGATTCTTTGGATTCTAATCCTGTGATTTCGCATTCTTTAGATTCAGATTGTTTCTATGAGTATATCCATCTTTAGACTCTTTGGACTCAAACCCTTTGGATTAAAACTTATATTTGGATCAGCATTATCTGAATTCGAAGGATTAGTATCGAGATTCTTCGGGTTCAGTCTCATTAGATTAAAATTTTACTTATCAAGATTCTACGGGTAGAAATGAACCATATTAACACGTTCGTCGTCCAAAGCGACTTTTCTGAGTTTTCTGAAGATCAAACTTAGTTTGTTGATAACTTTTACATGATCTAGCAATATTTTATTTAATCCGAAGATGAATTGACAATACTAACACATGCCAAAGTCATATTATATGGGTTTCGCAAAAAACTGCAGTACAAAACCACCCGACTTTTAAATTAATAAAAAGTATAGTATAAACATTATAATAGTATGGTTATAATTTTATTATTTTTCTACACTTCCTCTAGTTACATTTAGGTGCCTCTTCTATAGGTTCCTTTAAAAAATTCTATTCAATTTTAACTATGAAAGTGTCACCCATATCTGGGTGACGGGGCGACGAAAGTGTTAATACTCTAATACCCAAAAGAATATGAATCCGGAGAAACTGAATCTGGAGTATATCAATATGGAGTAGTAGCAGAATACGAAGAATATGAATCCGCATGATCTTATTGCGTATATCCGAAATACATAGCATCTGAATTTGGAAAATCTCTATCCAGAAAATCTTAATCCGGAAAACTGAATAAAGAAGATCTGAGTCAGAAAACTCCTAATTCAGAGAACCTGGTTCATAAGGATTCGAATCCAAAATGAATCTTCGAATGTACGAATCTGCGAATCTACGAATATACGAGTCTGCAACAGCGTAAACAACAAGGTTTTACCGAGGTTCGAGGTGCGTAGATGAAAATTTGGCGCAGATTGGTTGTTCTTAACACTAAAAATCCAATCCAATTATCAAATTACAAGGAAACGGTGCTGTAGAAAGAATAATTCTTATGTTGGTGATGAAACACGCTTCGGCGCACCGAAACATTTGGGAAATAACAGTTGCATTTAAGTCGAAACATTAATGGAGGAAAGTAACTGTACGAGCAGAGGCTAAGTGATTTTTTAATGAGACAATGCTCGGCCACATGCTACTAACCGATGAGAGCTTATCTGTAAATGTTTAGTTAGAAAGTTTATACGCCGTTCCTCCAGATATTGACTCTTACCGATATTCCAGTACGAATCGATGGCAGTTAGTGCCTAAACAGATTGAGAAAATTTTGTTGAAGTAGAACCACATTCTGGAAAACCGGTTGAAACTAATGAAAACGAAATAGAAGCACTGATTGATACAAGATTCCGAACGACCTAGAGCGCCATTACTAACCTCTCAGATGTTGTTATCCCTTTTCAATCTCACTCCCCAACTTTCGTTTCCTGTAATATATTTATTCCGGAATTGGCTATTACAAGATTGTGACAACGAATTCCGCATTCCCCCAATTATCTACGATTTATTGCTGCCCGAGATTTGTTTTCCATCGGACGACATCGAAGTTGAACATCAGAACATGAAACTTTCGGTTGGTTTCATGTTTTTATTGCATCTCCTTTCCCTCAGAGAACAACACCCTTTCCCATCCGAGTCTCGGATTGATCCTCCAGACAGTGTCACCCCAATCACCAATGCCACTGTCTGTCTGCTGTCCGTCCGTCCGTCCGCCCGTCAAGAAGCTTATCTGTCCATCTTTAGCATATCGTTAATATTTCAACATGTTCAAACGAACGACGCCCATCAGAGCAGCAGAAGAGGCTGGAAGCGATTGTGATGACTGCATCAGTCTCTCTCTCTCTCTAGATCCCTCTGTAAGTGAACGAGGAAATTGACCGACCCGAGAAAGCCGGAAGAAGCAAAGAGCGCAATTTGATGGGGGTGTGCGGGAGGAGGGGGTGACGATGTGTCTCGTAATAGATCAAGCATTTCCATCCGCCTCCGGGAAAGGAAGATGCAATGCTGCGGTAGGCAGGCAGCATCACTCCCACTTGCAGCGGATCCAGAAAGTCGAAAGATGAAAAATTGAAACAAATTGTGTGTAGGTGCTTCTGTTGCTGTTGCTGCGTTGAACGATGTTTGTGGTTTTCGACAAAAGATGGTGTACTTACACACAAGACGAAACGGATGTCGGAACCGCTAGGAGCTATTAGTTTGGAGTTTAAATTTTAATGAGTGTAATTGAAATTGTCAGACAAATTTGATTTTTGTCTCAGATTGAGGGGTTGTGTTCTTGGTCTTCGTCGTTGTGAAGGGCGAATGAAAAGGAAAGAGATATGAGAGTGTACCTATCGAGTAATGAATTGTTCCAGGATTTCCAGGGCTGTTTGGATAGAGTCAAATATTTGGATGCGATATTCACAGAGGCCGGTCTACTGTGCGTCATGGTAAAGTTTATTATCGCACTTGCTTCATCACAGAACAGTTTCTGCCTTTTCGAAACTAATACCATGAAGTTTCGATTTCATCACTGTGGTTTTGTGCACTCGAATCCTTTACCAAAAAGAATATATCGTAAATTGTGAAAAATCTCTAAAAATGAAGATATAGAGAAATGGGTTTTCGAATGTCATAAACCGTTAAAAACCAATCTGAATATATAGCCAATCTAAAATCAGAAATTTCAGAGAAACTTGAAAACTTGAAATTATCAAACCTTGAAAACGTGTAAACATGAAAAAATGAAAATTTAGAAAACATTCTAAATCTAAAAAAAAAGAGAAGTTTCAAAAACTAAAAAATTTAAAAACCGGAAAAAACTCGCAAATTCGGAAACTAGAAACAAATAAAAATATCTTAAAAACTCAAGAAACCTAAAGAAGAAATTCCAAGAACTCATAAATTCGAAAACTTAAAAACTCGAAAATCGTAAACTATCAAAATTTTGTTTTTTTTGGCAGACTTATCTCACTTCTTAACTAGGCGAACCTAGCCAGAATTTTCACCTGCCCCCGGGCTTCTGAATGCCAAAGGGGGACTAGGCTTTGCGGAATGCACGTATCTGCATGCTCGTGCTGTTTCAGTCCTGACCGAGAAATTGTCGGACAATCGCGCAGGTGCTAAGGATGACCGACTTTTGGATGCCGGCCAATTCCTTCTCCATATTCAACACCTTTAGCGCTTCCAGAAGTGTCTTCGGGACAATTCCAGTTCCAGAGAGAACGACTGGAACAATTCTTGGGACCTCCCTTAGCCCCCACAGTTCCTTGAGCTCCACGGCCAATGGTCGGTACTTGCAGATTTTGCGACCATGGGTCTCCTCCAGATTCTGGTTCAGTGGAATAGCGACATCGATGATGGTGACTTTGCGGTCGCTCTTGTCGTAAACCATTATATCTGGCCGGTTGTGGTGGATCGAGAGGTCGGTCAGAACAGTGCGATCCCAGTACAGCTTGAAACGGTCATTTTCCAGGACAGGTGCAGGCAGGTACCGGTAGTTTGGTACGTTGTCTTCCAGTAGAGCACATTGGAGCGCCAGTTGTCGATGAACAATACGGGCCACGTTGTTGTGGCGCTCGGTGTAGGCTGCGTTGGCCAAAACGGGACAGCCTCGCATAATGTGCTCTATGTTTTCACCTGGTTGATGGCACATCCGGCAAATGTCATCAACGTCTTGATGCCAGACGTACCGCCTGCAGCTTCTCGTCGGCATTATCCTGTCCTGGATGGCTATCATGTCGGCTTCTACTACTTCACCACGCGTTAGCCACAGATTAGATGCGGCCTTGTCGACGTGTGGCCGGTCCAGTTGATGGGGGTGGGCACCATGCACTGCCTTCTGCTTCCAAGCTGCAATCTTCTCCTCCACTGTCTGCAGATTGCAGTTGAGTTGGTACTCCGCTTGCGCCAAGTGCAGAGCGCTGTATCCTCTGTCGGCGGCGCAGACAGCCCGGTATAGCGCGTTTTGGTTGGCGCGTTCTGCGAAGTACTCGCGCAGTTGTCGTACCTGGGCAACACACAGTGCAGATATGTCGACTATTCCAAGTCCCCCTTCTTTGCGTGGCAGTGAAACTCTCTCCAGTGCCGATTGAGGATGGTGCATTCCGGCCTCTTTAAATGCTTTCCTCATCCTCCTCTCAAGGTCCTCTAGGTCAGTTTTGCTCCATTTGACTACACCAAAACTGAAGGTCAGCAGGGGAACCGCGAATGTGTTGATCGCGCGTACCTTGTTCCCCGCGTTGAGGAAAGTCCTCAGGACACAGTTCACTCGACTCAAGAACTTGTCTCGCAGCTCCGTCTTGATGTCGGAGTGGCGAATCCCGGTGAGCTGTCGGAATCCAAGATATTTATAGGATTCGCCATGAACCATGTCTCTTATGAACTCGCCGTCATAGACCTCGTAACCTCCGGATTCGGTAAGCTGCCTTTTCAGCAGATGGACACAGCGGCCATACTTAGGTTCCGCTGGTTATATACCGCCTGGCCGACTATGGCTGCGTCGATGATGGCCTGGTCTTTGCAGCCATGCGTATTTTTCCTGCATCCTTTCTGCTCTTCTGCGATGATGTGATGCTGTTCGCAGTGAGCAGAAACTTTGGCGGTAATTATGCTGCTCAGTATTTTGTACAGACTCGATAGGCACGTTATCGGTCTGTACTTTGATGGGTTCAATGTGTTGCTGTCTTTCGGGAGGAGGAAGGTGACGCCACGGGTGGCGAATTCAGGAAGGTTGTGTGGGTCACGTAGCACCTTATTGAAGCACTCAGCTATCTTTGGATGTGCGACGGTCAGCTTCTTGTGCCAAAAGTTCTGGACACCATCGGGGCCCGGTGCTGCCCAGTTCCTCAGGTACCGCGAGGCTTCGCGGACATCGTTCTCTCCGACGATGATAGCTGGCATCTCTCCAATTTCACCACAACTCTCCTCCTCCCGTCTTAACCACATTTGCCCGTCGCGATGTTCTACTGGGGTCTCCCAAATACCAGCCCAGAAGTTCGTCACATCGCTAATATCTGGCAAACCTTCGCGGTAGTCGGGCTTCTCGTCGCTAATGTGGTCGTAGAACGCTTTCTCGTTATCTCTGAACATCCGATTTTGTTCCTGGCGCTTTGCAGAGTCAGAGTAACGTTTCAGCCGTTTTGTAAGGACGCTCAATTGCTGTACCAGTGTGTCGAGTTATTCCGTCAGCTGGTGAGCTCCCAGCTGGCGAAGTTCAGTAGGCCGCACGATCACAGCAACTTGGCGACATAATTTCGCCGATCTGCTGCCTCTTTTGTACGCCATCAGTCTTCCAATTGCGGCGCGCTTGTTTAGGATCCGTTGCTCCAATCTCCTTCGCCATGGAGGCTCACGCCTTTCACGGAGATGTTGGAGCAGTCCGCCTCTTGGCCTAATACGGTATCCTAAACTTTTGGCGGTCGCCACAGCAGCACAGTAAACTTTCAGTTGCAGCTCCTCCATGTTCTCAGCATCAACCTAGTGCAGCGGAAGAACGTGCTCGTTCATGAGCTTTACTGCACTTGTCAGCCTGCGGGAATGCTGCAACTTCGGGATCCTGGGGCGCGACAAAGGGTCCGTGTCGCGGAACTGTGAGATCGCCTCGTCGTAATGGAAGACCAGATCGCGTAGTAGTTGTTGATCTGGCTGTGGATCTTCCGGCTCAGAGGGTTGTTGTACTGTGGCCTCCACTGGTGCTGATTCGCGTGCCCCACTCGCGAATGAATTGCTCAGCCGTACTGAACTTCGTCTTCGTCTCGTCTTCGTTTTTTTTATTTGATTTTTTTTTTAAAGATTTCTTTTATTTATTTTTATTTACAGTCAACTCCCCCTAACTCGATGTTCTGTACTTCGATATTTTCCCTAACTCGATGGCACCTTCGATTGATTTTACAAGCATTTTTCTCTCCATAACTCGATACTTCCCTAATTCGATGGTCTATTGGATATCGAGTTATGAAGAGTTGACTTTATGAATTCCAATTTTTCAGCTTTCAAATTTTAAATTTTTTGAAAATTGAAAAAAATTAAAACTTAAATTGAAAAATTTGAAAACTTCAAAATTAAAAATAAATTGGAAATGGAAAAAAATAAGGAACTGTTGAAAAAATAAAAAAAATTAAAAACAAAAAAATTAAACAGATTCAAAAAATTAAAGAATTTAAAATTTAAAAATTTCAAAACTGGAAATAACTGAAAAAAAAAATTCGAAAATTCGTAAATTTGAAAACTTTAGTATTGAACATAAATGGGAAAACATGAAAATTAGAAGAAAAAAAAATAAATCTCTTAACACTAAAAAGAAATCTTGAATTAAAAAAACTCAAAATTCTTAAAAACCTCAAAAAATTCAAAAGATTAGATATATAAAAATATTATAAAAATTCGAAAGATTGAAAATTTGTAAACTTAAAAAGTTGAAAAACGCAAAAACTATAAAAAAAAACAACTCAAAGAAATTCAAAAAACTGAAAAAATGAATCAAAAATCGGCAAAAACTCAACAAAATTGAAACCTTTAAAAACCTCAAAATTTCTGAAACTACAAAATTCAAAAATTGGACAATTTAGAAACTCGAAAAATCCGAAACACTCGAAAAATCGAACATTTGAAATGAATTTAAATACTCAAATATATTTAAACACTCCAAAATTCAAAAATAGTGATTTTTCGCAAGCCGTGAGTCGAAAATCCTTATGTATCTAAAATTCAATATTCTAATTCGAAAACTCTAAAATTCAATTATCCAAGAATTCAAAATCATGCAATCCAAAATCTGATAGCCAAAAATTAAAAATAATTTTTTTTTGAGATTTTGAGATTTTTTTAAAATCTAAACTCAAAAATTAAAAATAAAAAAAATGTAAGGGGTTGTGTGTAGGACACGACCGCATATTTTCGACGTAGAACTACGCAATTATATTATGCAATTTATCACTTCGAATATTATTTTAGGATACATCGAAATTTTTGTAATAGATTATGTTCTCCGTAACAAATAAATTTGATGAACGTCCTTTTAAGTTTGACATGATGCCTAGGACTGTGAAAATATGTGAACGGAAGAATTGTCATTGTATTTTACATTTCCCTCTGAAATTATTGCATCTCTCATGTTTACGTAGTTCTCGAACCGCGAAAGTTCATTCATCTCTAGTATCTGAAATGACGATTTTCCCAGGCTTCTCAGTTTAAAAGTAAGTTTTAGGGAAACATATTCCGATCTGCACAACAAAAAGCGAGTACAAAAGTACTCAATACCAAAAACAACCCCCGACTTGCATGTATTGCAAAGCGGATTCCCTTCAGGTACATTGATTTTGAAGTCCGTGTTAGGGAACACAGATCGGTGGAAACAAAAAATACTCCCGACTTGCATGTATATTTGCAGAGTGGATTTCCACATGTACATCGATTTTGAAGTCTGTGTTGGGGAAACCGTAAATCGGGCCAATCAAAACTTGGCAGTTAGAGCGTTTAGATAACGCTTCACATTTTACAGTTATTCAATTGTTCATCTCATGAAGAATAATATTTTAATAATTGTGATAGACGCGTAGAAAGATTTCCTATCAATCGATGCAAACATCTTTCCGATCTGTCAAGAAATGTTCGAGTTATAAGCATTCGACATACGGGTAGGGTTAGCACACAAATCGACAGAACAAATGTATGGGAAAAAGGAAATTCTTCCAGTTTTCATGAATTTAAACCGTTTAGAGATTAGCGAATTGTAATGTATAGCATATCAAACAAATCTTAGAGAATTTCCGATTCGCTTGGTATGCAAATCATGAGAATTCGTTCACAGTGAAAATAGTTATTAACGTTAACTTTATTTCATAAAAACGTGACCTGTTTTCTGATTTGGTACCCTTCCTGAAAGACGTAGTTCTACGTCAAAAACCCACAAATTAAAAATCCATAAATCTAAAAACCTAAACTCAAGAAATTCAAAAATCTAAAATCCAATTATCCATAAACTCCCAAAATTCCAAAACTCAAAAATCGAGAATCGAAAAATTCAAAATCGTGAATTTTTAAAACCAAACCATTAACTCTTTTTCTTGTTTCCTTGTTCGTTCGAACGAATCGTCCAATTCCAGTTTTCGTTCAAATGCGTTTAACAAGTTGAGCCCCGCGTCGGTTCATAGGGTTGAGCTTTTTGGGAAGAAAACGCGGTAAGCGGTAAGATTTTTTAACAGTGTATTTTAAATGTTATTTTTTCCTAAACAGTTAATTCCTTTTCCAACAACTTTTTCAAACATCATATTTCAATCAGACATCCGGATTTTGAGTTACGATTTTTTGAAAGAAAGATAAATGATTTTGAATTCGCCCTTTTTCATAAATCAGTCATCGTTTAAATTGGTCATATCATAATGAAAATTGTGATTTTAGGTAGTTTATATCTCTAAATACCTAGTTCGGAGGGATTCGAACGAAAACGAAAATGTCTCTTTCGAAAATGTTCGGATCGAGTCGTTCGAACTTCGAATAATAAGGCTGATTAATAATCCAAAAGTTTTGAATACTAATATTTACAATATTCCAAAAAAATTTAACTCTGAAAATCCTTAAAATCCACTTCATTCATAAATATTGAATCCGAAATTTTATAATTCCAAAATCTTAAATACGAAGATACTAACTCTGAAAGTCTAAAAAATTGTAATCCAGTGATGTGAAACTTCTAAAATTTGAAATTTATAGATCGTGGCTCTAAAAGTTTACAATTTTAAATTTCTAGACTCTAGAAAATCTAAAAATATAAAATCCAACAGTCAAAAAACTTAAAATTCAACGAAAAAAACAAATATCCAAAAATGTAAAATCAAATAAATATAGTTCAAAAGTCTTGGATCAAATCCGAATCCAATCAAAAAGTTTAAATTTCAAAATGTGAAATCAAAAATTCAAGAATCCAAAATATTTAAATATTAAAATAAAAAAAATTCAAACAAAATAAATTAAGAAATCAAAATTTAACCAATCTAAAATCGACCGCATTGCTAACGCAGGACGAAATTATATTATTCAATTCGCCTGTTTATAACTTCCGATATTTTTTGAGGAAGAAACGGAATTCAATAGTCAACTCTTTAGTAGAAATTTTTGGTGGGTCTGAGGTGTGGTTCTGTCGAACCATTATAGTGGACATTAAAATCCACTTACAAAAGTTCAAAATTAACCCACAGCTTTAACTAAAGCTATTGGTTACTCGCTGGTTAGAAATCAAAGAAATGGTAAGGAATAGAATTGATGATGATGATTTGTTGGATAAGCATATAATAAAAATAAATAATTCACCTCAAACCAACAGTGAAATAGATATCTTTTGTACTCTCGGCCGGTGCAATGTGCGACCGATCAACCAATAATATTTTCTAGCGTTGCTTCTTATTATTATTTCCATAGGATTCAGGTGCTGTGCAAGCGCGAACCTATTGCTTGCAACATAACAACAGCACAACGACAAAGTAACAAAAAGTCAATTCAAAAATGTTCAAATTAATTTCCTTGAGATATGTTGTTGACTGCTTGCTGTCTAAAGCTACACTGAAATGGACATATCATAAAAATCATATGTCATACTGTCATGCTATGTTTAATTGTGTATCGAGTATTATCTGTGCCTTATACGGCTTGATTGCTTTACGGGGCCAAAAATTCATTTTGTGTGGTTCTCAAATAATATCTTAACACTAGCAAAACCTAAACTTCACCGTAGTTCTGTCCCCCCGAAAGAACCAAATAATCCCCCAGCATCAGGAGCACATGACACACCTGTTCTACACCAGCGGTCTCGCAAAACCCCGCCGGTCGTGCTCGTGTGGCATGCCTCCAGTAAACCATTCAACTACTCGAAGTCCTTGTAATGACACTCTTTCCACACTGGGAAAACAACTGAAAATATCAAGGGGGAACATTTTAAGACAATACCATGGTAATGAAACACACTTGTTTATTCTATTTCACTGCCGAAACGGCTTTTAAAGTGGGCTCGCAGTGAAATTGCACATTCGTTGCGGTAATAAAACGGCTCTCAACAGAAACACAAGAAAAAAACTGAATTTTTGTTTCCACTTTTCTAGTAAAAATTCAGCATGAAAAAAATATTGTTCGTATGCTCACACAATTTCTTCTCAGAAGTCGGGGAAACCTTATTCCGGTTGCCCAAAACTTTCACCTTTACCGAAACGCGCCTACGCACGTTTCCCGCCGTGTCTACTCAACAATCGTGCATTCGGATGTGCGCTCTCTCCCCCGTTTTTCATGGTTTTCGTAATACCTTTCGTGGGTTGGGTTCCGTCCCTACCTTCCCGCTGTTGGCGTTCACCGCAACTAATTTCCCTCCTTCGTTACAACCTTTTGTTTACGAGTGCCATAAGAATAGGTTAAAATAGGGACAATGTTTTTTTCTGCTTCTGCTTTTAGACTCAGGTGGTTGGGTTGGGTGTGGTACGAAGATAGAGGTAGGTAAGACAGTGAAGAGAAAAGTAAAACCAGTTCTTGGTTAATTGCAACCGGTGGGTTTGTGCGGATTTGACAGCCTACGACAGCTCAAAACACGGCAGCCAGAAACCAAACAAAACTCGTCGTGACTCTTGGGGGGAGAGAGAGACGAGTAGGTCATCGCAGCCCAAAATGGAGAGAGAAGCGGTGTTCTTCTGGTGGTCGATGAGTCGTTCTCGGTCAGTCGCGCTATGTGTGTTTGTGTGTGCGATCGGTGTCATTGAATATAAACTGCTAAGCGTGACAGGTTACCATTTAAAGCACGGGGCTTTTGAACAACCTCAGCCGGGTAATTGAATCACAATAACTGTTTGGAAACTTATTATGGTGGTGGTTGGACGGATGGAAGAGTTTGGAATTTTATTCATGTTTTTTCATTCAATTGGTTGTTGAGTTTTTTTACAATTTGCTCCATCTGTAGCTGTATCCGGATTTACGGATACCTTGTCTCAAATCCCCAGCCTTTTGAGCCAATGCAAGTATCAAGTCAAATTGTGGTAATCTGAAAGAACTATGTCTAACCTAAGTGGCGGGTGAGATGAATTTCTCAATCTTGATGATTTCGATACTATTTCGTAGCATTTATAGTATGCGGTCTAACGTTGTCATGTTGAGGAGTATTGATGTGCCTATTCATCCATTCTGGTCGATTTTTTTGTAAAGCTTCTCGAAGATGTACTCATGTCTAATGGAATCATTATTAGGAAAATTGATACTCAAACATCCCCAGTATGCCAAAGACAACACAACGTGATATTTCATGTTGCAAAAGTCGTCAAGAATGACGTATTCTCAAGACATTCCTTCTTCATAAGTCCGATCAATATCCGGTCCGGTGAACACCATAAACAATACTGATTCTTCGGAAAAATTCTTTTTGATTTACCGAAAGTGGAAATGTTGATTCGTTTAGAACACTGCAAGTCATGGATCTTCTTGCTGTAATTAAATAAAGCTCACTATCAATGTGATGTGCGTTTCAATCAAAGTCCGTTGTGTAAAGGATCGGTGAGATACAGCACGGATCGCTTCAAACATGTCACACACGCTAATCTTATTAATCCAATTTTCGTATGCACACTGTGCTCGTTCCATTAGGTTGATAGATACGGAATTAAATACATGACTCTACTGATTTATAGTTTACATACAGATTCATTGATTTAAGACTCCTTACGACTTTGGAAGCACTTCAAATACAGACTCTCCAAAAATCAATATCCTAAATTGTGCTGAAGTTCATTCATCTTATAGCTTGTTTCAATTTTAGAAATAGACAGAAGTTTTTAATTATTTTCGGAGGGTCTGAAAATTGAATATTTTTGACAATTTAAAAATGTTAAAAACTGAAAAGTTTGAAAAATTCAAAATGAAAGGAATTAAAAATTGAAGAAAGGGTGGAGATTTACAAATTTTGCAACATGAAGAATGTAATAAAAATATTTGAAATTGAAGCATGTTAAGAATTAACACATGCATAAAATAAAAAAAATATAAAAAAATCGAAAAAATATTGAAAAAAAATAAATATAAATGTAAAAAATATAAAAATAAAACTTGAAAATGTTAAAAATTTCCAAATAAAAAAAAGATTGGAACAGATAAAAGTTGGTGGATTAAGAAAAAATTCTGATTGATGAACGTTAAAAAACAAGAACTTTTAAAAATCTAAAAAAATGTTTTTCCAATGAAAAAAGAAAACAAAAAAAATAAATCTCAATATGATAAAAATTAAAAATAGTCAAAAATCGAAAAAAATGATGGGGATTAGTAAAAAAGATTATAAATTTTTCGATAAAATGTAAATAAAAAGTAAAAATTGTTGCAAATTTCAAAATGTAAAAAATTTATTTTTGAAGAATGAAAAATTCTAAATTTTTAATTTTCAATATTTCCTAATTCTAAGTATTTTTCCACCCTCAACATTTTCCAATTTTTCAATCTGAGATATTTTTAATTTTAACATTTTTATTTTTTTGGATTTCAAATCATTAACAAAACCTCGAAAATTTAAAATTTTAAAGAACATCGGAAAGATAAAATAAAAAAATAATCTCAAATTGAAAACTGTTAAAAAAATTAAAAGTGTTTAAAATTCAAAAATGTTGAGAAAACAACATTGTTAAAAAAATTTAAAACCATGCTTAAAATTAAGAGTTTTTAAAAAATTAGGAAATTTAAAATTAAAAAAATATATAAATGTGAGATTGAAAAAAAATTGAAAAATAAAATGCTATTTTTTTTTGGTGTTTGAAAAATTAAAAAAATTAAAAAAAAAATGTACAAAAATAGGAAACCTCAAAAATAAAAAACAGTCAAAATTAAAATACAAATAAAAATTTAAAAATGTTTCAAATTGAAAATAAATTAAAATTGAAGGTTGTTTCAAATATAAATATTTTATTTATATTAAATTTTATTGTGTATTAGAAAATGATAAAAATTTCTAAATATTGAAAAAAAAAAATAATTTGAAATTTTTTTTTCTGAAAATAAGAAGTGTAAAAATTTAGGAATCTCAAAAATTGAAAAATGTTGAATTTGGGAAAAAATAAATTTAAATATGTTTCAAATAGAATAATTTTAAAAGTAAAAAATGTCGAAGATTGAAAAATTAAGAAAATTGAAAACTGTTTCATATGAAAAAATTTTGAAATGAAAGAAAGTCAAAAATCGAAAACTGTTCATTTCTTTTTCTCAAAATAAAAAGTGTTTGAAAAAATAAAATTCTGATATGTCAAAAATTTATAAGTATTGATAAATGCCAAGTTAATTGATAAGTACTTGAAAAAAAATTGAAAAGTGAAAAATTTTGAATTTGAAATATTAAAATAAAAAAAAACTCAAAAACTCCAAATGTTGAATTCAAAAATTTTGAGAACTAAAAAAATATTCGAAACAGAAAAAAATGTAAAATATTGAATAAAAAAAATAAATGAATTTTTTTAAAAAGATTATTCAAAACTTTAAGATTTTAAATATTTGTGAATTGAAAGTCTCAGCAAATTGTAATTCAAAAAATGGAAATTGAAAAATGTTAAATTGTTGAAAATCAAAACATGTTATAAATTCAAAAACAATGAAAATTAGAAAAGTGAAATTGAAGAAATTTTAATGTACAAAATTTCTTTAATTTCACTTTTTTCCAATTTTCCACATTTTCAAATTCTAAAATTTAAAAATTCAAACAAAATAAAAATAAACATATTTCAATATTTGAAAGTTGTAAAACTTTTTATAATTAATTCAATTTATCAATTTAATAAAATTAATTATGTTAAAAGTTGAAAAATGTTAATCATTGAAAAATGCTTAAAAATTGCTAAAAAAAAAAGCTGGAAAATGAAAAACGAAGGAAAAAAAATGTTGGTTTGAAATTCCAAAAGTTAAAAAAAAAATCTATTTTCAACATTTAATAATTTTTGTATTTCAAAACTTTGTACTTTGTTTTTTTTATTTTTTTGTATTCTCATGATTTTTAAATTAATGTATTTTGGTATTTTAATTTTTTTAATTGATAGTTCAAAGTTTTCGGTTTTAGAAAAAAAATCACAATATATTTTTTTCGATTTTTAAAATTTTTTGTCTTTCTCATTTTTTTTTTAATTATCGAAATTTTTCAGCTTTTTTATTGACAGGTTATATTTGTCCGAGCTGTCATTTACTCGGCTGCTGTGGCAACATTTCTCCAGTGAGAAAAAGACTCGAAATCGAAAAACAATTGAAATTTTTAATTTGCGGAATGCAGAAAATCTCATTTTCAATTGAAAAATTGTAGAATAGAAGAATTGAAGAATTGAAGAATTGAAGAATTGAAGAATTGAAGAATTGAGGAATTGAAGAATTGAAGAATTGAAGAATTGAGGAGTTAAAGAATGCAAGTTAAGCTTGGGATAGGGGTTGTTTTATATGCTATCCGAATCTGCGCTTGTCAATTACATCCTATGTTTGTAGAATAAAACTTAACAACATACCTTGCATTCAAAACGTTGATATTTTTTTTTCAAACCGAACAAATTACTCCCTAACACGCCAAAGCAAGCGCGATCATCGAGGGGTCATTGATTCCGTCATCATAGGCATTACAATATTGAATCAAGCGACCATCAAATAGATCCAATTCAAACCATAGGTCATCATATTTATTATACCTGGGTATGACACAAATTCCTCTCGCCGACCGCTCAACTGCTCAACATCTTCGCTGTGCCCAATGACTCATCGGCACGCAAAAGTTGTCCGCTCGCTTCGTGCCGATCACTCGAGGAATGGTTGCTGTAGCGGTCAATTAAATATTCAATTCGTCTCAACGTGGTCCGTGTAATCTATTCAACCGTATACATTTCTGGTCAGCTTGACTGCAGGCGTTAAACGATGATTAGAGCCTGTCAGTGGAAGTCACTCGGACACACCGAAACGGCACGAATTCAAATTATGGTCGGATCTTCAAACCTTGGATGGTCATAGAGATGAGGAATGATTTTTAGTTTACTGAACACACTAAGACAATATTCAAGATAAGCTGTGACATAAATTGCTATTTGCCTTCTATGTTATTCCAAATTGTGCTCCCGTGGCCGAGTGGTTAGCGTCAAACCTAATGCGCCGGGGGTTTGGGTTCGATTCCCGTTCTGGTTGGGGGAATTTTTCGTTAAAGAAACTTCCTCCGTCTTGCACTGTGGTCACGCGTATTTCTAGAGCTTGCCACTCAGATTGCATTCAAGGCGTGTTATTTGGCATAGAAATCTCAATGAAGTAGTAAATACTACATTGAGCGAAGTTCCTCTAGGAACGTTAATGTCATTCAAGAAGAAGAAGAAGAAGGAGGTATTCCAAATTATGAATGCCAGGCTCTGTGTACACGACATTTGGAATGACTTATTGGATGCTGCGTGAGAAAGGGTTCTCTCGTGCGCTATTTGAATATTTCACATTTCTGTTCAATTCCGTCAGCAACGCCAGAACGATGTGAAGACTATGGGACGTATAAGTTACAACATTTTCCAGCCTGGTCTCCCAGGCTCCCCATCGCCATCTTACAGCGAATACATTTCTAATGTACTACGTGTGTATGTGGGAGTAGGCAATTTACTGTGGAGTTTTGTTTTCTTCCCTTCTGGAGTTCAAAAAGGGGAGATAAAAAGTGTCTAGAAGTTGCGACGCCAACATTGTGTGTTACTTTTCTTCAGTTCAAAGTTTTCAACTTGAAAGGGGCTGTCTTTGAGTTCGGATGCAGTCAAATTTCAATATATGCGACATCGGAACCATTTAAGAAAAGTAATATCAAACGTATATAGTAATCAATAATTTATCGATTCAATTTAAAGCTATTGATAATGTAAATGTCAATAAACGAAAGCCATACTAATTTCAATCTCTTTGTTTTTCTTTTCAGGTATGTTATATGGAGAAAATTGGTCTCAATCACAACCATCAGCTCCAACGACGACCACTAGAAAGTGTTTATAATCGAATTTTAACCCACAGAATGGAACAAGTAACATTTTATCCAAAAATATAACACTTCCATCCGAAGGGACACTATGAGGAACCCATCCTAGCACCCAAACTG
Source organism: Toxorhynchites rutilus septentrionalis (assembly GCF_029784135.1). Classification (NCBI taxonomy): domain Eukaryota; kingdom Metazoa; phylum Arthropoda; class Insecta; order Diptera; family Culicidae; genus Toxorhynchites; species Toxorhynchites rutilus. The sequence continues at coordinate 26,374,732 of NC_073745.1, forward strand.
TTCACGTTCCCCACAACCACCATATTTATAACGGAAAGCACACCACGGAACTCAATTATAGGACCTTTTTCGATGGCTACTGTACGAAAATAGACCTTTTTCTATCGCTTTTCTGTCGCTAGACAGAGAGGTTGACGTGTGTTTACGACCATAATCGTATATAAAAACACGCAAATAATGGAATCACTTGAACTCTGATAATTGGATTTTTCTGTCGATTAAGCTGCTTAAAAAGGGAAGGGTTTTTTATTTTATCTATTGATGGTCAGACCGATGGTGATGGAAAGCGGGTCGGTGCAGAGTTTGACATTGAACACGTTTCTGCTGTCAAGTAATGAGCTCATGAACAGCGCGCTGGTTTGGACCGACATGATTATTTATAGACGAATGCCAGTCCTGGTCTCTGTGCACAATGACATCACTGCTTGACGTCATCATCGCGTATTCAAATTTATATCTCAGCGATGATGTAATTTTTTCACTTTCCGAGCACGCTTTTAACGCTTCCGGAGTCTTGCATGTTCTTGTGGTGAACTCACGCAACATCAACAGGTGATGACTGCATTTGCAACGGAACCTGTCGCATGCGAAATGCACCCGAGGCTTGCCCTTTCGGCTTCCCATGTTCCTAAGCGTGGGGTCAAGTGGTTCAATTAGGGAAGATGTGCGTACTTGAGATGAATTTGTTGCTTGTAGCTTAGACTCACACTCTCGCTCTCACTTTGGCTCGAGAGGTGCTCGGTGCTAGATTTGCTCAAGTGGCACCCATTGAGAATGATCTTGTTCGTTGACCTGAATTGCGCTGTTGGTTCAACGCCGTCCAACGCGCTCTCCTCGGTCATCATAAGCAGCACATTTTAGAGTTTCGGATTTCGTGATGGTGTGACGACGACGATGATGATGGAATGAATGAATGTGAATGATATCTATTTTTAACAACCAATACTTGTCAAAATGGCAACGCTCTTGCACCGTAACTCAATATGATAAATGAACGCGGTGCGCTAAGTGTAGAAACGGATACAACAATCTGAATGGGTGCAATTTTGGAGGCATGATGTCAATTGGTAATTTAAGAATGACACTGCAATCGCCGTATTGCGCCGTAAAGATTATGTCACTTGCCAGACACTTTGTAGGTCGATTCAAATGGTAAAATTCATGTACAAATTATCATCCATACGATGAAAAAGGAATCGAATATACAGTAATTTTGACGTATCGACAGACTGATTGCACACAAATCCTCGCGCCCTACCGGGAAATCGTGCCGATTGCCCCAATACTACCATTTATCAACAACACAACATCCCCGAGGGCACAGTTGCAGTGCAAAAAATGTGTGACCAATAACGATTTTTTCATGTTCACTCGTGTTGGTAGCGCGGGGATTTAACCTCACTTTCATTTCTCGTCGACGCGCTAAATTAATCCAATCGGTGAGTTTAGATAACTGTGTTTACGTTTATCTACTGTGCGAATGAATGGATACTGCATCGCGAAAATCATTTCGATAAGTGATTTAGTAATTGAGTCATTTTTTTTTTTATTTCGTTGAAGTTAGTGGTGATATGTTGAATGGAAAACATGTGGGCGACAAAAATTGCACTTAGAGGAATTTTAATACAGAGCGATGGAATTCATGTCTCCGATTTATTTCGATTTATTTTTATATTGGGTGTAAGAATGTCACTACACCTGATCCTTGAACTGTCAAATGCGGTGTGTGACATACAGCAAAGGCCTGAAAAATGAGTGGGGGAACTGGAGGTAAGACCGGCACCCCTTGAGTTTTATTAGAAAACTCTAACTAACTATGTTTTTGTTAGTATTTATGTGTACATGTTAGTATTTTTTATTTTAGACGTTTTAAAATCAAATCCAACCCACCGTGATTCGTCAAATGTTTAAATATTAATCAAAACAAACGCGAGTACCGAAGATGTGCAACCGGATGTAACTTTTCGGTAGTGGAATTTAAGCTTTTGTGTGATATTTTTTTAAAAAAGGTTTATTGGTTTTAATCTAATGTGTAGGTTAGGGTGGTAATGGATGTATGGGAAAAAATTCATCATCGAATTTCAAAAACCGACCATGTACATTTTGTTTATTGGCCCAAAAAAATGATTTGTACAAAGTTTCAGCTCGATCGGACATAATTTAGGGGTGCCTCAAAGCGCTCAAAGTTTCGATTTTTTGATCCTCGAACATTTTCCAAGGATTTTCTTTCAGATTTTCTTCAGCTCAATCGCACATGATTTAGGGGTGCCTCAAAGCACTCAAAGTTTTGATTTTTTGATCCTCGAAAATCTTCCTAGGGTAAAGGAAATTTGGAAAATCGATTTTTTTTTTCGATGACTTAAAAATGCATGAAAGGTCGAATGCTGGTGTCATCTTGAAAAAAAAAATTTAGCCGAAAATCGACCTTCTGGGACTGTGCCGCTGATGGTATAAAAAAAAATTAATTATCGGATTTAAAGAACCGACCATGTACATTTTGTTAATATCAGCTCAATCGGACATGATTTAGGGATGCCTCAAAGTACTGAAAGTTTTGATTTTTTGGCCACTCAGTCCCAAAAAGTCGATTTTCGGCCAAATTTTTTTTTTTCGTGATAACACCAGATCTCGATGTTTTATGCATTTTTAAGTCATTTGGCATCGAAAAAAAAACGATTTTCTAAATTTTCTTGGAAGATTTTCGAGGATAAAAAAATCAAAACTTTGAGGCACCCCTAAATCATGTCCGATCGAGCTGAAAATTTGCACAGATAATTTTTTTGGGCCTAAGTCCCAAAAGGTCGATTTTCGGCCAAAATTTTTTTTTTCGAGATAAAACCAGATCTCGACGTTTCATGCATTTTTAAGTCATTTCATCGACAGAAAAAAATCGATTTTCAAAATTTCTTTTAAGATTTTCGAGGATCAAAAAATTAAAACTTTGAGCGCTTTGAGGCACCCCTAAATCATGTCCGATCGAGCTGAAACGGAGCTGGTCGGTTTTTGAAATTTGACATGACCATTTTCGCTGCCACCATAATGTAGATCATCTAAACCGGTTCAGTAGTTCAAATGTTGAATTGGACCACCCTAAAATGGAAATGGGCACCCTAGTAAAAAAATAAAAAATACGGGTCTAATATTTTGCAATAAAGAACAAAATTTCCATTTTTTGGCGAAAATCTGAGAACCACTATATCGGCTTGGCATGGAATGTCTGAAAAGGAAATTGAAAAGGAAGATCAATCAATGAACAGTTCTGCGATTGGATCCATGAACGTTCCTTTAGCAAGAAAACGTGAATGTTTGAAGGTATTGATAACAAGAAATCCGTTTTGGGTGGGACGAAATTTGCCGGGTCAGCTAGTTATATATAAATAAAGGGTAGTATCATTCGCAAAACTAACACTTAAGACATTTTTTTCATTCCGTAGGCAAGTATAAATTTAAAAAAATCTTGAGGGTTGTGTTTGAGACACGGCCGCATAGTTGATGTAGGATTACATGAGTCTAGACCTATAACTCGAATGACAGCTTTCATAATAATCGATTCCGTATAATTTTTAACGCCATATAAAGTGAAGTAATTCCACTTCAAACGACAACTCGTTTGGACTAGACCATCCCCAGTTTTCATGGAACTTCACAAACATAATATAGAGGATGGCCTTAATTATTGACATGACACTACGTCTATATTCATGGGTACCAAATCAGAGGTAATGTCACGTTTTTATAAAAAAAAATTGTGGATTTTTCATTGACAGTTCGTTTTGCTGCGAACGAGTTTGAGATATCATTTGGATAACAATTTCTGTAAGATTTACTTACTTGCAGAACATAAAGATTACACAGTAGTTTAAATTGACGAAAATGGGAAGCTTTCCCATATTTTTACTGTATTTTTATACGTTTTCAAAACAGAACCGTTTATAGTGAGAACCTGAGGCACGTTTGGACATGGGACTCGTCTTTCATTTCTCCATTTCGTCGGGGTGTAAGTTCGCAGATTTAAAAACAAGAGCGTTACGTTGGAGGTATAATGTTTTAGTGGTATGATAATTAGTTTATTTCGAAGCGTTATATGCTTGTTACTTATTGAACCAAAAAAATTGTTTCAATAACTCAAAAAGTGCTTTGAAAGTAAACTATACATATAAATGCCGGTATGAAAATCCACTCAGTTAGGATTGTACAGTGATTGGAGCATGTTCTCGTTGCCAGCCAAAGCACTGTGCTCTCCCTGACCAATCCGTCTCTAATTTGCTACCGATTCGAACGGAGCCGATGCATGTAAGCTGGGAACACTTGTACTCGCCTGCATTTTTTCAGCCCGGAATGTGACGTTCATTCTATGTGTCGTGTAGGATTTTGTACTTGTGATACAATTTGCGATTAAATGCTCCTCTAATTTAATCCAAATTTTGAAAAATCAGCTAGAAAAAACGGCTGAACGTATCGATGTGATGCGCATCTCATCGATATTCGTTTTTAACAATGTTACAGTATGTCAAAAATCACTTAAAATTTTCGACTAGGCACTCTGTTCCTCTAATTGTTTTTGTCGAGCGTATTTTTTAGTGTTTTTTTTTCTCTAAAAAAAATTTGGTATTTTTCTATGAATATTCAAATAATTTTGAAAAAAATAAAAAAAAAAGAAAATAAATTTCCATTTTTATAAAATATGTTTTTCAGGGTTATTTTCTTCAGAAAAATTGATATTTTTTCAAATAATCATGAAAGAAAATTGGAAATTTATTGTTTAAATTTTCATAAGAAAATATCAATTTTTTTTAGAGAACAATAACACTGGAAAAATAGTTTTAAAAAATGGAAATTTATTTTTCTCAAAAACGTATCTAGCGATTTGGGATTTTTTGTTAAATTATCTCTATCTTATTCATTTAAAATACATACCAATTCAAAATCTTTGCGGTTAGTTGAGTGAGTAAACGTGACATCATTTTCTCGTCAATAAATAGACATAAAATTAAGTAAATATCAAGCATAATAATTTAAAATAGTAATTATTAATACAAATCACAATACTTTCCACTAAAACATTAGTCATTCTGATAACAAGTTGGTTCACGCAACACAACTTATACTGTATCTTGAAAGTTTTAAACAAGAACTTGTGTTAATTAATGGGGGTCAATTTTTAGACCTCGTCGACCCCCAAAATCAATTTTCGATCATGTCGACCTCTGAGAAACCAATATCGACCACTTTGAGAAACCCTGGTGTATATGATGGTAGAGTCAAATGAATTTTCCAACACAAATGTCGTGTGTCATATGACATTTTTTGACAAGAATGTCGAATGAACTCATATTCAAGAATGTAAGTGACAAAAGACGTCGAATGTCCTTAAAAACAGTGTTGATGAACGTGACCGGTAACAAGCCAAATCGAGCCAAGCAAACCCATAGTTGGAGATATGATGGTAAGAGTCTAATGGGTTGAGGTGATCGAAATGGTAGTGGTATCGTTTGGTGTAACAAATTGTGAGCTTGTAATTCGCCGTGATGGCACTAGTGATGTTCGATGTTTGAAATTATTCGTTCATCAACTAATCGAATATTTTTCAGCTGTTTATTAGTTGTTTCGATCAATCATCTCAATATAATCGATGTTTCGTCAATTTTTTTTTCAATAGAAAAAGGTACTGGAAATAGGAGGCTTTTAGCATTTATGAATAACTTGATAATTTTGTCTCATTTATAGTAACACTAGTTTAAATACAGAATAATGGATTGCTAGTTCTTAAATTATTGATTGTTAAGAAATAATATCAAATAATGTCATGGAGAAAAATACAATAGTTGGAAACATTATACAATGGTGCCATTTCCTTGATCGAATTTTTATTCGAAAAACTCTCAGCTTTATATCAACCATTCGTTTTTATGGATAAGACTGCATTGCATATATATTGGTATAGTTAACTCTCATGGTTTCAACAGTTCCCGAAAATAGGTCACAGGAAAATAGGGTCTTCAAAGAATTTCTCTACAAGAGCGATGACAATTATTATTCATCTGGGATACCGATTGCCAAACAATTTGTGTGGTCTTGAAGTTTATTTACCTGATGAGAACTAAGTACTCAATTCGTCATCATTGTCAATAATATGTATCCGTCATATGGTAAATGCCTCTGAACGGATCTATGTGAAAAAAATATATTGGAGAATGAAGCACGCTGTGAAAGACGTTCGCGAATTCCTTCCATTCCAGGTTCTTCAGATACATCAAGGTCACACAAGACTTCCAAGATTTGAGTCATTTTATTCCGAAGAAAAGATAAACTCTGAATACATCCTCGTGAAACTGAAATGATCATGAGAAAATTAAAATTGGAATTTTAGGTAGGAGAAGCTTGAAGAAGCTTCGCACTGAAGAGCATTTACACGTCAAACTATGGGCCTGATTCTCGAATACACTACGAATACACTTCACGGTGGAAACGGAATGAAACGTATTCGCGATGACAACGGTACGGTGTCGACATCTGGATACGAGATTAGTTTCCCACTAAACTTATCATTATAATATCAAATTATCTTCAGATGAATTTTTTGTATGAGATTATTACCACATGAAGAAAACATGAAGTTTTCCACTCACATTAAACACCAGTTTGATACGAAGAAGTTAATTTTCATTAATGATTTGTTATTTGAAAAGTGCTCATTCTGCCTGAAAACTCATCATTATCTTCGACACTTCACTAACTCGTAAAACGTAGTTCAATGGTGTGCCGTTTATTTCGTTTCCACCGTGAAGTGTATTCGAGAATCAGGCCCTATAGCTTTTATTCCACATTTCGTCTTAGACAGAGACTCTATCAGTTATCTATTGTTGAAATAGAGTTGTGGCATATTTTACAAAAAAAAAAGAATATCCAAATTCAGTATCCAAGCATATTCGCACAATTTCGGTGACCTCCATACATGATGTGTTGTGTATCGAATTATCGATAAAACTCAACATAAACAAAAACGTCAAAGCGTCAAGCGTCAAGCATTTGGTGCCTGTTTTGGCCGCTCCTAGCTGCTCCAGGCTATTTGCAACAGGATAGCTGTTTTCGCTATTCACTGTTTTTGTTTCTAGTACAAATTTATTTTATTTCTTCGGCATTTCAAGGGCGTGCAAACTTTCATCCACACACACACACCCGTTTCCGTTGACCAAATGGAATGGATGAGTAATTCCACCGCGTTCGTAATGATGATCGTTGTGATCATACAGATGCTGATAAACGCGCTGATCTATCGAAAATTACCGTCACACAATCACCATCTCTAAACTTATTGTCCAATATCAACGGGCGAATGGTGTTTTCACTCTTCATGAAGTTGTTTTCATTCCTTCGTCCGATTCTATTCTCGCGATGATTGAAGAAACACTGTGCAAGATGACGACGACGACGATGATGCGAGGGCATAGCAAAGTATGAATGTTTATTTCTCCTTGGTCTGTGGTTTGCCAAGCTAAACTAAATTTGTATGATCTCATCCTCGTCTTTGTAGTGAATTCAAGGATGGGGACGGAGCGCGTTATTGAAACTAGTTTTGTGTGTTGTTCCGAGGGGTGGCGTCACCGGTTGGAATGGATAATTTTTCGGTACAATTGTTTTCAAAATCGGTGATTTGAAGTCACAAAGCAGCTACATTCGTAATTTCGGTCACAAAATGTTACATGTTCAGGATATTCGTGAAGTACATATATTGATCGTACATGACGTTAAGTCAGACAAAGTTTGCTGTTGGGTAGTTCATTTCGTGCAAATTTCGATATTAATTAACACATGAAATCAAATGCGATCAATTTTTAAGTATTTATTTCCGTATTATTATGAATACAGTATGAATTATGAAATAGTGCGCTTCGTATCCACTCGACGACTTTCAGAGAGGTTAAACAATCGCTAATATGTAATTTAACTCTCCAAGGAATATTTGTCACAGGTTTTGACTTTCCAATTCTACTGGAAGCGAAAATAACCTGGAACTCATTGAATCATTGTTGAAGGTAATTGATTTTATGCATAATCTGATGTCAGTATAAGGCGTTTCAATGCAATTGAGAGCAATGAAAATGATTCTATAACTCGTGAACTGAAGCGAATAATCGTTTAATGGCGATCATTCCCTTGCGAACAGTTCAGCTTTTCTGGTACAAAAAAATCTGTAATCATTAACTAATAGCGAGTTCCATTAACAGTAAGTGGTGGCTATTTTCGTTTTTTTAATATTCGGTCGGCCCATGAAACGCACCAAACGCCATTTTTCTTAATGCATTGGCGGTTCTTGTATTGCTTGTGACTGCTCATCACAACAAATTAAGCAATTTTGTTTGTTGATGTTTCCATTTAATCAGAAATGAGATTCGTCGCTGAATGCTAGTTCTTTGGATCAAATCTGTTATTTTTTATTTCCACTATCTATCTATCTTAACCATAAGTGAAATTTATGATGAATTCAGACTCCGAATTAATAATATTTAAATTACGCGCAATGACAACAGCTTTCCAACGAATGTCTGGAAATTTTATTCACTGGAATAATAATCAAGTTACGCCATCTGTTGTAAAATCGAAGAAACTTACCGGTGCACCTAATGTTTGCGGCTCCGCTGGAAACAAAATTGAAATTATAAAGACAATAAAGACAATAAAGACAATAAAGACAATAAAGACAATAAAGACAATAAAGACAATAAAGACAATAAAGACAATAAAGACAATAAAGACAATAAAGACAATAAAGACAATAAAGACAATAAAGACAATAAAGACAATAAAGACAATAAAGACAATAAAGACAATAAAGACAATAAAGACAATAAAGACAATAAAGACAATAAAGACAATAAAGACAATAAAGACAATAAAGACAATAAAGACAATAAAGACAATAAAGACAATAAAGACAATAAAGACAATAAAGACAATAAAGACAATAAAGACAATAAAGACAATAAAGACAATAAAGACAATAAAGACAATAAAGACAATAAAGACAATAAAGACAATAAAGACAATAAAGACAATAAAGACAATAAAGACAATAAAGACAATAAAGACAATAAAGACAATAAAGACAATAAAGACAATAAAGACAATAAAGACAATAAAGACAATAAAGACAATAAAGACAATAAAGACAATAAAGACAATAAAGACAATAAAGACAATAAAGACAATAAAGACAATAAAGACAATAAAGACAATAAAGACAATAAAGACAATAAAGACAATAAAGACAATAAAGACAATAAAGACAATAAAGACAATAAAGACAATAAAGACAATAAAGACAATAAAGACAATAAAGACAATAAAGACAATAAAGACAATAAAGACAATAAAGACAATAAAGACAATAAAGACAATAAAGACAATAAAGACAATAAAGACAATAAAGACAATAAAGACAATAAAGACAATAAAGACAATAAAGACAATAAAGACAATAAAGACAATAAAGACAATAAAGACAATAAAGACAATAAAGACAACAAAGACTATAAAGACAACAAGGGCGATAAGGATAGTAGTGACAATAAAGACAATAAAGACAATAAAGACAACAAGGGCAATAAGGACAGTAGTGACAATAATCACAGTAAAGATGATTAAGATAATAAAAATAAACATAAATATAAAAAAATGTGATTGGGATTTCGATTGAGATTGGAATTAGATTTCGATTGGGATATGGATTTCGCTAGGGGTTGGGATTGAGATTTATACTGGGATTTCAATTAAGATTGGGATTTGGTTTTCGATGGTAATTGGGATTAGGATTTCGATGTGGATTGCGATTTCGATTGGGATTTCCATTAGGCTTGGGATTTAGATTAGAATTGGGATTTTGATTGGGATTAAGATTATTGGGATTGGGATTGGGATTGGGATTGGGATTGGGATTGGGATTGGGATTGGGATTGGGATTGGGATTGGGATTGGGATTGGGATTGGGATTGGGATTGGGATTGGGATTGGGATTGGGATTGGGATTGGGATTGGGATTGGGATTGGGATTGGGATTGGGATTGGGATTGGGATTGGGATTGGGATTGGGATTGGGATTGGGATTGGGATTGGGATTGGGATTGGGATTGGGATTGGGATTGGGATTGGAGATGGAATTGGAATTGGAATTGGAATTGGAATTGGAATTGGAATTGGAATTGGAATTGGAATTGGAATTGAAATTGGAATTGGAAATGGGATTGGGATTACGATTGCATTTGAGATTAGGATTTCGGATGGGATTGAAGTTTCATTCCGATTAGGATTGGGATTTCGATTATTCCAAACTAGCGTTGGCAGAAAACATTTCATCCTCAGCGGAAATAATGCTTTTTTCGTGTACAAATGAGCGAATAATGAGCTGTTTTAAAAGCTTTAAGATGTTTGTATGTATAGGAGCAGACATCTCTTTCTTTTTTCTTTTTCTCATATCTTTTGATCCCATTTTTATGTACCAAAAAAAAATCCATAGAATGTCGATGGGGATCGAACCAAGGCCAGATGAAATGCAAGCGACCTAGCTATCCATATAGCTACTGGTGCTGTTGCATAAATGTGTGATAATATTACATCTCATTATAAAATGAAGTTGGAAAGTGTTTTCTAAGAGTAAAAATTAGAGCATAAACCAGAATATATATATATATATATATATATATATATATATATATATATATATATATATATATATATATATATATATATATATATATATATATATATATATATATATATATATATATATATATCTTTCTCGGTCTTGGCCGTATATATACGAAAAGCTTAAATGCGTTCTCATGTGAAATGTATTATCTCCTGTTTCGCTCACTCAAATTGATCTCATATTGAAATAGCATATATATTATACAATTTCGGATTTCGATTAAGATTGGGATTGGGGTTGGAAGAAAAATAAGGATGTACACGATGAAATTCGGCTCTTTTACAGTGAAAAAAGCTAATGAGCCTTGATAAAAATAAACAAATCAGATAAAAAAAAATCGAAGTTTATCTCTTAAATTAAAATCCATCACAAGACAGGCTAGTTAGGCACTCTAAATATGTAACAAAACTTCACGAGTACATTTCAGTATATGCTCTTTTTACAAATTATTAAACTGTTTAGACTATGGAAGTTAGTGAAGGCGAAAATTTCCTGAGTCCAGTAATTCTTCGTTATGATGCTCATCAAGCTTTATTTCCTATCCATCGGATGTAATCGAATCAACGGAACAAATGTATCTCACATTCGACCAATAACTTCCAACTCAATAAATACAAAAACTATCCCTTTTATCGCAAATGCCTGCAATCAATCAGCACCAATCACCATCGTCATCCCTCGCCAAATCGATCTATCGAATTAATCGTTAACGCTGTGTAGCACGGTACTGATTTCGACATATGGAAGCCCCTCGTTTCTTAAATTTGAAGTCAGATCCCACACAATCTCGTATGTGTGGATCTGAGTTCCTCTCTTCTGGATTTGTTTGGATGAATGGCAGAGCGAGAGCCTCTCCGCTTTGAATATTTGAGCGACTAGCCATAATGGGTGCTGAATGGGATCCGGCGGCTGAGTTTAGCGAAGACACTCACTGACCAATACGTATTTAGAAGACTCATGCTTTCCTTTTTTTGTTAACACACTTTCCCCCAAAAAAAGCAGAGTCTTTCGGCGGGTTTCTTGTTCTTGAAACTCCAAACCCGGCGAACTCGATTTGAACTGTATTCGGGAGCGTAAAAACCGCGAATGTGGGAAAAACGAGACGGGTACAACCACAAAGAACTTCGGTTAAGACTGTGGAATTATTAACATCGTTAATAATTACGTAGTTCCGGTTCTAAAGAATGCCGGGCTGATCTGAGGATCAAATCAGATACTCGCCCATTTCAACTTTGGCCGTGGACGAGGCGAAAGCGGTGTAGTTTGTGTCTAAATCGCGAGTTTGAAACCGGAAGGTATTGTTGGTGCTAGGTGCACGTTAGTTAGTGTGTTAAGAGTTTTTTTTTCCTATTTGTAGAGTGAATTAGGTTATTCAAATAATTGTAACTAGAAATACCCTCCAGTGCATCCGTCAAACGATAAATAGGTAAGCTCTATATTCAAATGTGGCACGTGGCGTGTGTAAACTAAATGTGGCTTTTGTGTGGAATTTTTCTGTTGTGTAAAATAGGAGGAAGAGCCGTTTTCGACACCACGTCCATCGTTGGAATCCAGCCCCGAACGCTATTGAAGGTGGCCGCGCATCCCATTCGTAAGCGCTACAACACTCGCGGAAAAGGAAAACCAGCCGCGGCTCGAATACCAGAGTTCATCGGCGGATTCATCGCCCACGTCTCCCATGCACGCAAGAGCCGCCGGCTATTCACGTAATGCCTAGGTTGTGAGTACTCTTTTCGTTTCTTTCTAACACATGCGCATGTAGAGAAATAAATTTGAAAAGCCACACACGTATTAACAAAGCCACAATGCCACACACAAAATAGAGCATGCTAAATATAGAGCAATAACCGACGACGATAGAATATCGTCGGTAAAGGAGGGCATGAACGCAGATGAAATGATAGGTTAGTTAGAAAAGCAACAGTTTAGAAATCCCATGGGTAGAGGTTCAAAACCAACGTATATATGTGATTTATAAAAAAATATATAATTGCTGTTGAATTGATGTTTGAATGTTTGTAATGATGGTTGTTATGTTTGATATGATTATTGAGTTCTATGTGTAGAGAGTTAAAAAAACGAATGAATAATGTTGTTGAGAAAAGTTATAGAGGTCTAGAAAAAGAACTCGGACGCATCTTTACTGGCTGGCGTGTAGCCGAAACACCGACAAATCGAAACTTTTTTCAGGAAATAGGTCTTGAGTCCAGGGTTGGGGCTCCTTTTCTGTTGCAGCAATATTCCAACCCCCGCTTCACGTTCTCTGAAGCTAGTTTCAAGGTGGGTGGGATTAACGATATTTGAAATTGGTCCTATGATGAGATTCTCGGCCTAAGCGGTGTTCTCGGAACCAACCGTGGTTCTCAGTTTTGTGGTTGTATCACGGACCGCGGACCAACGGTGTCGCGGGTCCTTCAGAGAGCGCAGAAGAGGCGCGGAAATAACCGGGTTTGTGAGAAAAAGGACAAACCCGCCCTCAGTGGGTGTCTCATTGCCGGGCAAGGATAAAACACGGCGGTCGGTCTCCCTCGCGGGAGTGGCGCTTAAGCCGACCGCTTATCTGCGCAAAATCCCCGGTCGCGACGAACTCGCGCGCTTCCCCGGCGTCGCGGGTGACATTTGGCGCCCAACGTGGTTTTTGGCACGACATTTACGGTCATTTGCAAAATAATTTTGAGAAATTTATTTTGGAAAATTGGATTAATTTTTCCAGGTTTTCAGGAAAATTTATTTCGGGTGGAAATATTTTTTTTTCCGGTACACATTTTGTATTTTTCTGAAATATATTGAGAAATAGTCTCTAGTTTATTTTCAGTAGGATTTCTTTTAACAATTATAACGGTTATAAAAATTAATAATGAAAAGTTTTCAGAAAGAATTTTGAATAATCTCTCGCATCTAGTCTTCATAGGAAATAGTCATCCTTGTCTTTTCTTGTAAACGATATTGGGCATTTTCTCCTTCTCGGTCACTGCTTCCACAAAATTGTGTTTAGCATTTAATAAATTCACTGCATTCTCGGACATTCTGTACTTTTGCAATTTAAAAAAACCGTCATCTGTCAGCTACGCCATTTTTACCCTGAAAATAAATAAAGTATCAGCAATTAGTGGTACTACTTGAACTTTCTAAAATGGAGTTTCCATGTACTGAACATCTGAGCTTGGAGGAAACTGATTACGAACTGCGAATACGAAATCAACTCGATGGGAATATGGTCGGTTTAGATCTTTTAGGGAAGCAACGACGTTTGAGAAAGTTATTCAAATCAGATGCGAAGTCAGGACGCAAGTACAGCTCGTCCATTAATATTCGAGACGAACTTAATGTTCTGGAAAAAAATGTGGCGGCGATTGGAAGGGAAGTTAAGCAGAAAGGGTTTGAGTCGAACCATAAATCAAAGTTATTGCATTATTTGTATAGAACAGAAAGATGTACGGTTAACGATGAAGGGGAACAGCTGCTGAAAGATGGAGTGCTGCGTTGTTTAGGTAAGATGATCAAAGAATATGATGCAGAAAAATTGTTAGGTGAAACTAAAAGAGATTGTACGAATGAAGATGCAAGACTAGTTACAGAACATGCGGTTGAACCTGATTTACAAGGGACAGAAACTAATGTGGATACTGAAACAAATATGCTACAGGAAATAGCCGATTTGCGTGAGAAGGTGGCAAATCTCGAGAAAACATTAAGTGATCTTATGTCGATTTTAGGAATGAGGGAGAGAACTGGGGAAGTTAGTTTGTCAGAACAGAATAATGTGAGAAGTACGTCCAATCTACCTGGACGAGAAATTGTAGATACCAGTTCAGAAAATGATATGGAATGGTGTTCAAACAGATTGCCTCAACGACAAAAAAATAAAAAGTCGAATAGAAGAATAGAAAACGCAGAAGAATCAGATTCAACAGTGAACTCTCAGTTTTCTAATTTAAACGGCGCTAGACAACGTAGGAAAAGACGTTACAAGTTTGAGGATGATAAAAGAAACATAAGTGATAAAATCGAAAAATGGCAACTGAAGTTCACAGGCCAACCTGGTACGCTAAGCGTTGAGAATTTTTTATATAGATTAGAAAAAATTGCCTATAGAGAGGATGTGTCCGCAAAGGAAATTCTCAAAAGAATTTATGCACTTCTGGATGGACCAGCGTTGGAGTGGTTCTTCACACACATTGATGAGTTTGTCGATTGGGTTTCATTTGAACGGCGGATTAAGCAACGTTTTGGGAACCCAAATCACGACCAAGCGATTCGTCAAAGGTTACTCGAACGAAAACAGCAGCGAGACGAAACGTTCGTTGCTTTTGTATCGAGCATGGAACAGCTAAATAAAATGCTTTCCAAACCACTGTCAAAGCGACGGAAATTCGAGATTATTCTCGACAACATGAGACAACATTATCGTTCGAGGATCTCATTTATTGACATAAATGATTTGGATCATTTGATGAATCTGAATAACCGAATCGACGCAACGGATCCGGTTCTACAAAAAGCATGGGAAAGTCCTCATTTCAAATCTGTTCACTCGATTGAAACAATAGAAAATCAGCATGAAACAGGAAACTGGACAGTCAACAGAAGAAGAAGTAGAAATTTTAGTAACACAAGAACTTGCTGGAACTGTAATCAGCAAGGACATTGTTGGAGAAATTGTATAGAACGAAGATTAATTTTCTGTTATGGCTGTGGAAATTTGGGTAGAACTATAAGATCCTGTGAAAATTGTTCCTATAGCACAGGTCAAAGGAATCAGGATAGGCCTGTTTTCATTCAAGGTAGAAGATGCGATAGGTAGACGCCTTTCCTATTTACTCCCCCCGTCTTCCTATGTGCATATTTGTGTGTGTGTTTTTTGAAGTTCAAGCTATGTACCTTTCATGAAGGATCTAATAACAAAAAACACACCTATGTGGAAAGTCCTACGTCGAATGCCATCGATTGAGGAATCGTTGATTCTTTGGAAGATTGCTTGAAGTCTGAGTTGAGAGCTCACAATGATCCGGGAAAAGTAGCAAAGTTCACGAAGAAAATGAACGAGTCGGAGCTATGACCTGTGCAAAGTAGCGGTCATGGTACCGTGAAGCGTAAAGCGAGCACTGATGATGACTTTCGAAATTATCAGTAGTGGACTTTGTGAAGAAACGAAGAGTAGAGCGCCTCAGCACTAGAGAGCAGTCCGAAGAAGAAGAGACTTGATAAACCTCTCGATTGGTTGATTCCGTAGAATCAAGTTTTTTTTCAAAGCTATGTAGCCGAAGTGACAAACGGGAATCCCAACGAAAGCATTAAAAAGAGACCGAATCGAGTGAACAACGCGACTCGAATTGTAAATACAATGTAATTATTAGTAGTAGATTAATTCATTAATTTTCTTCCTATTTCCCTAATCCTTATTTTCTATTATTAGTCCTAGATCTAGTTAAATTAGTTGTTAATTTATTTAAAAATATAGTCACTCACGGTTTTTTTTTTGTTTGTGTCCCATATTTTTTTCGCTTGTTTTTGTTCTCTCGTTATTTTTCCGTTCCAGTTTATTTTTTGTTTTTGTTCGAAGAAATTCTCTCGGTTTAGTTTATTATGTTTTCGTCACTTTAGTTCCTAAAATAATATGTAAAAATTAATAAATATTTAGATTTAATAAGTTACTTGTTATTATTATCGTTGTGGTTCCGGTTCGTCACTGTCCTCCAGCTCGCATCCTTTGTCCCATCCTGTAGAATAGTCCCGAATCAGTGTCCTGTCCCAGATGCTCCCGTTGATGTGATGTATTTTTCAGTTGTTGTCCATAGCTGCTGCCAACCTTTCCCGTTTTCCATTTGTTTTTCTTGGATTAATTTCTCGAATATCCTTGTTAAGTCCTCCGTTTCCTCCAGTTGTTGTCGAGAATTGTCCTGTCCTAGCCCTTTCCAGTGTTTTGGTACCCATCCTAGTCGTCCTCGTCCTTCGTTCGGTCGTTTCCCCAGCAACATTCCAGTCCAATCGATGATGCTGCGCCCCTTGTCGAACCTAATCTGAAAAAAAAAGAGAAGAGAAAAAAGCTTAACATCGTAAAATTGGAACGACTCACCATTTCTACTTTCCTTTTTCATTATCGTCCTTATCGCTCACAAGGTTGTTCTTCATAAACACGGAATCGTCCGGTTTATTTACTTCTCAAACACTGTTTAGTTGGCAATAGCTTGAGTGAATTGTGTGAATGTATTGGGAGGATGAGTGTACGTCGCTTGTAAGCGAGGGGTGCATGAATGTATGATTGGTTGATTATTTAGTTTTGTTTTGTGATAATTTTTAGGAAAAAGGTCATCTCATCGTTGGAGCATGCCAACGATTGAGGTTGACGAACTTTAAGATTTTTCTTCGGAGGAAGCACGCAATCTTTGGAGTTTTCCAAAGTAGTTTCCATATCCGAAGAAACTTCGGGCAAATTTAAGATGGATATTGTTTTCATTCCTTTTTACTCGGATAGAGTTCTGAGGGCGGAATGAACAATATCTATCGAGTTATTTTTTTCGACGTAGGTCGATAGTACGTTTTTTACATCTCCAGAAATACTTCTATTAATGAGAAGTGGAGTATGTAAAGACTTTAGTTATAGTTTTGGGTAATTTTGAGTATTTTTTTCATTTAAGTGTGGGTAAGATTGTCAGCTAATAGTAGCTCTTAAAGGTCAGATCGATTGATGTTTTTTTTTCGAGCTTTTCTTGTTCCTCAGTTCAGTAGTTTTCTGTTAGTTAGGTCTCTGTAATACCAGTAATTTTTGATTGGCGTTTAGAGTTAACCTTTGCAGTGGTCCACACGACATTTCGCTGGAGACCGGAGCTGCAAAGCGTTGATGGTCAGTTACAGACTGATCAATTGATCTGATACTGGAAATAGAGGATGAGTCAATTCAGTTTGACGATGACCACATATGACCCCGAAAATGTTACTGAACAATTCTGCAAAGGGAGACTCTATTTTCGCCTTCGAAAATTTGATTGGTTCAGGCCAATCAAATTTTCGAAAATTAAGCAGGGAATGATGTAGCACGGTACTGATTTCGACATATGGAAGCCCCTCGTTTCTTAAATTTGAAGTCAGATCCCACACAATCTCGTATGTGTGGATCTGAGTTCCTCTCTTCTGGATTTGTTTGGATGAATGGCAGAGCGAGAGCCTCTCCGCTTTGAATATTTGAGCGACTAGCCATAATGGGTGCTGAATGGGATCCGGCGGCTGAGTTTAGCGAAGACACTCACTGACCAATACGTATTTAGAAGACTCATGCTTTCCTTTTTTTGTTAACACACTTTCCCCCAAAAAAAGCAGAGTCTTTCGGCGGGTTTCTTGTTCTTGAAACTCCAAACCCGGCGAACTCGATTTGAACTGTATTCGGGAGCGTAAAAACCGCGAATGTGGGAAAAACGAGACGGGTACAACCACAAAGAACTTCGGTTAAGACTGTGGAATTATTAACATCGTTAATAATTACGTAGTTCCGGTTCTAAAGAATGCCGGGCTGATCTGAGGATCAAATCAGATACTCGCCCATTTCAACTTTGGCCGTGGACGAGGCGAAAGCGGTGTAGTTTGTGTCTAAATCGCGAGTTTGAAACCGGAAGGTATTGTTGGTGCTAGGTGCACGTTAGTTAGTGTGTTAAGAGTTTTTTTTTTCCTATTTGTAGAGTGAATTAGGTTATTCAAATAATTGTAACTAGAAATACCCTCCAGTGCATCCGTCAAACGATAAATAGGTAAGCTCTATATTCAAATGTGGCACGTGGCGTGTGTAAACTAAATGTGGCTTTTGTGTGGAATTTTTCTGTTGTGTAAAATAGGAGGAAGAGCCGTTTTCGACACCACGTCCATCGTTGGAATCCAGCCCCGAACGCTATTGAAGGTGGCCGCGCATCCCATTCGTAAGCGCTACAACACTCGCGGAAAAGGAAAACCAGCCGCGGCTCGAATACCAGAGTTCATCGGCGGATTCATCGCCCACGTCTCCCATGCACGCAAGAGCCGCCGGCTATTCACGTAATGCCTAGGTTGTGAGTACTCTTTTCGTTTCTTTCTAACACATGCGCATGTAGAGAAATAAATTTGAAAAGCCACACACGTATTAACAAAGCCACAATGCCACACACAAAATAGAGCATGCTAAATATAGAGCAATAACCGACGACGATAGAATATCGTCGGTAAAGGAGGGCATGAACGCAGATGAAATGATAGGTTAGTTAGAAAAGCAACAGTTTAGAAATCCCATGGGTAGAGGTTCAAAACCAACGTATATATGTGATTTATAAAAAAATATATAATTGCTGTTGAATTGATGTTTGAATGTTTGTAATGATGGTTGTTATGTTTGATATGATTATTGAGTTCTATGTGTAGAGAGTTAAAAAAACGAATGAATAATGTTGTTGAGAAAAGTTATAGAGGTCTAGAAAAAGAACTCGGACGCATCTTTACTGGCTGGCGTGTAGCCGAAACACCGACAAATCGAAACTTTTTTCAGGAAATAGGTCTTGAGTCCAGGGTTGGGGCTCCTTTTCTGTTGCAGCAATATTCCAACCCCCGCTTCACGTTCTCTGAAGCTAGTTTCAAGGTGGGTGGGATTAACGATATTTGAAATTGGTCCTATGATGAGATTCTCGGCCTAAGCGGTGTTCTCGGAACCAACCGTGGTTCTCAGTTTTGTGGTTGTATCACGGACCGCGGACCAACGGTGTCGCGGGTCCTTCAGAGAGCGCAGAAGAGGCGCGGAAATAACCGGGTTTGTGAGAAAAAGGACAAACCCGCCCTCAGTGGGTGTCTCATTGCCGGGCAAGGATAAAACACGGCGGTCGGTCTCCCTCGCGGGAGTGGCGCTTAAGCCGACCGCTTATCTGCGCAAAATCCCCGGTCGCGACGAACTCGCGCGCTTCCCCGGCGTCGCGGGTGACAGCTGCTCGCTTGGTTCGGGGTTCGGTTTGCCATTCCCGAGCAGAAAAACCTGTTCCGAGAGACGACGTCGTTCAGCGGCCAGCTTTCCCCTCTAACTTACCAAAACGAAACTTCGAAAAGTAAAAGATGAAATAAAACGGTTATGGCACGATGTTATTCCAACCCACGTCCGACGAACAAATATTGTAAGCGAAAGGGAAGAGGCCCGATCCATCATTCGCTTTCTTCGTGCAGGGCGATCACACATCACCATTTAGCGCGTTCCCCAGAGATAGGTCACATTCCCGAAAGAGCGTTTTCGTGCTAATCAAACATTACACAAGCGCGCATTCGATCAAATATATCGTATAACATTGGAAATATTAACACTAGTGATTTCATAGCTGGTACTCGCCCGCCACCTCCAACAGCACTAGTGGAGCATGAAATTGTTGCTTACCCGGCGCGCACCGGTAAATATGGGTCTCTCGCGTAAAATGGGGCGGCGGCCGGCAGCGTTGGTTTAATAGTTTTGTAAATCATAAAATATGAGCCCTGTGTGTGTGTGTGTTTGAGGAGTCAATCATGTCGTGAGCTTTGCCGACAATGATGGGGGCGCACGAGTAGCGCGGGTACAGATTGCCACTGTGACCTTATTCGGCATCTAAATCGCCGCTTCCATAAAATATTTTTCGCCTCTTTACGGGCATTGTTCTAATGTAGGGCAGGCGAGAATGATCGTGTAAATGAAATTTAATGCCTCACGTAATATCTCCAATTCCAATCAAAATATTGATTTTGAGCTACTGTCCTTCGGGTGTATGAAAGCGCTATATCTTTTTTACGAATTTGACAGACGACCTAATTCTGTTCATCGACGCGCGCGCGTTCGAACGCAGAATAACTTTCTCTACCCCTCAGCCGTTGGCGCATTTGTTTGTTTATTTTTATGTTGCTTCAGTTCGCGCTATATGGATTTAGTATCGTGATATGGCATTCCCATATGAAAAGTGGCATTCCCTTCTCACACCGTCTGTCTTTGTTTCTCCATCTAACAATACAAGCATATAACATTCGCCAGTGGGTGAACAATTCATCATTGCTCGGGAAAACGGGCCACAAACATTCCTTTGCTGCTGCGAACGCATTGTGCGCGTTTGCGATGTTCACCCGCAAGATTGGTTTTCGTTTACTATCATGCGAATCATGATAACAACAATGAGCGCATTGTTGAAAATCGTGATTCACAATAAACCAACAAACGCGAATTAAAAGTGCGCGCAATAGTGTGCTACATTATGACGTTTTGATGTTAAGATTTCAGCTCCCGTTTTCAAAATTAGAGCACGCTGCATTAATTCCAATCGCGCTTGACGAGAGCTTGATTGACTTCAGTTATAACAAACCCTGGGTTGACGGTCATGACCCTGAATTGCTATTATATCTGTGATAAGATTTTGATTTATACGACCTTGTACACCCAAACTGGCGTTGGCAGAAAACCTTTTCATCTTTGGCAGAAATTATGCCATTTCGTGTGCTGGAGGGTCGAATGCGCAAATAATGAGCTGTTTTAAAAGCTTAAAAATGGTTTATATGTATGCGAGCAGACATCTCCTTCTGTTTTCTTTTCTCATTTCATTTGGGATTGTGCCAAAAAAGACGGGTGGGTAATGTCGGGGACATAACCGGAGTGACGTAGGACTATACAAAGGGGACAGCTTTTGTTAAATATATATTTTAAATATATTGTTTTATTTTCTTCTCCTACGTGAATACCTACCTATCTACCTGAAAAATGGATTAGTTTACTGTTTACTCTTTATGAACATGTTGATGATTCTGAAAAGATCCTTTGGTGTTGCGTTTTTGTTATCACTCGATATCCCCATCTTGTTCGGTTAAACCTTCCTGTTTAGCTATTGCGTTTGCCACTCGCCACAGCTTTCACAGTAGGAAAATTTCTTCCCATCCAGCTTGTGACATGTTGTTCAGGAAATTACATTTAATGCGACGTGCCGGAGAAACACTCAGTGTCGCATTGGAGGCGATTTTAACCTGTAATTGAACATTTCCGATGACAGAGGTACAGTGTCGACTTTCAATGTGGGGTCATAATTTGGACCCCGAACTCTATGTTTACAAGAATGTCGCATTACAGATCCATCCAATTAGCTAAAAGTCGAGCTAAATATAAATTACTGTACTTTCAATCTAGAAGCAATTTAAGAATTGGTGAAAATTGAATAATCGGGGAAGTCCCCAACCATCAATAAGCTCAGCACAACTGCCGAATTCTCATACTCATCATATCCTGGCAAACAAATTATGAAAAAATCAATTTGTGTTTTATTATTATTTTGGATATTGTTTTAGAAAGCATTAAACTGTATTTCGTTAACTCTTTTTTGAAAGGTTTAATGGCCCTGATAAGCGCCTTGTTTTATGGAATGGTTCCAATTTAGAAAACTTTGTACTCGTGGTTTTGAAAAAAACCATTTCGAACGCCCTCGATGCCGCCTTGTTCTGGATTTGCCACCAAAGCAGTTTGTATAAAGAACAAACATTTTTCTTCTGCTACCTGATGCCGTTTTGCGATTGCGTTTGCCACTCGCCACTCGCTGCAACTGCCTGTTGTCTTGGTGTCCACCGAACCGAATGTGTTCTGTTCCGAATGCGGGTTTTCTTTTCGTCGCGAGCAGCTTTGCCAGCTAACTCGATCACTTTGGTGGCCGAAACTATATAACGCCGGCTAGGTGGACTGATGCACTGGTACTAACGCGCTCGGCCTAGCTACCCTTGCGGGGAACTCCAGACTAACACGGTTCGAGCGGGATTTTGCCTTTCCCTTCACTTTTCCTCCTTTGCCATATCCAACCATGGCTGCTTGTGTTGGTTGATTGATGTGATGTGATGCGAAACGATGTGGTGTACGGTTTGGATGAGAATGATCGTTACGGCAGCGGAGCGGGGATTTTTAAGCTGACTGGCTGGTTCGAGAATTACGCATGTGTGAGACTGCGACCAATGTTTCGTTCATATTTTTTCTTTTTCCTTTCCAATCGTGCTTCGTTGTATTTCGCTGCTGCGCTGGTTGACCGTTTTGGTCGGTACGATTTGAGGAGCACAAAATGGACCAATCAAAAATGGGCACATAGTGCATTTGGACAATGCTTGATATTTCACAATTATTTAATTATTTATCTCAAGAAAACTGAAATGTTATTCATTATGATAGATGCGTAGATATATTTCCTATCAATTGATGCAAAAACCTTTGCGATCTATTGAGAAATGCTCGAGTTATAAGCGTTCCAAATCTTGCATTTTTTCCTACTTGTTCAGTGCCTAGATTTTCATTTCACCCCCTATATCTTCCGGTTAGACGTAGTCCTACGTCAAAAAAAGTCCATACGACGTCAATGAGGATCGAACCAAGGCCGACTGGAATACAAAGCAAAGAATCACACGACCACGCTATCCACATAGCTGCCGGCGCTGGTATATAGAAGCGTGATAATATTACACCTCATCATAAAATGAAGTTGGAAAGTGTTTTCTAAGAGGATAAAGAAGAACATAAACGAGCTCAGCACTTGCTCATATTGGCTCTAGCATATATATTATACAAATGATATACATGTATTGGGGAGTAGAACATTTTCTGTTTTCTTTCAGCTCATTTAATGTAATAAATTGGGATGCCATAATATGTGCTAATAATTAACTTTGGGTGTAGAACCCCGATAGTTTGGGTGTGGTGAGAACGGAAGATTTTCGCTGGCATAAAATAATGTTTAAAGTAAACCCCTTTTTATCATTGTTCCGAATCGATTTTTTTTTTTAACAAAATACCGTATTTGATACATGTATATCACTCCACAATGGTCCAGGAGATGCATTTAAGTGGAAATTATCATTTAGAGCTCGACAGTTATTCTCTAGACATAAACTGTCTGAGACAAAATTGTTACATTTGATAGAGCGCACGTTTTTGTGTTATCAAAAATAGGGTGGTCTAAATTATCTATAAAATAAAAAATATAACTTTTTTATTTTTATAGATAGAGGTAAACATAGTTCGACAATGTTGTAGTCCCTGTTATTTGAGACATCTCTGTAGAACAAAGTTTTTTTTTCTATCTCTTGAAATAACCGATATAGCGTCTTTTTTCTAAGTTACGTTAGGGTCACCATGAAAAAAACTGTTTTCTTGCTTTCATATTTTAAATTCTACATTGAAACTGTCTTTGAAAGACTTTTAGAACTTACTAATACAAACATTTTGCGATGCAGAACTTGTCAATATTTCAACTTCACTCAAAGTTATTGATATTTCTTCCCAAAAAACACTCCCTTCTCATTTGTTTGTCATTCTTTTTGGGGCAAACATAAAAAATGTTTATTGACGGAATTTGAATAAACAAATTTCACTCTATATAATATGTGATTTTTAAAACTAAGTTATTTTTCATGTTTGAGTAAATTAAAATTGAAAACATGAGTTTTTGGATGAAAACCCATCAATAACTTTGAGCAGGATTAAGATATTGACAAATTCTGCATCGCAAAATGTTGGTATTGATAAGCTCTAAAAGTCGTACGAAGACAGTTTTGATGTAGAATTTAAAATATAAAAGTTAGAGTGAAAAGAAACCCGTTTCTTCATGTTTACCCTAATGTAACTTAGATAGAAAGCGCTAAAAACAATTTTGAGGGAGATATGTATTCTTTAGACAAAAACTATTATTTTTCGTGTTTGAGTAAATTAAAATTGAAATCATGAATTTTTGGGTAAAAAACATCAATAACTTTGAGTATGATTAAGATATTGACAAATTCTGTATCGCAAAATATTGGTATCGATAAACTCTAAAGGTCGTACGAAGATGTAGAATTTTAAATATAAAAGTTAGAGTGAAAAAAAACCCGTTTTTTCGTGGTTACCCTAATGTAACGCAAAGCGCTAAAAACAACTTTGAGGGAGATATGTATTCTTTAGACAAAAACTGTCTTCGTTTGCCCCAGTTGTTACATATGATAGAGCGCTCATTTTTATGTTATCAAAAATAGGGTGACCAAAATTGTCGATGAAATAAAATATCTAACCTTCTCATCTTTATAAAAAGAGATAAACATAGTTTGACAATGTTGTAGCACCAGTTATTTTAAACAACCTTGTAGAACAAAACTTTTTTCTATCTTTTGATATAATCGAATCAGCGCTTTTTTTCTAAGTTGCATTAGGGTGACCATGAAATGACCAAAAGGTGACCAAAATGTTTTTTTTACCCAAAAGTTCATGATTTCAATTTTAATTTACTCAAATACGAAAAATAACATAGTTTTGGAAATCACACATCATGTAGAGTGAAATATGCTCTTTCAAATGCCGCCAATAGAATTTGTTTATGTTTGCCCCAGGAAGAGTGACAAACAATTGAAGAGAGCGTATTTTTTGGGAAGATTGAGTGAAGTTGAGATATTGACAAGTTCTGCGTCGCAAAATGTTTGTATTAGTCTTTCGAAGACAGTTTGCATGTAGAATTTGAATTAGAAAAGTTAAAGCAAGAAAACAGTTTTTTTCATGGTGACCCTAACGTAACTTAGAAAAAAGACGCTATATCGATTATTTCAAGAGATACAAAAAAACTTTGTTCTACAAAGATGTATCAAATAACTGGGACTAAACATTTTCGAACTATGTTTACCTCTATCTATAAAGATAAGAAGTTATGTTTTGTTTTTCATCGACAAGTTTGTTCACCCTATTTTTTATAACATAAAAATGAGCGCTCTATCATATGTAACCACTTTGTCTAAGACTGTTTCTATCTAGAGAATAACTGTCGAACTCTAAATGCTAATTTCCACTTAAATGCATCTCCTGGACCATTGTGCACTCCCTTGTAGGTTACATATCCGAATATGACGCATTACATATACAAAAAATATACCTTGACGTTACAATAATTGATCGTTATTTTAGCACGGGTAGATAAGCACACAAATGCACATAACAAATATATGAAATAGAAATTCTTCCTATTTTCGTCAATTAAAACCATTTACGGAGTAGGGAATTGTAATTTATAACTTAACAATCAAATCTTGGAAAATTTTGATTTTTTATGGGCTCTTCCGGTAGGTCCATCTGGTGTTACTTTACTATTTTGGATGTGTAACAATAACGAAAACCAATGAATTCATAAACTATTTTTTAAACGATGGACTACTTTTTCCTGCAATGATGGAAAATTAGAAAACAGAACACGCTTTTATGAAATAGAAAATGCAACGATTTCAATTTATCGAGTATAAACAAGCTAATCGCGATTTCACAACATTCGCGATTCATCATTCATCCAGCTAGCGACCAAACGGACGCGAGGTTTTCCAGGCCGAGAGTTTAGTTTAGTTTTCCAAATAGGCTTTTTTCAAGGCTAGGGATGAACGAACTGAGGAAATTTGAAGCCTTTATAATTCAAACTAGCAAACAGCACACTTTCTCCATACTGATTTCAGGCACAGCTGTTTTGTTTAATAGGAAAGATGAATGAAAGACAGGTATCCACATAGTGATGCATGTTCGGTGCAGGCTCTGCGTCGAATTTCATACCGTCTATTGTAGAGTGTTTCTTTATTTTTGCACCACATCATTCTTGAATCTGTACTGGAGTGCAATTTAAAAATTCCGAAAACGAAAGGGTAACATTTGGGAAGCAAGGATTCGAGCGTTAATACCTCTTTGTTATTTATTGACCCAATTTTTCACAGCTCAAAAACTGCTTTGGAAGCAAACAATTGAAATCACAAATAATATACGGTTATAAGTCTTGATGAAACCACAAGAAACCCAGTCAGCGGTTAATGCAAGTCGACGGATAAATATCGTGCTCACCCTGGCCGATCTCAGTTTCTATTTTGCTACCGTGTTCAACGAACGTACTGAATTTTTCGCCTCAGAATGCATTTTCAGAATATGCGTGAAGTGAGCGTCGTGCAGAGTTTGCACAAGTAAAGCATAAAAGAAATATAAAAAAACGGTTGGAAGCCAACGGTGTGCGAGGTTTCATACGGATATGTTGAGATGGTTGTGTATAATGGAATCACACGTAAAAATTGATTTTATGTTAGGAGAGAGCTTTTGTAAATTTGGGAGCGTGTTCGGATTTATTGGTGTAATGATAATGATGTTTTGAATTATAGAGGCTTTCTAAAACTCTCAAACTTCCTCAGTTAATACGCCTCTAGTCTTGAAAAAGGCTAATTTAAAAAACTAAACAAAACATTAGGCCTTGACAAGGACTATTTGGAATGCCTCGCTTTCGCTGTCATCTGGTCGCTAGCAAGATGACTCATAAATCGTGAATGACTTATTGGTGACATTCCAATCAATCGAATAATTTGCGCGAATACGAACATTGTTTCTGGGTTTAAAGTGGTATCAAAGTGCAGCGCATTTTGAAGTCGGATGTGAAGAAGCTGCGTTTTGCTGTGGAAAACTAAAGGTGGAAATTTGTTCCATAGCGGTTGCTGTCGACGTCGCCATCCCACCACACACACGATTCAAGTTTCTGTTGCTGTTGCTGAATGTTGGAAATATTATTTTGCTAAGAGACACTGAAAAAATAATGGGATATCCAGTAAATTCAGTGTTTCAGTGTCGCTCTCCCACAGTAAAAGTATCCATTCAACGGCCCTTGTCGGTGCTACCAAATATTTGTACTAAAAAGTTTCATTCTTGAATTACTACAATGTTTGTTTTTCGCCGTTCATAATTCCTACGTTAACAATGCGGTCGTGTCTTGGATACCAGCCTTATGTTTTGCGGCCCGCGAGAACAGTATTATAAAACCAAAATCAAAGCGAACTGACTCTGTTGCAGGCATGAATTACTATTAATCGAACATTATAAATAGGCAAAAACTGTAAAAGAAAAACAATGGTCCTATCCGTATCGACATTAACATAATAATAATCTCAACTTCAGACCCAAAGTTTTTTCAAGGCATGTCAAGAAAATTTCCAACCCTGGAAGATCCTTGACAGATTGGGAATTGAACCCAATATCTAAAAGTGACTACTTAGAACATGATAGAGATCTGCCACAATTCAGAAATACTCGATATAACCATCCGATAAAAAGATAGGTTACGACAATTCTGAATGAGCTATCCCCATTCCAGTTTCCACTTCAGACCCCACCCCAAAACCCAAAACTTCCGTAGACAACGCTCATTTTTTTACAATAACAAACAATAACAAACATTAACAAAACAAAAAAAAATTTCATCATCATCAGTACGAACATGGTAGTTAAACCTGTTATTAAATTTTATAAATTTTAGTCAGAAAACATAAATGAATTATTGGGAAAAAATTGATAAAACCAATTTACAAAACAGATTTTACGTGTGAAATACACATTTTCTTAAACTCTGCCATTGTTGCCGCACGTTCAATTTCTCTGGGCATCGAATTGAAAAAAATTATACAACGAGTTCTGCGTCCTACTAAACATAAAGTTGGGTGTTCTTGCATCATTCGCGTTTCTTGTATTGTATCTATAGGGTGTGTCACATCAAACTGCATCACGGAAAAAACGCTGTAGAAATTCGCCCAGTAGACCGATCCTTCTGAAAATTTTAGACAGTAAAATAAAAACTATTAAACATCTTTTGGCATTTTCTTTTTATTCATACTTCGAGCCCAAGCCCGTATGCTCGCACCTTCCTCTTTACCCCGTCCATAAGGTTCTGTACAACGTCAGGTTGTAGTTTTTTTTTAACATAAATCCATTTTCTCTTGAAGTCTCCGATTTGACAATTTTTGGGTTCTTCCGGAGGGCCTGCTTCATAATCGCCCAATATTTCTCTATTGGGCGAAGCTCCGGCGCGTTGGGCGGGTTCATTTCCTTTGGCACGAAGGTGACCCCGTTGGCTTCGTACCACTCCAACACGTCCTTTGAATAGTGGCACGAAGCGAGATCCGGCCAGAAGATGATCGGGCCCTCGTGCTGCTTCAATAGTGGTAGTAAGCGCTTCTGTAGGCACTCCTTAAGGTAAACCTGCCCGTTTACCGTGCCGGTCATCACGAAGGGGGCGCTCCGCTTTCCGCAAGAGCAGATCGCTTGCCACACCATGTATTTTTTGGCAAACTTGGATAGTTTCTGCTTGCGAATCTCCTGCGGAACGCTGAATTTGTCCTCTGCGGAGAAGAACAACAGGCCCGGCAGCTGACGAAAGTCCGCTTTGACGTAGGTTTCGTCGTCCATTACCAGGCAATGCGGCTTCGTCAGCATTTCGGTGTACAGCTTCCGGGCTCGCGTCTTTCCCACCATGTTTTGCCTTTTGTCGCGGTTAGGAGCCTTCTGAACCTTGTATGTACGCAGGCCCTCCTGCTGCTTGATCCGCTGGACGAATGAACTTGACAAATTCAGCTTATTGCGACATCCCGGACCGAACTTCTCGGATCACGTCTAAACTGCTTAACTACGCGCTTGTGATCTTTTTCACTGACGGAGCATCCATTTTTGCCGTTCTTCACCTTCCGGTCGATGGTTAGGATCTCGAAGTATCGTTTTAGTACTCTGCTGACCGTGGATTGGACGGTTCCCAGCATCTTACCGATGTCCCGATGTGACAACTCCGGATTCTCGAAATGAGTGCACAGGATTAATTCACGACGCTCTTTTTCGTTCGACGACATTTTTCCAAATTTACGAAAAATTGACAGTGAAGCATGGCCAACGTGATCTATACACTCTTATCTGATTATAAGCGAAAGCTGAAGATATAAATCCTAAAAATTAAATTTCTACAGCGTTTTTTCCGTGATGCAATTTGATGTGACACACCCTTTATGAATATCACTTCCTCTTTCAATTCGATCACATAAATATCGAGGCAGCATATCGTTTAAAATTTTAAAGATGAACACCATTGTCAAGTAATAAATTCTTTGCTTCACAGATAGCTACTGTAGCGCGTCCAACATCAAACTAGAGGAAGTGTATCTACTACATCTTAAAATCAAACGCAATAACCTTATTTTGCAAACGCTGCAATCTCGTTAATTTTGTATTATTTGCAAGGAATAGGATCGACGAGCAAAAATCTATGTGCGGTGAAATCAAAGATTTGTACAATTTAATTTTACTGCTTACTATCAGCTCTTTCTTCAAACGACACAAAACGCCGTACTTCTTGGCAATCTTTTTGATGATATTATTAATGTGAGACTTGAAAGTTAACTCGTCATCAATAATAACTCCTAAATATTTGATTTCTTCTACCCGTTCTAATGTCTCACCATCTATTTCAAAATTTACGTCAATACTGGAGTTTGCTGCAGAAATGAGCATGTATTTTGTTTTGACAACATTTAACTTTAATTCTTTAAATTTAAGCCACTGAGCCAGAGAATGCAAATCTTCGTCTATGTGCTCCGCGGTTTCTTTTAAATCCTTAGCTGCGATGAACAGGACAGTATCATTCGCGAACAAATTAATGTCACAGTATCGTAAGACTCGTCGCAGATCATTTATGTATAAAATAAACAAAATAAACAAAGAATTTCAAAATTAAAAGTTGAGAACGATTAAATTCAATTTTAATAATATGTTTTTAAGTGTAATTATTTTAAAATTTCCTAAATTTCATTATCTGATCAAAACTTTGCTAGAACTATAGTTTTTAAATTAGAAATTTTTGTAAAAAATTAAGAAAAAAAGTTTTTTCTCATTTCCAAAAGCAGTCTTTTTTTTTGGATTTCAAGTATACAAAGCTGTCGACGGCGCCAGTGGTAGTGTGGTTAGCGTAACAACCTCATAATCCGATCGGCATGGGTTCTATCCCAGCTGGCGTCGTTGGGATTTTCTGAGGCGAAAAATCTCTGGTTACGTCTTCCTTCGGAGGGGAAGTAAAAGAAGTTGGCCCGGCTCATGAGTTGTTGAGTCTGATAGGTAGGGACAGGTGGAGTCGCCTCCCTGATGTCGGTGATTGGCACTGAAGTGGCGGAAATAGGCCGACGAAAAATAAGCGAAGATAAAAAAAAAAAGTATACAAAGCTGCTGTTGCATTGCTTAACCTTTTATAAGGCCGTAGAAACTTGGTAAGGGATCGACTTCAACTTCAGAGAACATAATACCTACATGAGGAATAACACATATTTACCTTTGATAAAAAAAAATTAACTTTTTTAACCAGTTGAATACATTGGTGGCAATATAGTTGCCACTGCCCGTTAACCCAAAATATACTATTTGCCCTATAATATCAGTTTATTGCGCCTTTGGTTATTCAATTATCAAAACAATATTTATAGTACAGCAAAACAATGTTATATATATATATATATAGATTTACAAAGACAAAATCGAATATTTGAATTTTTCGTCACCATTTATTTTATTTATAACCTGCATTGTCTTACATCGTAGATCTCAAATAGAACGTTTCCTGTGAAAAACTTATCAACTTGTTGCACTTTCAACGAATTTGAACAGAATTTTCTGCCGTCGTTCAAAAATCGCTGTTTTTCTACATAGAAATGGCTAACAAATTAATATCGCACATTTTTAGCAGCCCTGAAAAAACGGAGCATTCTCAGATACCTTTGGAGGTCTTTGGTTAAGCAAAATATTGAAATAATATTCCAAGTGCAGTGAAAAAAATGTAATTTCTGGGTGGCAATATAGTTGCCACGGCCTTATAAAGGGTTAAATGACCAAAGAGCATTTAAGAAAGCCAATCCTAACAACTAAACTCTTGAATATCAGACTTGGGAAAAGCCATTTTCGTGCCCTGCTGCCGCTGCCTCGAGTTGCTGTCGTTATGGCAGACTCGAAAATTTGTTAAAGGCTGGGTTGTAGTAACTTCATACAGTGACTCAAACTCGTAATCTCACTCCGCCATGCAGATCTTTTTTCCTTTCTTTTGGGTTTTTGATTTTTATCGATGATGTAATGGATCAGAGTGTTAACTTGAACACCCTGAAGGAAAATATGAAGCAAATTGTCAACAATATGGAATGGAATCGAGGATTCAAGTTTTACCATGACAATAATCCAGAGCACACGGCATATAAAGTTCGCACATGGGTTACATTAGAATTGCTCAAAAGTTATTGACATTCCTCCACAATCCTCCGACATTAATCCCAGTAAAAAATAAGGAAGTTATCTGTGTAGGAAATTTGGAAACCATCGAATTTCTAAATACAACGATTTTAAATACTACTTGATGAACAAAAAATTGATAAATATTGAGATAACGGCTAAAAACAGCTAAAGATAGCTGCGATGAACAAGGCATACCATGCTAATAATGGAATTCTGAAATTGGTCAATGCCTTCGAAATCGAGTTAAGATTTCAAACAGCGTACGAATATGAGTTTGAGTAAAATTCATACATTAGCACAAACATTCGCCATAGCAAACCTTTTAACTCTCATATGACACTATGACTTGATCTAAATCAGGAGTTCTCAAAGTGGTCGATATCGACCCCTTGGTGTTCGGTTTCTCAGGGGTCGACATGAACGAAAATTGATTTTGGGGGTCGACGAGGTCTAAGAATTGACCCCCATTAATTAACACAAGTCCTTGTTTGAAACTTTCAAGATACAGTATAAGTTGTGTTTCGTGATCCAACTTGATTTCTAATGGAAAATATTATTGTTGTATTTTTCAAAAACTCGACAAATAGGTGAGCGCGCATAAGTTCGTATAAAATGAAAAGTTTGGCTGGTGCATTTGACATTTGCGCTCTGAATTTGTTGGAACATGAATACACTCAAATTTCATTTAATTCAACTCAAGAGATTACATTGGTACAAATAGAAAGAAAGGCACCAGGTTCATCTCATAACACAGTTTTTTTTTATTTTTTTATCATTACGTGCGGTTTTAATTTTTTTTTTTAAATTATTGCCTACTTATTGTAGATTTTTCCAGATTAAAAAACAAATTCTGCAATCACATTTGACTTTATTGAGTTGGTTTGGAAAGCTAGTTTTACTGAAACAGTTATTCAAAATGCATCACTGATTTCACCAAACAGATTGTGACCCCAGATTGAGCTGGCTTTCTCAGAGCACCGATAAGCAAGCTGGTTTCTTCAAAGTATGTAGCAAAGACATAAAGTCTCTTGGAGGATTGAATGATTTCTTGTAGCATGTTAAGACTGAGAAGCACAAAAGCGACTGCTGAACTAGCTATTGGAAGGATGGTATACTGTTCGTGAATGATTGCATACCAAATTTGTTTGATTGGCTTAATGGCTGATGAACCAAAGACCATGACTTCACTAGGCAACTCACTTGGCGCTTTACTTAAAAGAGATTTCCATCGCTTTTCATGATGAAGTGTATTTGCTATAGTTCTGCCTTAGGCTTTTCGTATGCGTGTAAACACATTCCAAATGAAATTGAACAAACTAGCTGTCTTAGCTGCAGTCTAGTGAGCGTGATGAGATTCAGGACATTCTTGAATCCAATTGCTGCATCCATGCGCAACTAGATGGATTTCACTGGTGCAATGCTGCCGTAATCTCGCGAAGTGACGCAAACGCCAGAGAGAGAAATTTTCAGTACGAGACTTTTCGCAAAATTGCATGTATAATCAGCACACGCGTACATTACGAAAATCTGATCTGTACAAATTGTGTACAATTGATGGAAAAACATTGCCATCGGCTCTATTTTTGAAAAAATTCAGTTTTATTTAAGCTATGTTACCAACGCCAGTTTGTTGTGAAAACAGCAAATTTTAATCGCTGTTTCCACAACCGATTGGCGTTCATCCATCAAAGTATGGGAGAATCTGTTTCCAAAAATTTTCTACAACATGCCACCGTTGAGTGGAGCATGAGGTAGCATCAGAGAGAAGAGTTCTACACATTTTCCGTCTTTGTAGCGTGTGTCGAGCGGGCCAACGTAGTTGAGAGCCCGATTGTAACAACTATGGACAGCATCTTCTATTCCAATCCAAAATGCGATTGAAAACATCCGTGTTGAATAAGATAATTCCGTCCGAAATTATCCGATGTAAATGAAATACAGTTTACGCGAGGATATTCTGAGTTTTGTTATAAGATGCGTTTCGATGGAGATTTTAGACATTACCCTTCGATCAACTCTCAGCTTCAATTCATCCGAAAAAGACATTGAGCAAGTGAGGTAAGTGAACATCGTCAAGATGCTTTGTCCCTTGATTGATGTTGTTATTTGAAATTTGTTGTCCCTTCTCGTTCATTCTATTTGGTATTCTTTATCGATTTATAACATAAAAAGTAAAATGTCAATTTTGGCGCTTGCGTCACTTTGCGAGATCACGGCAGAATGAGTGCTTGCTAGATATGAACCACTCCCAATCTACTTTGGATTTGTGAAACTATTAATCATATTTCAATTTTTTTTTTTCACAAATTATTTCATGCAAACACAAAAAGATCTGAATAAAGTTGCGTTTGATCAACAAAATTACGAAAGCTTGGAGAGCTGACCATGCTGGACTCGTCCAATATCATCAGAAAAAAAAACAGCTTACTGAAAATTTTTCTAATGTGGTTCCCAGAGAAATGATTCAGCCAATTGATGAGGAATTCAGAGAGCTGCGCAATGTAGATTCTTTAGACTATTCTCCGAATGACCGAGCCAATGTAGTTATGTTTTGGGGTAAAGTTCTAGCCATAACTATTCGTGGTGGTGAAGAAAGCGGTTTGGTGCACATGTCTGCAACCATCAAGTTTATGTATAATGCGTCGATATATGACAAGAAGGAATAACTGTTAAACCATGTTTTAAACATCAGACGTAAAAATGTTGATTGAAGTGTTGAATTATAAAGACTTTTAACTTTTGCAGTTCCAGTCCTGAGGGTCCTTGTGCACAATCTCAATCCAAAACCCTTTTTCACCTGCCTTGAGAAAGACACTTCATTGTCATTGCTTGTCCACAAACCGTGTCCACTTCCACAAACATCAAACATCGTTCTCGTGAAAATGTTCAATGAAATTCACAATTAAATATAAAAAATGTCGACAAAGATCCAAACAAATCCAGACTTTTGATTCTCCAACATCCAGATTTCTGTTGAATATACCTGGCAACCCTGGCTTAACCCGTGGAAACTAGGCAAGGAATCGACTCAAAAAAAAAGAGCACATATGGAACAATGAGGAAAAACACATTATCTTTGATAAAAAATAAACAGTTGAAAAAAATGGTGCCAATATAGTTGCCCCTGTCCGTTGACCCCAAAAACACTGCTTGCCGCTGCCTTGTAGGTTCATTTTATTGTGCCTTTGGTTGTACAAAAATATAAAATTTTAATTTTTCATGTAATACATCTTTATTTTATTGAAGTAACTGCGTGAACTTAGACAGTAAATCCTAAATAGAACGCTTACAGTGAAAAACTTATCAACTTGTTGCATGTTCAACGAATGTTAACAGAATTATTTTAGAAGTCTTTGGTTAAGCAAAATATTGAAATGAGACTCCAAGTGAAAAAAAAAATTCTGTGGGTGGCAATATAGTTGTTGCGGCCTTAAAACAGATTAACCAACCGCAAAGTCTTTAAATTAGTAAGAATTTTGTATGGATAAGACAGGAAATTGATTTCTGTTTAAAAAATTTGACTATAGGGGTCTAAGGTATCACTTTATCCTGGAAAAGGGGTCTATTGTCTAAAATAGTTCGAGAACCCCTGATCTAAATAGAAACTTCCGAAACCTTGTTGTCGACGTCACTGTATATTGTTCATATTGTTCATTTTTCCCATTTTTCCAGAATTGACATTTCACAAACGCATGCAACACCGATTGGTGGAGAACTGTTAAAGGTATTCAATAATTCCATCATCCAAATTGAGATGCAACCTCTGCATTTATTCTTGAATTGTTGAAACCAAAGCTGAAACGTTCCGATTAAACGAATCTTATCCGATTTATGGCTCATTCAGTAGTAGCAGTCTTAATCTGCACATTACCAGGAACCCCACCCTACACTTCAATCGAACGCCGTCGCCAGATGGCGATGAAATCTGCGCCGGCTAATTTTAGCCCATTGACAGAGTGTAATCAGTACATAATCGCAATTCTAACGAAAACAACAGCAGCAGCGCAATCAGCCAACCATAACAAAGTCGTCGGGATCCAAAAGTGTAGGTATTTATTTTCAGCGATGAATCATATTTTGCACCCAGTGCAAGTCGCGCACACCAAAAACCCGCGATGCCGGAGCGATTCGTGTTGTTTACATCCATTCGAGAATTTTTTTCTCTTCTGTTTGTGATTAGTTAGTGTTGTATTGAAGAAAGTGGTCTATACTTGGTGGCCCCAGTAGTCAATATTTTACTCTCGAAAACACATTGTGGTGGGTCCCTTGTAAATATTTCCAATATTTTTTGTAGATCCGGTGTGAAAACACTGTGCAAGAGCCGTCTGTTCATGTTATTTTTACTTCCAAGCTGTCAAGGAGCGCCGTTTGGATTTGCGCATCTGTGTATTTGTGTCTCACCATTTGTTTAGACGTGAGAGATACTAAACGTCTCAAATTCGAAAGAATGTTTCAGTGCGTCTCGCAGTGTCCCGCCAAGGTCAATCAGCGATGCACTCACAGATCAATCAATCGGCGAGCCGGTTGATAGTTTTGTTGTGTGTGAGTTTGTTTTGCACCCAACGACCAATCAGTGATGGTTGGTTGCAGCTGGATAAGACGCTGGAAATAGCATTTTATCTTATCTGACTGGGGAGCACAACGAGTAAACAGTTCGATCTGAACCCCCTTTTTTTTGGATCATACCATGTTTTCATGACGTCTCCAGTTTGTGCGAATAAAGTAATCCACTAACATCTAAACTAATCTAGCCGGTCTTCGACCTCTCCCCCGGTTGAGAGCAGCGGTAAGTTTCACTTTCGCACTGCAGGAGATATATCAATTATAATATATGCTACAATTTTAATTAAAATCCTCGGAGCCGGATTAGCACGCGTGCATAATTAATTCCATCCCATCCTCCCTTTCCCTCAATCGGGTCGTCTTATGCGACGACGAGCATGATTTATATGTCACGCTCAGAGTTGTGCACTGGACATTCTCAGATTGTATGCGATGGTGATGTGCTAGATGGTGGGCGGTGGCGATGTTGGCAACGTTCAAATTATCACCATAGCACACACATACACCACCACCCCCCACCACGTGCTGTCTCCAACAGAAGAGACGGCCGGGAAAAAAGGATGTATTCGCGTGTATTTCTACTGCACACAAACACTGCAAATGAGAGATTTCATTAGTGATTTCGATATTTTTTTTTGTATTTGGTCGTCATTTTCGTTTCGCGCCACGATGCGATAGTTGGCCGTTCGTTTTGTCGGTCATCACAGAGAAGCGATGCGATGACATCATCGCGGCGCGTTGATTCCATTCCTGACTTCATGGCGACGGCGGCGGACTGCCAGTAAACATGAACATTGAACAAGTCGATTCGGTGTTCTCGACTGGCATTTGTGCTGCCCCTGTTGTTCTCTCTGGTACTTGGAGACACGGCTTCCATTTGACGGCTGGTGAGCGCGTGAATTATGGGCGGATGGAATTAGAGTTTTTTTTTTGTTGAACAATGATCATAACGCAACCGTTGGAATTATGAAATTTAAAATGATTTACATACTAAGCAAGGACGCGTGCGCTGGAAGGAGCGATGTGTGTTGGAATTTTGTAACGATGGTGAAAGCCGGGAATTAAATTACACTCAATTAACCGGCCGGGTGTCGCATTTGATGTGACGAGGCGCAATTCAGCGTTACGCTGAATTACCTGTGGCGTTCTATCATTCATTTGTCCTTCAAAGTAGTTGACATTTTTGTTATTATTTTTTTATTATTTATTATTTTTTTTATTTGATCCATCTGACTTACAGTCTACATGAATATGAAGTTATAATTAAATGTAAATAAATAGTCGAAAACATAAAACATCAAGTTGTCAAGTTGAAACGTTTCAAACGGTACTTAAATTCATCCACGGAACAACAGAAATCAAACAAATGAAACACATTCACGACACATCGATACAATCGGTTCATTTCTTCCGTACTCGGTTCGTCTGAAATCTAGTCGCAGAAATTCCTTTGATCGTAGGACACAGTCGGTGCGTTTAAATTAAACTGTTCAAGAATGTGGGAAGAGTCCGTATGTCCCAGTAGTACTTTGGCGACAAATAAAGCTTTTGCCGAGCTACGTCTTTGATAGAGAGTTTCTATC
This sequence comes from Toxorhynchites rutilus septentrionalis, assembly GCF_029784135.1. Taxonomy (NCBI): domain Eukaryota; kingdom Metazoa; phylum Arthropoda; class Insecta; order Diptera; family Culicidae; genus Toxorhynchites; species Toxorhynchites rutilus. The sequence goes on from NC_073745.1 coordinate 26,412,620, forward strand.
CCAAGCAGACGGCAACGGTCCTTATACGGTGGTAGGTCAGCCGAGTTAGTCCATGGTAGAAATCTCAATGCAAATTTAATGAATCGAGATTGAACAGCTTCAATTCTTTTTATCCACACGTGCGCATATGAACTCCATACCACTGAAGCCGTCTCCGGGACAGATCGAACAAGGGCGTAGTAAAGCGATCGGAGACAGTAAGGATCTCGAAAGTTGTTTGCAGCTCTCATTATGAAACCTAAGTTCCTGTTCGCCTTATTAATTATGTTAGAGTAATGATCTCTGAATGTGAGCTGTGAATCGAGATGAACTCCAAGGTCCTTTACAACGCTGGCTCTCTCGATCTGGCATCCACC